>NC_045451.1:48413068-48502739 GCF_002776525.5 Piliocolobus tephrosceles | reverse complement strand
ATATATATATATATATATATATATATATATATATATATATGTGTGTGTGTGTGTGTGTGTTCTATATATATAATATAAACTGTTCTATATATAATAATATAATCTTTATGTAATAATATATATAATATAAACTGATCTAATAGATATATTCTAATATATAGTCTAATATATGTTAGAACAGTTTATATTATATATATTAGAATATAATATCTATTAGACCAGTTTATATTATATATATCTAATATATATATAAGATACATATATGTTAACACAGTTTTAGATTTAAGTAAAATTGAAGAGATAATACAAAGAGCTCCCATATACCCTGTATGTAGTTTTCCCTGTCATTAACAAATTGCAGTAGTATGGTATATTTAGTATAATTAATGAAACAATATTGATGCATTATTTTTAATTAAAGTCCCTATTTTATTCCGATTTACTTAGTGTCACCTAATGTCTTTTTCTGTTCCAGGATCCCATCTGGGATATTACATTACTATAGTAATCATATCTTCATTGGCTCCTGTTGCCTGTGGAGTCTCCAAGACTTTCTAGTTATTGATGACTGTAAGTTTTGAGGAGTACTTTTGAGGTATCTTCACAGATGCATCTTCTTTGGAATTTATCTGATGTCTTTTTCATGATTAGATTGCGGATATGGGGCTTTGGGAGGAAGGGAGATAAAGTGAAATCCTCATCACATCAACATGATTTGTCACTGCTGATACTGACATGGATTACCTGACTGAAGTGGTATTTATTAACAACAGGTTTCTCTACTGCAAAGTTGCTCCTTTTTCCCCATTCCATCCTGTACTCTTTGAAAGGAGTATCACTAGACACATTCCACATTAAAGAGTGGGAATGTGCACTCCCTCTCCATAATAGTTTCTTAGGGCCACTGCAACATATTTCCACAAACTTCGTGGTTTAAAATGACAGAAATGTATTTTCTCACAGTTCTGTAGGCCAGAAGTCTGGAATTAAGGGGTCAGTAGAATCATGCTCAGAATGATCTAGGGAGAATCCATTTTTGTGTCTTCCACCTTCTGGTAGCTTCAGGCATTCCTTGGCTTGTTGCTGCATAACTCTCTCTGCTGCTGTTTTCAAAAGGCCCCTGTCAGTCTTTCCCTCTTCTTATAAGAACACTTGCTACTGGATTTGGGCCCACTTGGATAATCCAGGATGATTGCATGTTAAGATCCTTAACATCACTGCATCTGCAAAGACCCTTTTTCAAAATAAAGTCAAATTAACAGGTTCCAGGTGTTTGGACGAACGGAGGCAGGATGGTGCACTTCCGGGTTCTTCTTCACCAACTCTTCCCGTGTGTGCGAGAATGCAGCTGATGCCCGGGAAGGTGCAGATTAATCAGGCATGCACCAGGTGATGTCAATCCGAAGAGACCAAGATTTACCTGGTGGCACCTGCGGAGCGACATGCCCGTGCCCCGCCTATTGCCCTTCCACTCCTAGAAAAGTCGCTCCCAGCAGATGCTGGGGGTGGGCTTTCTCAGCCCCCACTCTTGTCGGGACTGTATTAGAAACTCCACCCACCCCCCCCCTCCAGCTCCAGTCCCTGAAGCTAGATGACCAAAGAATAAATTTGCCGTTTTGCTTTTAGCCTTGCCTACTCGCTGGTTCTTTTGTGCCCACTCGGCTGGTCTTAGAAAAACAAATCAGTTGGTGCCGAAGACCCGGGAGGAGACCCCTCCTCAGGCCTCTAGGGGTTGAGGAACCTCCTCCTGCTCCCACGCCGCAGAGGGACCAGGACCTGAGACCCGCTTCCCTCACTCTCACGGCCTCTCTGGGGTAAGTGCCCTTGTCTCCTCTTTACCTCCCTCGGCCAAAATCGTGCGCAGGTCCGAGGTCCATTTTGAGCCACCAGGTGGCTCCAGAGACCCGCTCAGGACGGAGACGTCCGCCTGAAGGTAATCTCCACTTTGGCTCCATGAGCCTCCAGTCTGTCTCTGCTGGTTCCAAAGGACGCTTTGAAGCCAGGCAGAGATCCACTTCCATTTCCATTGTGTCCATTGTGTCGGTAAAGAGGAAACAAATGGGAAACCCCCAGTCCAAATTTCCAAAGAGCACCCCCTTAGGGTGCCTCCTAGCCAATTTAAAAACCTTACAGCTTGAACAAGACCTTAGGAGGAAGTGGTTAATTTTCCTTTCCACTGTGGCGTGATCGACCTCAGCAATTTCTGCCAGCGGCTAGGCAAGTGGTCCGAAATTAATTACGTACAAGGCTTTTGGGCCTTAAGCTCTCGTCCCTATGCTCCTCCTCTCCACCCCCTCCCTTCCTGCCCAGACTCCTCCTCCTCCCCCCATCCTGACTCCTCCTTCCTCCTCCTTATCTACTAGTAATCTACTCGGTCCCATGCCTCCTTCGGGGCCCCCAACTGGCTGTCTTGAGTCCCCTATCTCTGCCCACACCGTCCTACAGTGTTGGCACCTTTGCGAGAGGTGGCTGGGGCGGAGGGGGTAGTCAGAGTACACGTCCCTTTTTCATTGGCTGATCTTTCCAAAATTGAGAAGCGTTTAGGTGATTTCTCAGCTAATCCTACCATAAAGGAATTTAGACACCTTTGTCAGGCCTATGACTTAACTTGGCATGACCTCCAGGTTATCCTAACCTCTACCCTAAACTGACTGAGGTTCTAACCCAATATACCCGGTTAGGTCTGGCCTCCCCACAGGGGCCACCATTTTGGCATCTTATTTCATTTCTCAATCAGCTCCTGACATTCGTAAAAAAAAACTTCAAAAGGTAGAGGATGGTCCTCAGACACCAATACAAGACCTGGTTAAATTAGCCTTTAAGGTCTATAACTCCAGAGAGGAGACGGCAAGTTCACCTTGAACAGAAGGTTCAGCTCCTAGCAGTGGCTTTACAGCCCAGTCGTAACCCCAGGCCAGAAAGCACACACCCCACAGACTTCAAGGCTGCAAAAGGAGCCTGTTATAAGTGTGGCAAGGCAGGACACTATGCCAACAGGTGTCCGCAGGGTCCCCGAGCCCCAACGCAGCCTTGCTATAAGTGCAAGGCATCAGGACATTAGGCCAGTGAATGTCCTAACCCTCGTCCACCAGCAACCCCCTGCCCTGCTTGCCAGCAGGAAGGACACTGGAAGTCTGATTGCCCCACCCTGAGAACAGGTGCTGCGTCTCCACGTGACCCCCTTTCCCAGGATCCTGGGAGCTCCTTCCAGCTCCTACATCTGGACGACGACAACTGAAGGTGCCGAGACTCGGGGACCCCCATCACCCTCGCCGAGCCGCAGGTAACTCTCCTGGTAGTGGGTAAGACAATTAATTTTTTAATCGACAGCGAGGCTACCTATTCTGTTTTGCCGTCCTTCTCTGGACCTAGCCTTCCATCCAATATCTCTGTAGTAGGAGTAAGCGGAAAGCCATCCACTCCACAAAAACTCCACTCCTTAATTGCTGCCTGGCCAACAAATACTTTGCACACTCGTTCCTCATTCCCAGCTAAAAAGGGCCCCTACTGAAAGCAATTAGTGGAAATCAGTTTGGCTTTCCCCCACTCGCCACAAACTTACTAAATTTTCTTAACTATCTCATACTCCCCAACCTTGCCAGGACCATCCTTCTGGGTTTTGCCCATATTCCAACAAATGCTTCCATTCCTCATTCCTAAACTAATACTGTGCCTTATTTTATTCTTCATCCATACGTCCAAATACCAACCATGGGCCCCGACCTTAACGATGCCCCTTAACAGCAGGAAGTAGCCAGACAGACCACGGCGCCCCTTTATCACTATTATCAATAAAAGGTAGGACTGTTTGGACGAACGGAGGCAGGATGGTGCACTTCTGGGTTCTTCACCACCAACTCTTCCCGTGTGTGCGAGAATGCAGCTGACGCCCGGGAAGGTGCAGATTAATCAGGCATGCACCAGGTGATGTCAATCCGAAGAGACCAAGATTTACCTGGTGGCACCTGCGGAGCGACATGCCCGTGCCCCACCTATTGCCCTTCCACTCCTAGAAAAGTCGCTCCCAGCAGATGCGCTGGGAGTGGGCTTTCTCAGCCCCCACTCTTGTCGGGACTGTATTAGAAACTCCACCCCCCCCCCCCAGCTCCGGTCCCTGAAGCTAGATGACCAAAGAATAAATTTGCCGTTTTGCTTTTAGCCTTGCCTACTCGCTGGTTCTTTTGTGCCCACTCTGGTGGTCTTAGAAAAACAAATCACCAGGTAGATGTATCTTTTGGAGAGCCACACTTCAATTCACTATATGTTCCTTGAGAACAGGGTATCTACATAAATTATTTCAAGACAGATTGTTTATCTTCTCCCTCATTTATTGATATATTTATTCAGTAATTCATTTATACCAGTATGGACTCATGGATATTTATCTTGTATTTTAAAGTATAATCCGATACTTCATTTTCTTGCTCAAATTGTTCTGCTTTTGGCCATTGAGATCTCCTTCAGTTAGCTCTTGTGTTTCTTTGGAATATCCACATCAATGTAGAGTGTTTGAGTGATTTTTAATTTCTTTTTTTTTTTTTTTTGTCTTTAAATATTTTTTAACACTTTCTTAACTTTCTGTAATAACAACACAGGATACTCGAGGTTCATAGTGTATAATTCGAAGACTTTCTAGTTATTGATGACTAAGTTTTGAGGAGTTACTTTTGAAGTATTTTCACAGATGCATCTTGTTCATCTTGTGTAATTTCTGCCCTGGTTTTAAAATCAGCTATTTATCCAAGGAGCCCTATTATTTTTAATTGGAAAATGGTATTAGAAACCAATGGTATTAGAAATCAACATCTGGGTACTAGATGGGTTTCTTGTTGCTGAGTTGTCATTACTTCTTGGCCTTTTCAGTTGAGAGAATAAGGCAGTATATGTGGATCTACTTACCTATGTTTACACGCCTGTTTATATAAGTAAACATCTATGTCTCTAGGAAGCTAAACATGAATTCATAATGTCTTCAATTCTGATCCATTACTATATACAGCTCATCCAACTGTCCTTACCTTGCTTATCTCCAAATTCCCACCCCATAGTGAGAAAGCTTGCTTCCACCATCCACCATCCATTTATTTAATTATTCAAGTTCAGTATAAATGTGTAGCAATATCAGAAGGTCAACCTATACCACAATGGGAAACAATTTGTATCAACTAGGGTACAGTACTAACGTGGAGTTCCTCTTGCTTTTAGTTTAATGAAGTTCAGTCACTCCCAAAGTTACTTAAGTCAGCACATACTCCCACAACTCCCATCGTTGAGATTATTTATAAATTTATATACAGGTAGATTCTCTTGATATGTCTGCATTCCACCCTGCAATCTCCTGGCCTCCTAAACAATTGTTTTTAAATTTGCCTATATTAATGTTATCCTCTGTGCTGGAAAGTTCTTTGGGTTTTGACAAATACATAATGTGTAACTACCATTATAGTATCATACAGAATAATTTCACTGCTCTAAATATATCTTGTACTTTACCTATTCGACCCTTCCTTCTCTCCCGAAACTCCTGGCGACTACCAATGTTTTTACTGTCTCCAGAGTCTTGACTTTTTCCAGATGTTGTATAATTGAAATAATAGAGTATGTAGACTTTCCAGAATGGCTTCTTTCAGTTAGCTAGATACAGGGTCATCCATGTGTTCACTTAGCTTTATAGCTCATTTATTTTTGTCATTCAATAATATTCCATTGTTTGAAAGTACTACAGTTTATCAGTTTATCTACTGAAGATCTTCTTGGGTGATTCAAGTTTTGGTAATTATGAATAAAGCTGCTGTAAACTTTCATGTTCAGGTTTTTTTGTAGGCCTGAATTTAAAATCAATTAGGTAAATACCTTGGGGCCTGATTATTGGGTTGTATGGTAAGACTGTGTTTAGCTTTATAAAAACTGCCAAACTGTATTTCAAGACGACTGTGACATTTTGCATTACCACTTCCAGAATGAGAATTCTTGTTGCTCTCCATCCTCACCAGTATTTAGCATAAAGTTGAGCCATTCTAACATTTGTAGTGGTATCTTATTGTTCTTTAAATTTGTAATTCTCTTATGACATTTTCTGTTGAGTATATTTTCCTGTGCTTCTTTGCGATTTGTATATTTCTTTGGCAAGTCCTTTATCTTTGGCCCATTTTTAAATTGAGTTGTTTGTTTTTTTATTGTTGAGGTTTGAAAGTTGTTTGTATATTTTGTAAAAGGTGAAAGATTTATATTATCTGAAGAGAAACCAGGGTTGTTTGTATATTTTGGATATATATACTTTATCAAATTTGTATTTTGCAAATATTTTCTCCAAAACCACCACCTGTATTTTAATTATCTTATAGTGCATTTTTACAAGGTAGGAAATTTTGATTTTAATAAAGTTTAACATTTTTTTTTTTCTTTCATGGACTATGTTCCTGATGCTGTATCTGAAAACTTATCTGCAAACCAAAGGTCACATAGATTTTCTTTTCAGTTTTTTTCTGGAAGCTTTATACTTTTATATTTTACATTTAGGCTTTGATTAATTTTAAGTTAATTTTTGTGAAAGAAGTGAAGTCTGTATCTAGTTTATTTTGTACATGAACATCCAGTTGTTACAGTGCCACTGTCCTTTCTCTATTGACTTTCCTTTGCTCCTTTGTTGAAGATCATTGAAGACACTTGTGTTGGTAAATTTCTGGGCTCTTTATTTTGTTCCATTGATCAATGTGTCTCTTATTTTGCCAATACCATGCTGCCTTGATTGCTGCAATTTTACAGACAGTCTTAAAGTCAGGTCATATCAATCCTGTAATTTTATTCTTCTTCCTCGGTGTTGTGTTGTTTCTTCAGTTTTTTTGTTTTGTTTTGTATTATTTTTTTGCCTTCCCATATAAACTTTAGAATTAGTTTGTCAATAGCTACAAAATGGTATGCTAAAATATTGACTGGACTTGCATTGACTCTATAAATGAAGTTAAGAATTGATAACAATATTGAAACTTCTAATCCATGAACATGGAATAGCTCCATTTATGTAGTTTTTTATTTTTTAAAAGTCAGAGTTGTACAGTTATCTGCATATAGATAACGCTGTTATTTTCTTAGATTTATACTTAAGTATTTCACTTTTTGTTCCTATTATGAATGATTTTTGTGTTTTTAATTTTTTAATTCTACATTTCAGTTGCTCATTCATGGTATATAAGAAAGCACTTGGCTTTGTATGGTGACTTTGTATGCTAGCTATGATATAGTTGTAGGTTTTCTGTAGAATTTTCTTTTTAATAAAATTGAGGAAGTTCCCCCTTATTCCTAGTTTTCTTGAGTGTTTGTATTGTGAATGTGTACTGGATTTTGTTAAGTGCTTTTTATGTATTAATGTGATTGTATGCTTTTTTTTTCCTTTAGCCTACTGATATGGTGGATTATATTAATTAATTTTTAAATGTTGAACCAGACTTGTGTACCTGGAATAAATGCCACTTGATCTCTATGCATAGTTCTTTTTACATATTGTTGGATTAAATTTGCCATCATTTTCTTAAGGAACTTCCCATTTATGTTCATGAGAGATATTCATCTATAGTTTTCTTCTAATACTGTGTTTATCTGATTTTGGTATTAGAATAATTCTGGGCTCATGAAATGAGAAAGTGTTTCCTCTGCTTTTATTTTCTGAAAGATATTGTAGGGAATGGGAATTACTTCTTTAAGTGATTGGTAGAATTTAGCAGTAAAATCATCTGGGGCCTCATAATTTCTCTTTTAGATTCAAGTTCTACTGATTCAATTTCAGGTAATAGGAAGTGAGATAGAAAGGACTTTAAACTGAGATTTTATGTTAGCCTGGCTAGGTGTTGGGTTGAGTTTAATGTTTTCTAGAGTTATGGTGACTAGATACTTAACATTTCCCTAAACTACAGTCCTTGTTTTCTTTTTTCTCATGGTCTTTGGGTTTCCCTAAGAACTTTTTAAACACAGTCTGTGCTTCAACTCTAAACCACTGTTTTTATACTACAGCCTTATTTATATGGTGGTAAGAAGTCATGGAGAGGAAATATTCTATAATCTTATAATTAAATATCATTTTTTGGGGGGCCTGAGTCCCTGTACTATAACTTTTTAAGTGTTTTGTAGATTTTTTTTTTTTTCTTCCCCACTGCTTAGGTGAGACAGGAATTAGGTGGGTAGCATTGTTTAATTGTCTTCCTGCTTCCTAGGTGAGATAAGGCTCTGGTAAAGTCTTTTCTCCAGGAAATTAGGCATTTATTATGGAGAATTACTGAGAATATTTCAAAGTAATTACTTTTCTCTTTTCCCACTAGATACATGGAGTGTTTTTTGTTTGTTTGTTTGTTTGTTTGTTTTGGCTGTTTTCAGTCATAATCTGGTCCCTCGTTGTATAATTCATGAAACTGTGGGTGCCCCGAAGACTCTGGCCCCCAGGAGTTTCTCACTTTCAAGCTAAGCCACCTTCCAGCAGTGTTTAAAAATTAACATTTAAGTATCCCTGTAAGCTTCTGGTTCCAGTCATTTGTGCTTCACATAAGTAGACCTTGACTATGTTTTCCTGTGATGTCAGTCCTCTCATTGATCCAAGAAAATTCATTGATTTTTAGTTTGTTCAGCTTTCTTGCTGTTGTTGTAGGCCAGTAATCATGACTTCCCAGTTTTTTAGATGTGGGAGGTAAATACAAAAATGCATTTACACCCTCTTTTAAGTAACTGTCCCCATCTCAGATTTCCCTTCTCTGTCTCCTGTTCTTCTCGAAGATGACATCTGAGAATCTGAGAGAAAGGGTATATGTGATCTTATGGTGGAGGTGTAGAAGGGATCCCTTCCATATGTCCCCAGGTTCCTGTTCTGCTCTTTGTCTTATTGGGTCTTTTCAGAGGTGTTGCTGGTTAACACTTGCTCAGCAAGTGTCCACAGCTGAGTCCATGAACTTTTCTCTCCTGGCTCTGATAGTTCCCTCTGCTTATCCAGCGTCACTTTGACCTTGATAAAACTGCAGTCCCCCCAGTTATAGCAATACATCCCATTTAATTTACCTCTGATCATCCTTTGTGTACCTCCTCACCAGGGTAGGGGCTATTCTGAGAGAGAGGTCTCTCTCAGAGTCCCAACTAGTCAATAGTACAAAAGCCCCTTTACTTTTAACTCTGCTCTCAACAAATGTTTTCCTTTGGAATTTTAGCCCCAAAGGAAGGGAGGCCATGACAACCTTGTGTCTCCACCAGCCGTTGAACTTAATTTCCTTCTTCATCTCACTAACCACTCAAGGCCAAGAAGGAAGGACTCCTTGCTCGTCCTTGTTTGCCATGGCTCCACTAAACATCATGGCCTCTTCTTTCCCATCCCCTTCCTTTTTCATCCCCTTCCTTTTTCAGAAGCTATGATGGCAAAAACAGTGTGCAGAAACATGACTACATGCCGGGAATAAAATGCATTGATTTAATATTCTCAATGGATTCTCATCTTTACATATACAATATAAAATTGGTATATTAATACTTATCATAAGGGCTTTTCTAAAGATTGGGATAATATATATGTAAATCATTTGGAAAACTGTAGTTATTGTACAAATGTGGTATTTTAATATATGATACTGCTAATCACTGTCATGTAAGCTAACACTAATACTTTAATTCAGAGGAATATACGATGTAGATTTGAATAATAAACTTTTAGAAAGGAAGAAGCTGCCCTCTTGAACTATGAAGATTCTTGGCTAATTTAATGATCAAGGAAAAAAAACAGTAGTAAATATGAGAAAATAATTTCAAAAAAATTTAGCTTATTACTCATTATAAAGTTCTTTGTTTTCCCTTAAAACATTAATATGGATGAACATATATGGTTATTTTATTTCTCTCTTGGAGAAGTATGCATTGGGCATCATTGAGGACATCTCAAAATAAACCTAAGAGGAGAAACAAGAGATCCCAAATAGAAAACCCATAGCAATTTATTCATGATTTGTTTAATTATTCCAAAAGTAATCAAAGGAACAGTATGTTGTTTTGGGAATATTGTGAATTGCCCATCTGGTTCAGCTAAACTACAGAACTAGACTCATTTTTAACACAAACACACAAAACATATTCCTCAAGACCAAATCTGTAATGAATATTTCAGCAAAAATGTACTGTGTCTGTCTGACACAGGCCTTGTGGTAGGTTTTGGAGATAAACAATTAATTAACAATGGTTGCTGTGCTCAAATATCCTTTAGTTTCAATGGGAAGATGACATCTAAATGGAAATTTCAAAATAATGTGACAAATGTTATGACGTAGGTAGCTATGAAAGCACAGAGAAGCATCTCTTAGTTCAGATTAGGGATTGAAAGAAGGCTTTTAGAAGAGCCATGCTGAATCTATACCTTGAATATTCATTGAGTAGGACTTATCCAGGCAAAATGAATAATGATAAATATTTCAAGCAGAGGGGGAGTAGAAGATATATGAGTATGGCATAGACAGGAAATTTTAAGCAATGTATTACTGCTGGAGCACAGAGTGTAAGTAGGGCATCGTGGCAGGGTAGGCACTGGAGGAGGTATATTGGGGCAGGTTATAGAGGGCCTCCTGTCCCACAAAAAGTGTTTGGGCTTCATCCCATAGGTGATAGTGAGCCACTGAGGGAATTTTAGCAGGGCTGATATATTGTTAGTTTTATATTTTATATAAACAACCCTAATGCCACTGTAGAGAACAAAGAGAACAAGGAAAACCAGACACAGAGGTATTTGTGAGGAGACTACTGCAGTAGGTCAAGAAAGAGATGTTGAGAATCTGATCCATAGGGCAGAGATGATAGAAGATGGATTTTGGAGATGTATAAGAGCAAGAATAAACAGGAGTTGGGAATCCCCTTAAGGTGTGTATAGCAGGGAGGGAATAGATAAATGACAGGGGGTAAAATTAGGATAACCCTATTTTTCAATGTTGGGTGTATAACAATACCTATATCTAAGTTAACAAGCAAAAGAAGAGAATACCATTAGGAAAACTCTGTAAAACTCAATTTGTGATATATTGACTTTGATATGCTAGTGAGACATCAAAATTGTAATTGTAGTAGGAAATTAAATAAATGATTCTGAAGCTTTGGGAAAAGATGTAAGCCAAAGATAAATATTAGAGTGTTATAAGCTTATACATGCTACTTCAACGATTGGAATTAAGGAGAGTGTTCAAGGATAGTGTGTAGAGAGAATGACAATGAACAGAGGACAGAACTCCAGGATAACCCTATATAATGAGACAAGATGCACAAGCGTATTCAAATGTGACTACGAAACAATACTTGAGAAAAAGAGTAAGAGGAAATACAATGAAAGGCAAGCATCAACAGTATCGTGTGCAGCTAAAAGTGCTTGTAAAATTCAGGGAGTAAGGGATCCTGTGTATTTGAAATCATGGACTTCAGAACTTCCAAGGCATGTTGTGATGCTTAATAAATATGTTAAATAACTAAATGAGTAGAAAAATTAAGTACTGCAGTAATTCAGGTTCTTTGAGGAGTCAGAGACCACCACACATGCAGTTAAAAAGAAAATTCGACTGGGCACGATGGTTCACACCTGTAATCCCAGCACTTTGGGAGGCCAAGGCAGGTGGATCACGAGGTCAGGAGTTCAAAACCAGCCTGGCCAATATGGTGAAACCTCGTCTCTACTAAAAATACAAAAGTTAGGCAGGTGCAATGGCGCACATCTGTAATCCCAGCTACTCGGTAGGCTGAGGCAGGAGAATTGCTTGAACCTGGGAGGTGGAGATTGAAGTGAGCCGAGATCGTGCCACTGCACTCCAGCCTGGGCGACAGAGCAAGACTCCATCTAACAAAAAAAAAAAAAAAAAAAAAAAAGAATTAAAACTGAGAAATTGGACACAATATAAATACAGACAAAACTCGGAACACTAAGAAAGGTGAGGAGACAAAAAGCAGTAAAGAAAGGGTGATGCAGAGTTAGGTTGTGTTTTGTTTCTGTTTTGCTGTTTTTTATTTTAGAGTAGAAGAGACTTTAACATATGTATGAATTGAATTTTCTTCAGCCAGGACAGAGAGAGGTTAAAAACATAGGAAAATGAGGAAAATACTGGAGGAGCAAAGAACTGGAGAAAGTGGTGTCAAATTGTACTGAGAACACTGGACTTTGAAGGGACTAGATTTGAGAAAAAGACGTTGGGATGACTGCAAATATGGACAGAATGTTGGGCCACAGTTAAATCAATCAGTTCGCCCGTGGTAGGAAAAACATGATTTGCTGAGAGTGAGGGGGTTGGCCATTGAGTGTCTCTGTACATTTTTCATAAATCTTGCTATTAAACCATTTAATTAGAAGTGCTGCTGAATCAATGCTTCAGAGCTCTGAGACTTTTTGCTCTCAAAGATACCCCAAACTGAGGCCTTTTATATGAATTGTCAGGCAGAAATATAAAAACAAGCAGTCGCAATATTGACTTTCCTTCTGATTAACAGCCCATAACATTAGAGGGAGGAAGAAAAATAGAATTATTTGGGGAAGCTCTTTGTCCATTACTCCCTGGGCTGTATTGTATCATCTGTTTACTTTTCCTGGCTCTCCCACTAGACAGTGTGTTATAGTGGGAAGAACCTATGCTTTGGAGCCATAGAGACTGGGTTTCCTTTTACTTTTTCCATTTAGTAGCTGAATGCCCTTGGGTAAATTACTTTATATCTCTGAGCCTCAGTATCCTCGTTTATAAAATATAATTCATGAGCCTACCATATAGGCTTGGTGTAAGACACAAATGAGGTAACTCTGAACCTAGTGCTTGGAATTCAGCTATCAGTTCCCTTCCCAGACTGAACTTCTAAAAGGCCGGAAAAATCTTAGTCCCTGTTTCCCCAGTTCTTTGCACAGTCCTAGACATGCACACACAAACACACACCCCATGTTTAGTAAAGGTTGATTATTCAAATAAATAAATGAAGAAAGTTCTACAACACATAGTAATTTATAATTAAAAAGAAAATCTTAATGAGAACACAATATATGCTAATATATGCTGATTCACTTGTGAAGCCATTTAGCAGTAGCTTTTCAGGCTCCTAACCTCCTCCCATGCCTAGTATGGGAAACTTATACCAAAGGGCCTTTGGCACCTGCCAAAAAATAACTGGCCATTGCCTTCTTTTATGATTTTTGTATATTCTCTGGTAGAGTAGATAGTGAGCAGTATAATGCAAAGAAGAAAACAAAACAGGTACAGTATGTCTCTCTAAATAAAAGTTGACTACCATATTATGTTATTCTTGCATTGCTACAAATCCCTGAGACTGGGTAATTTATAAAGAAAAGATATTTAATTGGCTCATGGTTCTTCAGACTTTACATGAAGCATGGTGCTGGCACTTACCAGCTTCTGGTGAAGGCTCAGGGAGCTTTCAATCCTGGTGGTAGGTGAAGTGGGAGCAAGCACCGTCACATAGTGAAAGCAGGAGCAAGTGAGAGTTGGGGCTAGGGAAGGGGCCACATACTTTTAAATGACCAGCTTTCATGAGAACTCACTATTGACAAGACAGCACCAGGCCATGAGGGATCCGCCCCTGTGATCCAAACACCTCCTATCAGGCCCCAGCTCTAGCACTGGCAATTACAATTCAACCAGAGATTTGGTTGTGGCCAAATATCTAAACTATTTAAACTATACATATGTCTGTCTCTTTTTCTGTGTAATTTTTGTCATTATGAATTTTCCTTCCTGTCCTACAAGATGATGCACAGTTCTCTGCTGGCTTTGTTTTAAAAGTTTCTCAAACCACTGTAAGTTAGGGCTTCCAAAATAAGCTGATTAAAATCTAGCTGTGTTAAAAGCTCCTGTTCCTGGATTATCAGAAAACAGATGGGGTAGGAGGCCTTTCACATACAGAGGGATCCCTTTTCTTAGCAATATAAAGCACCAACCCTTGCAGAGAACAAACAGATTTAATGTATCGGCTTCTTTTTCCATAATCACAGCTGATTTATTTATCCCTTATGCACAGAGAAATCCAGTAGCTGTACGGTCACCTTCTGAATGGTCGTTAACTGTGTTTTCCATGCACAGAATGAGGCTGAACGGCATTAACTTGTAATGGCCATGTCTGGATCTGCTTCCCAGTGTTTGGACACACAGGAGAAATCTGACGAAAACTGAAGTTTGGGTTCTGATACCCTTTTTCTGCTCCCACTAAAGGAAGCTGGGTGGATTTGGCACCTACATCTAATTTTCCATAGCCTCTGCTCAGTCTGTCGCCTCAGTTCGTAGTTAATTAACCTGTTCATGAAATGTAAATGATAATAGACGTTCTGTGTGCAACATAGGGGCTGGTGGAAGAGAGCTGTCAGTGTGTGATACTTGCTCAGGAAGCCTCTCTCCTTTCAGGCTTGGCAGGAACATTTGAGCAATATGGGCTTTGGTGGGCAGGAGTGGCCAGCTGAAAACGTAAGGTGTTTTCCCCACCTAGTAGGGGACTACTAGTAGGTTATTTAGGATTCCTCCAACCACTCTGTCTTGTGTGGTATCCAAGGGAGCGTTACCACATGGCCTTATTTTAGGAAATTTTCTTTCACTAGTCATTATGACTCTGTTCTGTACAGGGAGAAAGTTGCTGCATCACTATTCAAAGAGTTAGGATTTTGTAAGAAAATTTCTTTGAATCTTTTTAAAGATAATATTATGTTAGAAAAAGAGACAAACTGTAATTGATTTGTTTGGTTTTATTTTCTGTAGCTTAATTGGCCAGTACGGTATGAAACTGCGATATGCTGTTTTGTGGTATTTGGAGAACAAAATGACCTCTGTACATGAGAACATCATTTATTTTAAGATATCTCACTGTTTTGCCAGTCATCCCCCTTTTCTGCCTATGAGACAAAAAGCTTAATGATCCTCTTTGGAATGCATGTATACCCAAAACTCCTTTTCTTTACATAAGAGTTTTATTTATTTTAAATGTTCCTCTCCATCAACAAAAAATGATTATGCAATATTTCAATTTACTTTCTTTGGTATTGATGTTGACCACCTCAGAAATGTAAAACTGGCATTTCTCCTGGAGTTTTTTTCTTTTTCCATATGATGGCTTTGATTTTTATCTGCAGACATCATATTAGTTGTTAACGACTAATTTTTGTTAATTTGGTTTTTTTCTAGTCCCTGTTTTCTTTTCATTGTGATCAATATTTCCAGAATGAGAATGATAGTAGCTAGGAACTGCTGTGTATATACCTACTGTCTAAATGCCTAAATTCTTATTTAATCCTCACAACAACTATAAAGCACAGAATTGCTACTGTGCTTACTTCACACCCTGAAAGATGTTACACATGGCCACTACACGGCAGAGCTGGGCTTCACGGCCGCACATGGCTAACAAAACCCCTGTCCTTCCCTCTGTATTTTACTGAAGCGTTTCAGGTGTTTATGATTCTGTATTAAATATTTTAAAAACCAAACACTTTGGCCAAAAATAAAGATTAATCGCAGTCATATCTACAATGACAAGTACATTTATATAAATAGCTACTAGGTAGAAAATACAAAAGCTAAACCATGAAATCAAATACAATAGCTTTACTTTTTTTCTTGAATGTTAAAAGCAGTCTTTCGTCTACTAAAATCTATATTTTATTTCTTAGGAAACATTACTTTAGGAATGCATAAAGATATAACTATAAGAATATTGTCTGTACAAAATATTGAAGAAACCTAAATGGCTATCAGTAGAGGACTGTTGCTATGAATACTGGCTTGGCAGTGCAAGCGTGTAGTCTGTAGCAATGAAAAAGAACAAGAACTTATGTATTTTGATTTGGAAAGATGACTGTGAGCCAAACGTATTACAATGCAATATGTGTTGAATTAATCAATTTTTTGAATAAAATATATATGTAATTATATGTATATAGGGCTCTGCCTCTATAAGTATAGCAAAATATCCCATGGGGAATCATATTAAATTGTATTCACCAAAATGTTAACAAGTAACTCTGGAGTCAAATCAGAGAGGCGTAGTGGTAATTTTGCTTTTTAATATAAATAATTAAAAAGGAACAATGAGATTAAGGGGTATTTTAATATTTTTGTTTTAAAAATTAACTTTTATTAATTTGTTATCTGACCCTTTTCTTAGTAAAGGTATTTCTGTGTGCTTAGACATAGATATTCTCTGTCTGTGGGCCATATATAATCTTCACATATACACCTTATTCCCATTGAAACAGCAAATCACCAGGTTAATAAAAAAGTATACTTTCTTCAAAACAAATGAAAGGCTGTGGATGTTGAAAAATCTAAAAGAACTAAACTTCAGAGGGATGAGTCTTTCTGAGAAACAGCTCAGGGACAGCTGATGTTTTCATCCTTGGATCCAATTGTTGTGGGTGGCAGCAGGGCTGGTAGAGAATAGATTCCAAACAGTATTGGCTTAGAGAGAGGCAAACCAGCCACCTTTTAACAAGCCCATGGATTGGAATGCTGCAGGACCCTCAAAAGCAAAGACAATTCTTTCTGGGAAGTAATTCTCTTACATAGGAATTTTGGTGAGTAACAGAACCTGGGTGTAGGGTGGGAAAGCAGAAAGAAAACTCAGATTCTCCAAGTCAATGTCTGCAGCCTTGTTACTGTATTCCTACAGTCTTGAAGTCTCATAGTCCCACAGTCTCATGCTTTCACAGATGGGCAGTTCTGAGGTCCAGCAGTCTTGTGATTTGATCCCAGGATCCCAGTACAGGGAGAAGGTAACTTCAAACCATTCAAAGACAGACATGAGTTGAGTCTTACCAAAGTCATAACTGAACTCCCACCCAATTCAACTTCTGATGAGATCAAATATATCAGTACTGAGGTGGTATACAAAGGTGGGGCTAAAGAGCAAGGACAGATTTATGAAACTCCCTGTATTCTAATTCCAAAGCCCTCCTAGAGGAATCGAAACCACAGCCTCTCTCCGAATCAGCTCAATCATTGATTGAATCAAACGGAACAGCCTCTCACCCTAATTCAGCCTAGTGACCTAACACTGATAGAGGAAAGTGTATTCCTTATTTTTAGAAAGAAACAAATAATACACACATATTTTAGACATGGTATCCAATATACGACAGAAAATAATAAAGAGGGCAAAAAAGCAGGGTGACTCATGGTTAAAAAAAAAATCATGCATTAGATACAAATGCACAGATGATGAAGATATAGGAATTATTAAACAAGATCTTTAAAATAGCTATAATAACACAAATAATAATAAATGTGTTAAAGAATCTACAGAAAAACATGATATAATGAGTGAAAAGATGGAGAGTTTCAGGAAATAATTTGAAGTCCCAGAAAGGACCAAATGGAAGCCAAGAACTGAAACTGATTAATATAGTTTTTGCAATAACAACATTTAATTGGGGTGGGGGGTAGCACCGGACTGGACAGAGGAAGGATCATTAAAATTGAAAACAGGTTAATAGAAATCATACAAATTGAAGTAAAGAGAGACAAAGATTGAAAACATGAGAACATAGCCATGGTAGGATAACACCAAATAGTTTAATATTCATATAATTGGAATACTAGGCAAAAGGAAGAAAAAGAATGAAAAATAAAGTAATACTTGAAAAAATTGGATAACATTTAAATTAATTTAAAAAGAAAGCAGTAAATCATGTGTTCAGAATAAATACAAAAAACAACCACCACAAAAACATATCTAGGCACATCGTAATGATACTGCTGAAAAACCAACAATATAGAGACAAATCTTAAAAGGGGCTAGAGGAAAATTACCACAATACTCACAAGAGAACAAGAGGAGACATAATTTCTCACTAGAAACAATGAATGCTAGAAGAGGATATAATGGCATTTTTAAGTGCTCAGATTAAAACAGGGAAGAAAAACAAAAGCAAAACAAAACAACAAACAAACCTTGCCAATGTAAAAGTTCTATATATCAGAAAACCTATTTCTGCTTGGGACGTAGAAAGCCAGACAGGGGAATTTGAATGCACTTGTGAACTTTTCATGGGCTTCACTGAGTCCTCACGAGAACAATTGTCAAGAGTCTTGAGAACGTGTCCCTCCTGGTACAGACCAGGATGAGGGGAACAGGTGCTGCTACAACAGAGTCATGACATCCAGTTCAGATCCTTCTCTCCATTTTCCCCTTTTAAACCAAGGCTTTAAAATAGGCCAGGGGTGGGGTGGGGGTGGCAGCTAATGCTGGCAGCCTCGGGCAGTGTTGAAAACCGTTTTTAGTTGAGGGAAGGAAAGATAATTACCTCTACCCTTAGCAGATGGACAGTGCTGGGCCCAGATTTCAGCTCAAGGAGAGACAGCAGCCCTGAGAAGCACCCACACCTGCGTGACAACTGGGGACACAGTGTCTGCCTGATACAGTTTTGGTATTTGACCCTTCCAAATCTCAAGTTGAAATTTGATCCCCAGTGTTGGAGCTAGGGCCTAGTGGGAGGTGTTTGGGTCGTGGGGGCAGATCCCTCATGAAAAGCTTGATGCTGTCCTGGCAGTAATGAATGAGTTCTCCCTCTATTAGTTCCTGCAATAACTGATTTTTGAAAAGAATGTGACACTTCCTCTCCTCTTTCTCTCCCTCGTTTCTTTTTTTTTTTTTTTTTTTTTTTTTTGAGATGGAGTTTCGCTCTTGTTGCCCAGGCTGCAGTGCAATGGCGCGATCTCAGCTCACCGCAACGTCTGCTTCCCTGGTTCAAGCGATTCTCCTGCTTCAGCCTCCCGAGTAGCTGGGATTACAGGCGTGCGCCACCACGCCTGGCTAATTTTTTGTATTTTCAGTAGAGATGGGGTTTCTCCATGTTGGTCAGGCTGGCCTCAAACTCCTGTCCTCAGGTGATCCACTCGCCTTGGCCTCCCAAAGTGCTGGGATTACAGGTGTGAGCCACGGCGCCTGGCCTCCTACCCTCTTTCTCTTTTGCTTCTCTCCTTTTGCCATGTGATGCCTGCTGCTCTTCACCTTCTGCCATGAGTAGAAGCAGCCTGAGGCCCTCACCGGAAGCAGATGCTGGTGCCTTGCTTCTTGTGCAACCTGTAGAACTGTGAGTCAAATAAACCTCTTTTTCTTTATAAATTACCCAGCCTCGAGTACTCTTTTATAGAAACACAAACAGACTAAGATGTTGCCTAAGACCCAGGCATAATGAAAACAACAACAAAAAAAGCCCCGAACCCCTGCTCCAACCATCAGATTTCTTGTCTTGGTTACTCTGGTTCTTTTGGTTTTCTACGTCACTTTTAGAATCAGTTTATTACTATCTATAAAAGAGCCTTCCGGGATTTTTGAATGGGCTTGCATTGACTGTATAGATCAATTACATGAGAATTGACATAGGAACAAAATAATCATGGTATATCTCTCCACTTACTTGTCTTCCTTCATTTATATTATCAGTGTTTTGTAGTTTGCAACATATAGATTCTGTACATGTATTATTAGATGTGTAACTATTTCACTTTTTGAAGCCATTGTAATTGCACTATTTTTTTTAAATTTGGAATTGCAATTATTTATTGCCAGAATATAGAAATAAAATTGATTTTTAATATTGATCTTGGATCCTACAACGTTGCTGAACTCATTAGTTATAAATATGTTCTGTAGATTCCACAGGGAAGCTAGTCATGTGGAAGTACGTGGCTGGTGGCACTCTGCTATGCAGCCCTCTTTGGGGAGTCAGGAGATGCCAAAGTGTATACTGTGATTATGTAAAACGGAATCCCATTGTCTCCCAACTTGTGCCATGACTGAGTTTTCAATAAGCTATTTCACCTTTCATTTAGCCTAACCCCTTTTGGGTGAACAGGTGTGTGGAAAGCTAGCAGAAGCAAAGCTACGGGAAGTGTCACACTGATAACGTATTCTGTGAGTCCACAGATGGTGGAACTAGAAGCATTACAGAGACAGAAAAAAAATGCGTACCTAGAATGTGTGTCTATTCCAGTGAGGAAGACTCTCTGCCCCATCCATGGTGCAAGAGATCCACTGTAAACAACCTGCGGTAATGTGGCTAAGCAGGTTCCCTAGGGAATGGTGCTTAGTGTTGGTCTCTTTTGCTGATGGAGCAGACTCTTAGCTGTAATG
Source organism: Piliocolobus tephrosceles (assembly GCF_002776525.5). NCBI lineage: Eukaryota > Metazoa > Chordata > Mammalia > Primates > Cercopithecidae > Piliocolobus > Piliocolobus tephrosceles. Next base: position 48,482,633 of record NC_045451.1, on the reverse strand, counting down.
TTGGTTATGTCAGCCTTGGAAGAAAAAGTCATATAGTTAAGCCCTTGTGTAGCCCCCATCCCTGCACCCGTGTCATTTTTGTTTATGTACCCATTGAGCTGATGAAGGGGACTGACATCCAAACAGGTGTAATTTGAACCTTCTCTAAAGATGCCCTTTGGTGGGCATTTACATGGGTCACAAATGTCTTCAGTCTTTGCCCATTTTGTAAAGCCCATTCACATACTTCTTCCCAGGATTTTCTTGTCACAAATTCTCTAATACTATTATTTCTATGTCTCTGACCATTCAGCTGCATTATTAGCAACTTCTCAAGAATTCTGTAAATCTAAATTTTGGCCCTAACTCTGGACTGAATGGACAACTATATGTACTGCTCAAGGCTCTGCCCAGAAGACATTCTTTCACTGTCATCATTCAGGTTACCCAGTGGGACTGTAGTGGTACATTCATTTGCTTTCTGTTAGTGCTATCATATTGTGAAGACCCATTTGGAATCCAGGCTTGAGTGTCTTTATTCTTCAGATAACTGGTCATAATAAATGTCCCAGGAAGCCCTGCATATGGCCTGAGAGAAGAGACAATGCAACATTAGTTGATATTAAAGGAGTTGGTGCTACCTGCTCATGCAGCTTCCTCATACCTTCCAGACCTGACCAAGCTTGGTCTTTTGTATACTGTTTTCATCTCATGATAGGTTGCTGTGGCTATGTTGGTCAGACAACCCAATTTATGACAGAATGTTTGGATCATGTGGCCATTTGATGCCTTATTGTTAGGTGTTCAGTTCCTACCAAGGCTCTGTGGAAAACAAGAAACCATTTCTCAAAAGGAGAATAGTTATCTGCAGATTTTATGTGTGTGAATGCATGTGCGTGCACACACACACACCCCTACATATCTGTGGAATATATATATATATATGTGTGTGTGTGTGTGTGTATGTGTGTGTATATACATATATATATGTATCTTAGGGGTGCACACTGTAATTTTCCTATCAGTGCTTGTCGGGGTCTCCATGCAGTATCTTTGTTTTCCACAGACACTGAATATCATTAAATCTACTGAATCCTAAGGCCTAAGTGGCAGACCAGCTTGTACGACAGAATGAACTTGCTTCACAGGCTTTTTTTATTCTAGTCTCCACCAAGAACTGTCCACCTTGTGGATGACTCTGAAATGGCCTGAAATAATACTCTCAAGTGGGGTATAGGTTGTTTACAAAATTTTAAAAATTATACCAGGCATTGGGCATCTTTCTATATGATGGCTGATGTGAGGTGAAGCCATTTTTCACCTTGAAGGGAATATCTCCACATTAATTCTCCAGAAATTTCACTGAAGCGAATCCCTAAATTTTGGTTTACTTGGAACCTCTTGTTCATATATGTCTTACTAAGGCACCTAAAATGTTTGTAACTTTCAGCTGACTGTATCTAATAAGCACAGCTTCATCAATACAGTAGAGCAGTACATGCTTTTCTAAGTGTCATAAAGACAAAGACCTCTGCAGACTTTACTTGGCAGGGAGCAGGTAGGTGTCTGCAGGTATACTGCTGGCTTAACCATGTCAAGAGTGACTTTCCAAATGAAAGGCCCTGTGTTGTTCCAGTAAACATATTGCATGTGGGACAACAGCTACAGTTGAAGTCACCAATGTATTAAGCTTACAGTAGTCCATAGACATTCTCCAATATCTACCTGATTTCTCCACAGGTTAAACTGTTGAATTATATAAGGATATGCTAGATTTCACCACTGTTGCTGCTTTCAAATTTTTGATTATGGTATTCACATAGAAAATTCCCCCAGTGATACAGCATTGCTTCTGGAATGCTATCTTAGGATTGAGGAGGAAGTTCCAGGGGCTTTCACTTAACCCTTTCTATAATAGAGGTCCATGTCTAGGAATCAGTCAATATGGGGATTCTGACTGTTGCCAAGTGTCTCTGTTGCAATCATACATTCAGGAATCAGGGACCTAAACACAAGATAGGGCTGTGAACTAACTTGTCACACTTTAAGTTGGACTTGAGCTAATATTCCATCTATCACCTGACTGCATTGGCATTTTGGGTCACCAGGAATTAGCTTCCATTCAGAGCCAAATGTCTAGTAATCATCTAAAAGTTTGGGTTTTTGTCTTTTTGCTAATGCACAGTCACTCTAGTAAATGGCCACACATTTCTTTTTGGGAGCCTTCAGTGAAGATTTTTGGTGTGTAGCTGTGGCTGTAGTGGAGGATCCTCCTTTTTGGTGTCCAGAATTTCTCTTCAATCAGGAGGCTGTGGGTCTGTGAGTTAACTTAGCTCTAGAAACTGGATAAGAAGCCAAGACTTTCCACTGCAGTAAACAATGTCATATTTTTGGCTGCTACACCTGGAATTTTTTTCTGGTGTTAATTCTATCTCAGTAAGAGTTAAAGCAGAAGAGAGAAATCACACAGTAATTTTAATAGGGAAAGTTTCATATTCATAATTATTATATTTAACAGAGGACCAGAGAAATGAAGGTTGGACTAGGGAGATAGAAAAAGAATTATTTTTACTTATCTCACTACACCTAGGGCAGAGAGAGTGGTCAAAAAAGAGACACCCATTCCCAAAGCCCAGCCCCAAACCTTTGTGGATGTGGCCAAACCTTTGTGGATGTGGCTCATTGAATGGTAGAGAAGTCACTGAGATGCTGAACCAGTGGGACTTGATGGAAATATATCCTCTGTAGTTTTGGGATATGCTGTTCACAAACAAGCACTTACTATTGAATGTACTGCGAGGCCTCCTATTATTGCCAGGGCAAACTGCTGACTGGTGGACACTGGAAAAGCCACATCATGCAGGCATGTAGAGAGAGGAGCACTGTCTTTTCAGTACTTTCTACTACCTAAACTTAACATTGTGTGTGTCAGCTGTAATAAGAAAAATATTAACAGATCCAGCTATGCTATCACAGAGCAGTCAAAGAAAGGTGAGTCTGGAACCAAGAGAGTCAATAAATTGATAAGTGGCGCAGGAGAAAATCGAAGTGAATTCTCATTTTGTATACAAAGTAGGGTACTCCATGACAGTGGACTGTGACAGTTTCCTCCTCTGATGCCTTCCTCTGCTTGAAAACCCTTTGGTAACTTTAACTGGAGCAAATGGTTTGGAAATGTAAATGCTGGTTCATGCACAAAACTAAACATGTAAATAAACCAGAGAAGAGATAAAATGGAATCATAATAGTGCTGAATTAACTCAAAAAAAAGCAGGAAAACAAGAAGTAGGGAATATTATGAATATTATATATAACATTATGCCAAAAAGCTTGATATCTTAAATGTAAATGTAGTCCACAAATATTTGCATTTAAATGTTTCTGGCATCTTATTCACAGTAGCCATACAATTGGTAATAACCTAAATGTCTTTTAACTGATGCATAAATGAACAACTTATGATACATTAACATGGTGAAACACTAGTCAGCAATAACGATGAATGAGCTACTGTACACAAAACCACGTGGATGACTCTTACAAACATTCTTGGACAAAACAGCCTGAAAAAAGTATATATGCTGTATGCTTCCATTTCTATGAATTTGTATAACAGATGAAATTAAATACAGTTTCTGAATTTAGATCAGTGGTTGCCTGCTGGACAAGAAAGGAGAAGTGAGGATTATTGGCGTGAGAGAACTTTCTCTTGTGGAACGAAAATATTGCATATCTTAAGATGGTAGTTATATAAGTATATATATTTGTTGAAATGCATTCAACTGTATATTTAAAACCCGTGCATTTTATCATAGGTACATTATGCCTCATTGAACCTGACTAAATTTTTAATGCAACAATTATTTAGGCTCTGTTATATATAAGGCAAAAAGCCTTAACATAACATCATTTCATGGAACTTACAAAAATTCTTTCTTTTCCATGTAGATGTTGGCCTCCCCTATCAGTTATCTTTAAAAAAATATTTGAAACTGGTTTTGATTTAAGGAAGAGTAATATTTTTACAGAAATTTGTTCTTTTGTTGGTTTTGAAAATATGTAGCCTCAACTATGTTTAAGAGAATTGGCACATACAGAGATGGACAATAAGCCTCGAGCATTCACTCTCATCCTTCTCAGATATTTCACACAGTAGTCTCTTGAATGTCAATTTATTTTCTTTGTACAGATGAAAACTTTGAAGCTCAGAAGGCTATATAATGTTCTCAGACTCACATACAAAGGCACAAAAACTCTGGCATTCAGGTGTAGTAATGCCCCCCTTTCATTTTTATGAATAACTAGTTTTCCTTGTATGATTCTATTTATATACCTCAAGTACTTGTCTGTATATTTCAGGAACAGAGAGTGTACTCCTGCCCTACTCCTTCAGAAAACTCCCTAGAGTTAGGTATGTTTTAAATCCTACTTTATTGCTGGTTATAGACAGATTTAGAGGATAGCAAGAAGCTCTTCAGTTTTTAATATACATAAGATTTAAAAAATGATATCAGCGACAATAAATTGAAAGACACCTCAATTTTCTAATTGTACACAAAACTATTTTAGCCTATTTGTTCTCTATTTTAAAATGTATACTTCCATAGGATAAAATAAAAGGGACGTTATATAACACAAATAAAATATTTTAATGCTTATAAGCTCCAAAGACTTCTGAATCTTGATATAATCCAGATCATGATACTGGCCTCTTCTTTCAACCTTAAAATCATGTTTTTCTTGTGATATTGCTGCAGATGTTAAAAGAGAGGGTGGAGGAAGAGGAAAAGTTGGAATGATTTTTGCTATTTTCTTAACATGCCATTTATATAATCTATAGATCTTGGCTTAAAGCATCTAATTGTTCTTTGGAAATTTGACAGCCTGGATTCAATGAGCCACTAGAGATTTCCCCATCAACTTCTTACTACATTTCTCTCAGTGTGTGTATTTTGGTCTTTTAGTGGTGGGTATGATGCAGGAGATAGTCTAAACTGGAAAATTTACGTTTTTATCATTTTTCTTCAATTATTAAGTATGAGGCACATAACTTGTATGTTACTTTATTTAAAACATATGAATATATAAGCTTGATGTAGCAAATTGATCAGCTGCATCAAGAATGGTATAAAATATAGTTATTAGGTTTAATAACGACTTTGGAGAGTTGTTACGTAATTCTTAGAAATGTTAAAGTGGAAAAAGAAATATACTTTGATTTTGCAGAAACACTCTAGCAAATCAATAGCAATAAATAATTAACATATTTCATTGGAAAAATTCCTCAACCTCAGACTAACTCACAATTGCATTATTCTTTTTGATCAAATGGTATAAACAAGCCATAGGCAAAACATTCTGTTGGCTTTAGGATTTGAAACAGATTTTTGATCATTTGCCTGCAGGCCTATCCAATCTTTGTTCTACTAGGTTAAGAAATCAGTGTGCTTATGATGAAAATGAAAGAACCTAAAACATATTCGAGTACATTTTCACCCATGGTTCACAATATTCCATTTATCTCTCTCCATCTCAAGGCTCAGTTTATACTGTTTGTATGTTTTTCTTTGTTGAAAACATACTTTCTCTCTGATAAACCAAACTCTCTGTTGTATCACTTTTATAAACCAGCCAAGTCACAAGAAGACTTGTTCTGGGAATTAAACAACACACCAATAAATGCATGCTAAAACCCAGTTGTATTAGCCCGTTCTCACTGTGCTAATAAAGACATACCAAAAACTGGGTAATTTATAAAGCAAAGGAGGTTTAAAGGATTCACAGTTCCATGTTGCTTGGGAGGCCTCACAATTATGGCAGAAGGCGAAGAGGAGCAAAGGCACATCTTTCCTGGTGGCAGGAAAGAGAGCATGTGTAGGGGAACTGCCCTTTATCAAACCATCAGATTTCATGAGACTTACTCACTATCAGGAGAACAGCATGGGAAAACCCGCCCCCATGATTCAATTACCTCCCACCGGGGCCCTCCCACAACACATGGAGATTATGGGAGCTACAATTCAAGATGAGATTTGGGTGGGGACACAGCCAAACCACATCACCAGCAAATTGTCATCTGATGTCATTGAGACTATTACGTCATTTGCTCTATAAAATCACCTTATAATTTGCCTTTCCCCACCTAGAAGTTGTGATGTGCTTGTGTGTGTTCCAGTCAAATCCAATGCTTTATCCACTAGGAGGGACTTCTACAGTTTGTAGAAGTTATGAACAAGGGGGAGAATGGTCATGAATGCTTTGGGGCTGTATTTCTCCATTGCCCCTTGCTTCTCCATTTTTCTGGCCTATATTCCCTAAAGCTTGAACTGTGTTTCTTACTGTGCCTGTGAACTGATTCTGCTAAATAAGAACATCGTATGTATGTATGTGGAGGGTGAGAAGGACTTTCCAGTGAGAGTCAGAGTTAAATTTGACTTCACTATTGCTTGGCTGTTACAACTGAGTTTTCTGGTCTCACTACACAGTGAGGAGATACCCATCCAAGGCCATGAAATACTGAAAATTATATTTTTGAAAAACCCAGCTATTATATTGTCTATAAAAATATTTTGTTTTATCTTCTCATTTTTTCTGTTCATGGAGGCTAAAAGGTTGGGTCTTTGGTCAGTGGTAGAAAGTTTATTTGCTCTAGTCCCATTCTTCATTGTGGGCCTCTAAAGAGGAATCACTGATAACACAAGATTATGGGAAGTTAGAGCCAAGTCATCTTTTCTCATTAGCATTCTGAAAAGAAGACAGAGGAGGGAAAGAGAAAGAACTAGAATGAAGTGGCCATAAGAAAAATTTAACTCTTCAAATTTTCATATAAAGGGGCTGAATTCAATGCCCTCAAAAGGCAACTAAGGGGCAGATATTACATATCTGGGGGAAGGATCAATACTGAGGGACTACTGCTCATCTCCTAGGCCACTCGCATTAGGACAAGCTGTCTAAGTTACATGGGGGTCACCCGATTGGCCAATATTAAGGTCAGGATTTTGTTCCAGCAGGTGCAAAACCTGTTGTTTACTTAACAATGTTGGTAGCAGCTGCTGCTGCTGCTTGTGCTGTTTCAAAGCAATTAAAGAGTGTGCTGTTTTTGAGGAGGTTGCCAGGTGCTGGCTGCCCTGTGTGCTGTGACAGGCGAGGTGAAATTTCATGGAAACACCTGCCAGCCTCCAAGACAGACCTGTACTAACTGGCTATTATGTACATAGCATTTAATCTTTTGTGGGTTTAGCTGACAGAGCAGGAAGTATGGCTACACCGTCCTCCACCAAGGGCTGAAGTGATATGATATGTAAGCACTTTCTTACTTGCCATTGTTGACAAGCATATTTTGAGTAATAAGAGAATTTTATGGCTTTACATTTATCACCTATGTTTGAAGAACATAGAAACACCTCAAATAGAAAAATGGTGTTATTTAAAGACATAAGATGTTAGTTATTAATTATCAATTACTGAACTGATTTATAAAACATTGCTATCAAACAATTTTCTCCCAATGCTGAACAGCTTCTCACTGTCTTTCCCTTTATTAACAACTTTCTTTTTAGAATAGCTGACTTGGGAAAAATACCTTAATTCTCATACTAGAAGTAAAATAAATAAAAAGAATCACCATAGCTTTTGACATTATTTGTTTTGGGAAATATATATGTGACTTGGGACCTTTAGTTTCCTTTTCACAAGCAATAGAAAAATCCTTGTGGAAGAAATAGAAACTTAAAAATTTTCTGAAGGTTAGATCACAACTTTCTTTTTGGTACAGTAATCCCAAATGAGCTCAGGAAATACATATAGACTTCCTTTTAAAACATACTTGCCAAGCCTTAGGCATCTACCATGAAAACGCTTTTCCATCAATTTTAGAATTATAGAAACTCAATGAATTCAAAAAAGAGGTCCAATGATGCTATCTTAAAGCTGTGTCCTATTTTTTTTAAAGTTTTTCACTGAAAATGTGCTTGACATTCTGTTCACAAACAAGGGAGGCATGCAGGGCTAACAATTTGAAGTATTTGAAATGTATCTTCAACCTACCTACCCTGTATATACCCCTTTCTCCCATTTACTTTCCTCTGTTAAAACTGCCCCCCCCCAGAAAGAAGTATAATAATTTATTCATACTAAAGCATCAATGATAGATATAGAATATTCTGTTACCACTCCCTAAAACATTTGCATTTTTAGGAGAAAATAACATATATTAATTCAAGGGTAAATATTTTTTTAAAAAAGAAACATAATTCCGAAATGCTAAGGAGAGTGCAGAGAAAGGAGGTATTTGGGAAGCAAAGGTATTTGTGGTTTGCATGCACATTATTCATAACTGGCCCGTTTGTATCAATCTCCTTGATGAAGTCACTATGTCTTGCCTTGGGAGAGACTGTGTGTTGCATAGAGGAGCAGTAACTTGAATCCCAGTTTGGCTAGTTGCCAACTGAGTCAAGCTTCTTAAGCCTCCATTCCTTCATCTATAAAGATAGAGGTAACAATATCAACACCTTTAACAGAAGGCTGTTGAGGGAATTTCAATTAAATGACAGTATAGGAAAACATCCAGGATAGTACCTCTCACAAGTAAGGTACTAGAAAAAGCTGTGATATTTTTCCTTTGGTTAAATTCAAATATTTTTGGGCAGACCAAGTTCATTCTAGGAGCACCTTTGCTGGTTCACATTCATTGAGGTGGAAAATGGCCACATCTTGGCATTTATAGTTGTAGGTGACCACACAGAATATGATTTATTACTTTATGTGGAAAAGGCTTTTGTGTGAAACGTATTTTATGCCCTCCTCCCCATCGTTCAAGGAAATAGTTCATAACCATCTGATTTAATGCTCATGAAACTCAAAGTTAGTTTTATTAACTATATCAAGCTTCATGTAACCTTCAGCTTCCCGTTTCATCAGGCACAAACCTTCGTTACTGTTCACCATTGTATTTAGGTAGCATTTTAAGACTGTCACAAAATAATTCAGAGGTTATTATACCTGAAGGGAAAAAAATGTGCTACTATTTCCAAGTTTCTGCTAAGATTCTGCATTGCCTCTATCAAAAAATTTTACACCATGTTGAGAAACTAATTTTTTTTAATCAGGAAAAGTACCAGGTGGCAAATACACATTTTATATAAAATAGAACTGACCTTTTGGTTGCTGAACACAGAAAGAGAAGGATAAAAGGATATGGAGTTGAAGAAGATAGAATGCATATGGAAAAAGATAATTCTCTCCTCTGGCAGTCTAATGATACACCCCCTTAGGGTACTATAAGGAGTTAATGTTATCACTATGGGATGGTTGATGTATGGAAAAAGCAGAACGGTGTTTTTATAAGAAATAACATAGCCAAATAAAAGTCATTTTCTTTGCAGGAGGTCAGAAGGAAAAAGAATAACAAACTAACTACATGGTGAGTAAAAATATTGTAAAGAAAATATAGAACATGTATGTCAAGAAAAATATTTTAAAATGCATTTAGAAGACTCCTACGCTATATTCACCAGTGCTGGGAACAATGGAGAAATTGTTCCTTGTTTATTTTAGGTTTTAGAAAAACTCAAGGATGTGGGTTTGGCGTATGTCTGTTTTTGATGCTCATATTACAATTTGAGGGTTTTGCTTTGTTGTTTCATTGGTATCAGCTGCAGGTAAATAAGTGTACTGGATGTGAACTGGATAATACAGTATATTTGATGGAAATAGGATATTGGATTGTTTAAAGGTAAGATTAAAAGGGCAGACTTGAGCCAAACGGTCCAGCTTTGATTTGTTTCAATTCCAGCTGTGTGCTCTGAGTGCGTTACTTAGTTTTTCTGTTTATGGGTTTTGTCCTTACTAAAATGATATGAAATATTATACCTCCCAAAGTGCTGGGATTATAGGAGTGAGCCACTGCGCCCAGCCTTTCTTTCTTGCTTACTCTCTGAACTCCAGAATCCTGTATTTTTAGATATAAATTTGAAAACTTCATATTGCAAATGTATAATAGTTGTATCATGGTTGTTTTCTCTTCATGTACTAACCAATGAAGATGAAATCTAAATTTATATTTGAATATTAATATCTTAATATTTATGAACTTTCCATGTCAGGTAGTCAATAATAAAAAGAAATCAATGTTGAGAAAAGTGAGTATAATAGCTAAAAGACTGGTAGAACATGTTTGCATGGGTGAAAAAGAACAGCTAATTAGACTAGAATATAGTACATCTTCATAAGGAAATTACCATCCAAGTTATCTCAACTATTTTTGATTTGCAGAAGAAAAAATTCAAGATTGTGACAAACACACAGAGTGTGATTTTGTATGTGACAGTGAAAACATTTTGCATTGAAATGGGATTGTGGTCTGCTAGAGGCACTATTATATTTTGTTTGTAATATATAGACCCAGGGGTCTGAGTGTTTTTCTAACAGAGTAGCCCACATAATTTATCTGTTGATACATAAGGCTAATCAGTTTATTTTCAGTTTAAATGAAAATTTTTCATTTCCTCTAACAAGTATATTCTGTATACTAAATTAAAAATACAATGTTTGCATGCCCTATGAAGTTGGAGTGTTCTCTTCCCAGGAGATGAACAAGAACTATTTAATGTCTCAAGAAAAACAAACACCAAATAACTTGCAATTCCCACTGAGTATCTCCCAAAGATTAGTGTTCTGTTTGTAGTATTATGACTAAGACATAGCAAGACACAGAGCCTTCATAAATTTAAATAGGACTTTTATCCTTTCCATCTTGTGTCTTAGCATGTACATTGCTTGCTCTATGATCACTGAATATAATATAAATATTATAACCTTGCAATCATAAAAATTTGAAATACCAAGGAATTGGAAAATAATATTCTTTCCTACTAAGCTTATAAAATATTTTTGTGACTTATAGTTTGCTTTAATTTTAACAACACTGGATCAAAATTTAAAGACTTTAATTTTATTCTACAAGATGTGAATATTAAACCCTTGTAAAACTTTAAATATTAGGCAATCACTCAAGTGCATAACCAACTGTGTAAGAAAATCTCTCTCCTTCTTCTAGAGAAACCCAAAATATGGAATCAAAGCCAAGAGTTTACAACTTTGGATCACAAGGGAACAGTTAGGAAGCTCCTCTTTAAGATTATTAACTAATTCCAAAACAAGCCAATCTTTTTCAGATGTCAGATCCCCTCCTTGGTGAATCTTTCTGCATGAGGTTTATTGGGTGATATTTATGATTATACTGGATAAATATACACAGGAAAGAAAATCATGAGACTTTAAAAAGGGTGCTATAATGCTATTCCAGGAATTACTTTTTCTAAGAGTTCAGGTTCTTGGGTAGCTGAACCATCATTTTGTCCACCTCTTCTATTTACTGCCCACAGATTCTTTAGTCTTGTCTATATCAACAAGTCAATCAGAATGAATTATAAAGGGGAAGAAGGTGTTCCTCACCTTACTTCAGTGTTGCAATTTTGGAGCGTTGAGTTTCTTTGTTTCCCTGCTTAGTCCTCTCACTTTCTCCTTTTATCCTTCTTCCTTATGAGCTCCCTCTCCCCAGTTATATACTATTAACATATATAGAGTATATGCATTTTAGGAGAGAGGAACAATGCCATTTAGTTTTGTTGCATAAATAGTAAATACTTCCTGTAAAATAATCAAACAATACAAAAATAGGCAGAGTTGAATCTAATTTAAAAAATTCTTTCTCCCCAAACTGTAACTGTCCTCCTAAGAGGTAACCATCACTAAAAGTAAAGTTTGCTATGGAAACTTGTTGTTCTTTATGTATATTATATCCACATATATGCGAACATGCTCGTACCATTCACATGATTGCATGACTTGTTTTTTTTTTAATGATACTTTAGTGATCTTTCCAAGTCTATATATATATTATTTCACTTTCTTCATTTTGCTAGCTCAATACTATCACAAAGTATAGATATACATTTATTTGACAATATTTAAGGTAAACGGCCTAAGATATCTTTGATTGTGTAGTAGGGGTGAAAGGAGATTTTGTCGGAGTGGGAGGAAATTCCGCAGGGGTTATTTGATCCTGTTTCGTGTAGGAAAAGTAGGTGTAAGGCTGTGAAGGTTGCGATAATGAAGGGTAGGGTAAAGTGAAGGGTGAAGAATCGTGTGAGGGTTGGGTTGTCGATGGAGTATCCTCCTCAGACCCATTGAACGAGATTAGTTGCGATCTATGGGATTGATGATAGTAGGTTTGTAATTACTGTGGCACCTCAAAATGATATTTGTCCTCATGGGAGTATGTAGCCTATGAAGGCTGTTGCCATGGTTATGAATAGGAGTGCGACGCCGATGTTTCAGGTTTCGAGGAGAAGAAATGAGCCGTAATATAAGCCTCGGCCTACGTGTAGGAATAGGCAGATGAAGAACATAGAGCCGTCGTTGGCGTGGAGATAGCGGATAGTTCAGCCATAGTTTACATCTCGAGTGATATGTGCGATTGAGGAGAAGGCAGAGGAGGTGTCTGGTGAGTAGTGTATTGCTAGGAATAGGCCTGTGATAATTTGTAAGACTAAGCAAGTTGCCAGGAGTGAGCCGAAATTTCATCATATGGAAATGTTGGATGGGGTAGGTAAGTCAATAAGGGAATGGTTAATTATTTTTATGATTAGGTTAGATTTACGTGTTGGGGTCATTAATGTTTTTGTAGTTGAAATACAACGATGGTTTTTCATATCATTGGTCATGGTTGGAGTCCATGTGGAAACGATGGCATGTATTTTATTTTTATTAAGTGTACTATTGGTTATGGGGTTTGTAGGGTTTTCTTCTAAGCCTTCTCCTATTTACGGGGGTTTAGCATTGATTGTTAGTGGTGTGATTGGTTGTGTAATTATTTTAAATTATGGGGGTACTTATATAGGTTTAATAATGTTTTTAATTTATTTGGGAGGTGTAATGGTTGTTTTTGGTTATACTACTGCGATGGCTATTGAAGAATATCCTGAAGCATGGGGTTCAGGATTTGAGGTCTTGGGTAGTCTTTTGGTAGGGTTGGTGATGGAGGTAGGATTGGTTTTATGGGTTTTAGATTATGATGAGTTGGTGGTGGTAGTTAATTTAAATAATATGGGGAGTTGAGTAATTTTTGAGGGAGGGGGTCAGGGTTAATTCGAGAGGATTCTATTGGGGCGGGTGCTTTGTATGATTATGGGCGTTGATTAGTAGTAGTTACTGGTTGAACATTATTTGTTGGTGTACATATTGTAATTGATATTACTCGAGGCAATAGGTTATGTTATTAGAAGTGGGATTAGGATAAGAGGGATAAGGAAGGAGAGGAAATAAAGTTTAATTATACCTTTTTGGGTGGTTGTAGTAATGGAAGTAATAATGTGGATGTGTGAAACTGTTTTGGGTATTGATTTTTCTAGTCAGATTAAGTCTAGTAAAAGGAAGGCCAGATTTTGGCTTATGAGTAGGTTTTGGTAGAGGATTATTCGATGAATTGTGGTGGGGAAATATCCTAATATGTTAGAGAATTTGAATATGTGTGATGGGGTATCTATTTTGAGGTTATTAGTTATAAGGGTTAGGTCTAAGGCTATTAGGAAACCTAGGGCGGTTACGCATAGGGCTAGGAGTTTTAGGTAGTAGGGTGTTGTTGATTGGGGGAGTGTAGTGGGGGAGATGTTATTGGTAATAAGAAATCCTGCGAGTAAACTGCCTATTGTTAGGCGTTTTATCAGATTTAGTAGAGTTGGATTATTTTCATTAATGTAAATTGAGGTTGGAAAGCGGGGGTGTCCTGTTAGCATGAGAATAATAGTCCGAGTGCTGTAGGCGCTTGTTAGGGAAGTGGCGATGAGAGTGACAGATAGGGCTCAGGCATTGGTATATGATGTGTTTGCGCTTTCGATAATGAGATCTTTGGAGTAGAAGCCTGTGAGAAATGGCATGTCTGTGAGTGCTAGGTTACCGATAGTTAGGGAAGTTGAGGTAAGGGGTATTGTTTTAAATAGTCCTCCTATTTTTCGAATATCTTGTTCGTTATTAAGGTTGTGGATAACAGATCCAGAGCAAATGAATAATATGGCTTTGAAGAAGGCATGGGTGCACACATGTAGGAATGCTAGATATGGTTGGTTGATGCCGATAGTGACTATTAGTAGTCCTAGTTGGCTTGAGGTGGAGAAGGCTACGATTTTTTTGATATCATTTTGTGTTAAAGCGCAGATTGCTATGAATATAGTGGTAATGGCTCCTAGACATAGTGTAAGGCTCTGGATTAATGTATTATTTTCTATTAGAGGGTGGAAGTGGATGAGTAAAAACACTCCGGCCACTACTATAGTGCTAGAGTGAAGTAAGGCTGAGACTGGGGTAGGGCCTTCTATGGCGGAGGGTAGTCAAGGGTGGAGGCCAAGTTGGGCTGATTTTCCTGTTGCTGCTAAAAGGAGGCCTATTAGTGGTAGAAGGTTTGGACTAGAGTTTAGGATGAATATTTGTTGAAAGTCCCATGAGTTATAATGCAGGAGAAATCATGCTATGGCTAGGATAAAGCCGATATCACCCATGCGATTATATAAGATTGCTTGACTGGCTGCTGTGTTAGCGTCCGTTCGAGCGTGTCATCAACTAATTAGCAGAAAGGTATAATTCCTACACCTTCTCATCCAATGAAGAGTTGGAAGAGGTTGTTAGCAGTAATTAGAATTAATATAGTGGTGAGGAAGATGAGGAGATACTTAAAGAATTGGTTAATATTTCGGTCTGATTTTATGTATCATATTGAGAATTCTATAATGCATCAGGTAATAAATAGTGCGATTGGGATAAATATTATGGATAAATAATCTAATTTAAAGCTTAGTGTTAGTTCTAGTGATTGGATGGTTGTTCAATGTCAGTTTGAAATAATTATGTCTTGATCTAGGAAGATGTATAGGGCTGTGGGAAGGAGACTGATGGTGAAGGTAAATATTATAGTTGTTTTTACATAGTTAGGGTAAAGGTATTTTTTGTTGGGATTAATGAAGGTAATAATAATTGGGAAGGTTAGGGAAGTTAATATTGTTGTTACAGTAGAAGCGTACATGGTTATTTTGTTTGGAGTTGCACCAATGTTTTTGGTTCCTAAGACCAATGGATAGCTGCTATCCTTTAAAAGTTGAGAGAGCCGTTTTGTTAAATACGGGGGCATGGGTTAGCAGTCCTTGCAATCTTTCTCGGTAAATAAGAAGTGGTGGGTTTCTATAATGAGATTCACAATCTAATGTTTTAGTTAAATTATATTTACAAGGGGTGAAGCCTAGAATAATACTGGGGTTGAGGGATAGGAGAATGATGGAGGATAGGTGTATAAATATTAACATATTTTCTCGTGTAAAGGAGGGTTTTATGTTGATGATGTGGTGGGTGAGTACTCCTCGTTGCGTTGTAATGAATATGTGTAGGGAGTAAAGGGCAGTAATTAGTATGTTTAGTCCCATGAGTATAATAGTAATATGTGATCAAGAAAATGAAATTATTACTACAAGTAGTTCTCCAATTAAATTGATAGTGGGGGGTAAGGCTAGGTTAGTGAGGTTTGCTATGAACCATCAAAAGGCTATTAGTGGGAGTAGGGTTTGAAGCCCTCGAGAAAGTATTATAATACGGCTGTGGGTTCGTTCATAATTTGAATTTGCTAAGCAGAATAGTATAGATGAGGTTAGTCCATGGGCAATTATAAGAGTAATTGCACCAGTGAAACTTCAGGGGGTTTGAATGAGGGAAGCTATAATCACCAGGGCCATGTGGCTTACGGAGGAATATGCGATAAGTGATTTCAGGTCTGTTTGTCGGAGGCAGGTTGAGCTTGTTATAATTATGCCTCATAAGGATAATATGAGGAAGGGGTAGGCTATGTATTCTGTCAGGGGGTTGAGGATTGAGGTAAGTCGTATCATACCATAGCTGCCTAGTTTTAAGAGTACTGCGGCAAGAACTATTGATCCGGCAATAGGAGCTTCAACATGGGCTTTAGGAAGTCTTAAGTGTAGGCCGTATAGTATGGCCTATGTATTTTAACTATGTATTTTAACTATGAAGTAGTTTAACTATGAAGGCTATTATACATGCTAGTCAAGCTAGATTGTGTGATCAGGTGATTGTTAGTTTTTGAGCTGTAAGTGTTAGTAGTATGATGTTTAGTGAGTCTAGGTTGTTGTAGGTGTGGATTAGTATAATTAGTAGGGGGAGAGAGCCGGCTAGTGTATAGAATAGGAAATATGTGCTTGCGTTGAGGCGTTCTGCTTGGTTGCCTCATCGGGTGATGATAATCAGGGTGGGGATAAAGGTAGTTTCGAATAGGATATAAAATAAGATTAATTCTGTGGGTATGAATGTTATGATTAGGGAGATTTGTAGAAAGATTATTATGGAGAGATAGAGTTTCTTTCGTGAGGGGTTTTCATTGTGTAAATGGTATTGGCTTGCCATGATTATGAGGGGTAAGAGTCAGGCAGTTAGTGTTAGGAGGGGCGTTGTTAATGGGTCGGAAGACAGCTAGGTTGAATAGCTAACGAGGTTGTTGCTAGTTTGGTTGAAGAATAGAAGGGGAATAAGGCTGATGATTAAGCTGTGTGTGGTTAGGTTAATTCAGATTATATTGTTTTTGGAGAACCATGTTGTTGGCAGTAGTTTGACTGTGGGGCAAATTATTTTTAACATTGAAGTAAGCTTAGGTTGTGAACGTAATCTAGGCCATATGTATTTGAGATTGAGACTAATAAGGCAAGGCCTACTGCTGCTTCGCAAGCGGCAAATACTAATAGGGCGATAAGTACAATATTAGCTAGGGGGGAGTGTATGTTCGAGGCCATGAGGGTACTTATAATGAACAGTGAAAGTATTACTCCTTCTAGGCATAGTAGAGATGATATTAGGTGTGAACGATAGGTTAGTATGCCTAGGAGTGAAATGATAAATGCTAGTGTAATATTTATGTAGATAATGGGCATTTGGTTAGTATGGTTATCATAATCTAATGAGTCGAAATGATTTGTTTTGTTTAAACTACTTACCAATTCGGTTCAATCCAGCCCCTTTTGAGTTCATTCGTAGGCCAAGCTGAGGGTTAGAATGGTGATTAGTATGATTGATGATTTAGTTATTTTGGGAAGATTTATTGTTTGGAGGGCTCATGGTAAGGGTAATAGTAGGGCAATTTCTAAATCAAATAGTAGAAAAGTAATGGCAACTAGGAAAAATTTTATGGAGAAAGGAATGCAAGCAGAGTTTAGTGGGTCAAAGCCGCATTCGTAGGGGTTGGCTTTTTTTGTGTAGGAGTTGAGTTGGGGTAGTCAGAATATAATGGCTGTTAGTAGTAGTGTTAGAAGGGTGTTGATCGTTAGGGTTAATGCTAGGTTAATTATTCTTTTTTGAGTACTATCGAAGCTAGTTGATTGGAAGTCAGCTGTACTAATTATACTAAAAGAATAGGAACCTCATCAGTAAATAGAAATGTAGAGAAATAGTCAGACGACGTCTACGAAGTGTCAATACCAAGCGGCGGCTTCAAAACCAAAACGGTGATTTGATGTGAAGTGATATAGTAGCTGACGAATAAGGCAGATAGTGAGGAATGTGGATCCGATAATAACATGAAGTCCGTGGAAACCGGTGGCAATAAAAAATGTTGAGCCATACATGCCGTCAGAGATAGTAAAGGGTGCTTCATAGTATTCTGAGATTTGTAGTAAGGTGAAATAGATGCCTAGTAAAATTGTAGTGAGTAGGGCTTGGATTATTTGTTTTCAGTTGTTTTCTATTAAGCTGTGATGGGCTCAAGTGATTGTAACTCCTGATGCAAGTAGTACAGAGGTGTTTAGAAGAGGTACTTCTAGCGGGTTCAGGGGAGTGATATCTGTTGGTGGTCAGTGTCCTCCTAAGTATGGGGTGGGGGCGAGGCTTGAGTGATAAAATGCTCAGAAGAAGCCGGCAAAAAAGAAAATTTCTGAGACGATAAATAAAACTATTCCATAACGAAGACTTTTTTGGACTGGTGCTGTATGGTGGCCTTGGTAGGTACTTTCTCGGATAATATCACGTCACCACTGATATATTGTTAGTATATTGGTTAATAGTCCTAATGTTAGTAGGGTAGTGGAATAAAAGTGAAATCATATAATTAAGCCAGATGTTATTAGGAGAGCTGAGAGGGCTCCTGTTAGTGGTCATGGGCTAGGTTTAACTATGTGATAAGGGTGGGTTTGGTGAGTCATTAAGTATTATCATGTAAATAAAGGCTTACCGAGAGTGTGAAAACATAGGCTTGGATTAGGGCGACTGCAATTTCTAGGATTGTTAATAATATTAGGAGTACGAAAATCAATGAGGTTGCAAGGAGATTGATGGCTGACAATGCTAGTGCGGCATTTCCGATCAGGTGTATAAGTAGGTGACCCGCTGTAATGTTAGCAGTCAGGCATACAGCTAGGGCTACTGGTTGAATAAGTAAGCTGATAGTTTCAATGATTACTAGCATGGGAATAAGGGGTGTGGGTGTACCTTGTGGTAGGAAGTGAGCTAGGGAGCTTTTAGTTTTGAAGCGAAGACCTGTAATTACTGTACCAGCTCATAGGGGAATTGCTATAGCTAGGTTTATAGATAGTTGGGCGGTAGGCGTAAATGAGTGGGGTAGGAGTCCGAGGAGGTTGGTTATGGTAATAAAAATAATTAGAGATAGCAGTATTAGAGATCAGGTTTGTCCTTTGGTATTGTGGGTTATTATTATTTGTTTTAGAACCAGTTGAATTAGGTTTTTTTGAATGGTAATTAGTCGGTTGTTAATGAGGTATTTGGAAGTTGGAAATAGTAGTATAGGAAATAGAATGATGGGTACTACAGCAGGTAGGCCTAGCAGTGTTGGAGTTGTGAATGGGGTAAATAAATTTTCGTTCATTTTAATTGTCAAGGGTTGTTCTGGGTTTGTGTATTAGAGGTTTTTTGTGATAAGGGTAAATAGTAATTTGTGCTTAGTAGTTTTAATTGTGTAATAAGATATAGTGTGGAGAGCATGGTTGTGATAGTGATAAACCACGTAGATGTATTTAGTTGGGGCATTTCACTGCAGAGAAGGGCGTTTTCTCAATCTTTAACTTAAAAGGTTAATGCTGTGGTAGCTATGCAGTGGATCTGTAGATCTTTATGCCCCAAAGCACTCTGTTCTTAACAAAATCTTCCCTTGAAAGAAATTATTTTACCAAAGGCAAACTAACAGGATTTTTTTTCAGAGTCTAACTGACCAAGGGTAGGATAAATTCCCAACTCCAACCCCTCTAGACTTTCTGTCTCATATAAGGGGGCACAAAATTGAAAGCACTGGTTAAGGTTACAGACTAGGGGCACAAGTTCATTAAAAGACTGAGACTTAATTTTAACCCTGTAGAATAGTTCTGTGCTCCCTGTGCCTTTCCACCACATCAATAGCACTTCAGTATAATAACAGGAACAACAAGGAAGAACTGTATGTCTCAAACTTTATTTAAGAAGAAGTCTCTAGGGGAAAACCAAAGGCAATAGTGGAGACAGAAACAAGGACACCCATGAGAAATTTTAGCCTTTGACATCACAACTGCAGCAAACAGTAAGTATAGCCTATTAGCCTGATCATCATAAAACCTAATGCTAAAGACCTATTTACCTGAGTTCGTTTTACTCAATACATTATGTCTGGTTATCAATAAGAAAGCAATGTCAATGGAAATTTCAAAAACTAAAATGCAGAGATAAAAAAGAACAAAATAGAACAGAATATCCAAAAACCATAGGACAATTACAAAAAGTGTAAATATGTACAATGAGACTAACAGAAGGAGAAAAAAGAGAGGAAGAAATATTTGAAGCAATTTCTGAAATTTAAAAAAGTGATAGACAGCAAACCACAATCCAGATAGCTCAGAACACAGCAGGATAAATGCAAAACAAACAAACAAAACCACCTAAGACTATCACATTCAAGCTGCAGAAAAACAATTAAGCCAGGTGCAGTGGAGACTGAGGTGGACGGATCACTTGAGGCCAGGAATTTGAGACCAGTCTGGGCAACACAACAGAATCCTGTCTCCACACAAAACAAACAAACAAACAAAACAAATAAACAGAAAATATTAACTGGGTGTGGTGGCATGTTTCTGTAGTCCCAGCTACTAGGGAGGCTGAGATGGGAGCACTACGTGAGCCCAGGGAGGTTGAGGCTGTGGTGACTGATCATCGCACCATTGCACTCCATCCTGGGTGACAAAGTGAGACATTGCCTAAAAAAAAGAAAAGAAAAAAAGGACTGAAATATTTAAAGTGCTGAAATTAAAAAAAAAAAAAAAAAAAAACTTACCAACCTATAGGTTATCCCTCAAAACTGAAGAAAGAAGGAATAAAGGATTTTTCAGACAAAAATTTCCTCGGGACTTTATTGCCAGTAAACCTGCCTTGCAAGAAATGTTTAGAAAGAATTTCTTTAGAAAAATAGAAAATGATACATATATATATATATATATATATATGTCAAAATCTCAAATCCGCATAAAGATGGAAAGAGTTTTAGAGAAGAAATAGAGAAATAGAGTATTATATTTTTCTGATTCTTAGCTGCTTTAAAAAGCCAATATTTTGCTCAAAATAATAGCAGTGATGTAGAGCTTATGGAGAAGTGAGATTAATGTCAATGATGATATAAGATACAGGAAAGAGGATTGGGATGTTACTGTTTGAAGGAGGAGCTGGATTCATTGCAAGTGTATATTGCACACTCAAAGGCAATGACTAAAAATTTTTTTGAATAAATTATTTGGTATGCTAAAATGGGGAAAAATAGAATTACATAAAGTATCAGTTAACATCAGAAAGGGCAGAAAAAAGTAAAAGGCAACAACAACAACCAAAAACCCCACAAGGAACAAAGACAACAAATAGAAAACAGTAAAAGCATGATAGATGTAAAACCAGCTGTATCCTTAATCACTTTAAATATCAATGGTCTAAATATGCCAATGAAAAGACAGAGACTGCCAGAGTGAATAAAGAAGACATAACTATAGGTTTTCTACAAGAAAACCACGTTAAATATAAAGACACAGGTAGATTAAAAGTAAAGCGGGTAGAGGAAGTTATACAATGCTAACACTGAAAGACAGCTGGAGTAACTATATTAATTTCAGATAAAGCAGACGTCAAAGCAAGGAAATTTTCAGGGATAAAGAGAGGCATTACATAATGATAAAGTGGTCAGTACTTTAAAAGGCATAACAGTTTTTAACATGTATGTACCTAACAGTACAGTGTCAAAATATATGGGGCAAAAAATGATACAAGTGCAGGAGAAACAGATCAGTCCATTACTGTATTTGGAGACCTTACCACCCCTCTATCAGAAATGGACAGATCAATCAGGCAGAAAATCAGTAAGGACATCGTTTAACCGAACAATATTAATTAACTGGATCTAATTGACATCTATAAAATATTTCATCCAGCAACAGAAAAACAACCATTCTTCTCAAGCTCACACATAACATTCGCGAAGATAGACCATATTCTGGTCCATAAAACACACCTTAACATATTTAAAAAATATATATCATATAAAGTATACACTCAGACCATTTGTTAGTCCATTTTTGTCTTGCTACAACGTAATATCTGAGGCTGAGTAATTTATAGGGAAAGGAGGTTTATTTAGCTAATGATTCTGGCCCCTGGCAAGTCCAAGAGGAGGACGCCAGCATGTGCACAGCTTCCGGTGAATGCCTTATGCTGTATCACAATATAGCAGAGAAGCAGAAAGGTGAACAGGTGTGTGCAAAGAGCCAGGGAACAAGGAGGCGGACCTGCCTTATAACTACCTGTTCTTGTGGGTAGGTTGTCATAAAGTCATAAAACAAGTCCATTCCTGTGAGAACTAATCCAGCTTCAGGAGAGCAAAAACTGACTCACTACCCGGAGCGTGGCATCAATCTATTCATGCAGGATCTAAACACCTCTCACTAGGCTCCACCTGCCAACATGCCAAGCTCCATGGCACTGTATCTCTAGGGTGACCGAGAAAAAAAAGAGAAGGTACAAATTCACAAATGTCTAATATTCAAAATAAAGGGAGGGGCATCACTACGAATCCCATGAACATTAAAATACTATGAACCATTCTAAGTCCACAAATTTAATAACCTAGATGAAATAGACCAATTCCTTGAAATATACAATCTACCAAAAGTCACACAAGAAATAATCCGAATAAGTCTGTGTAAATCAAATAAATCAACTGTATACTTAATAACCTTCCAAAACAGAAAGCAACCAGGACCAAATGGATACCCTGGTGAATTCTGCCAAACACTTAAAGAACAAAGTGTACCAATTTTCTACATTTTTTTCCAGCTAAAAGCAGAGGGAGTACTTCCCAACACATTCTATGTCCAACATTACCCTAATACCAAAATCAGAAAAATAATTACAAAAAGGAAAACTACATACCAGTATCGTTCATGAACATTGATGCAAAAATGCTCAGCAAAGTAGTAGCAAATCAAATCTAATAATGTATAAAAATATTTATACACCATGACCAAGTGGAATTTACTCCAGATATAGAGGGCTAGTCTAACATTTGAAAAAATCGGTTAAAGTAATCCACCACATTAATATGCTAAAGAAAAATATTATAATCATATCAACAGATGCAAAAAATGGACCACAACTAATATCCATTCATGATAAAAATTCTGAGCATATAAAACTGGAAGTAAACACCCTCACTTGACAATGAATACCTACAAAAACCTAAACGTCAGCTGTTTTTATGATGGGGTTCATGGTAAGGAAAGTGAAATTTGAGGTGATTGCATTGCCAAACATCTTTTGCCATTAAAATGTCCCAAGGATAAAGCTGATGTAATAGTTTGGGATGTCATAGCAAAAATATCATGAATTGCATAACCTATGAACAACAGAAATTTATTTCTCAGAGTTCTGAGAACTGGGACATCCAGATCAAGGCTCCTGCAGATTTTGTGTCTGGTGAGGGCTCATTCCTTATAGACGGTGCCTTTCAGCTGGGTCCTCATACAGTGGAAGTAGTGAAGAAGCTTTCTTAGGTCTGTCATATAAGGGCATTAATCCCATTTATTTGGGCTCTGCCTTCATGATCTAATCACCCCTCAAAGAGCCCACCTCATAACACCATCACCTTGGGGTCTAGGATTTCATCATGTGAATTTGGAAGAAAGGGGGACAAAGAATCAGACCATAAACAGATGATGTTGTGTGGGACACAATGGCAGTACATAATACGTTTAGTCACTTTACGTGCAAAGGTCTGGCAAGAGCATATTGGAAAGGAGAGGCAAATTCATGTCTAGAATATATATTTATTCTCATGAGAAATGCAACCACTGCCAAAAGTGTTGCAAGGCAGGGGAAAATACCCCAATCTCTCTCTCATTGCAACTCTCCATTTCTTCCTGTGACTGACACTAGCCAAACCCACATGGAAGTCAGAAAGTAGAGCTACCAGTCTGCACAGAGCAATGCAGAGAAGGAGAACACGGTTCAGGAGGGGTGGAAAACAGAATAATTAAACATGTTCACATTCCTATAGCCTTCTACCTTCATAAAGAATGTATGTTACATTCTGAATCTGTTGATTCAGTTTCTAGTACTATATTGGGACAAGTAAAACATTATTTCAAAGAGGAAAAGGGATCAGTCTTCCTGGGTATAAATTGTACGCCAGGGAAACCAAGGGAAACAAACATGTCTTCCCTGATTGTTGTAGTAAACTGTCAATGCATGTTGCCAACTGGAGCTGGCCATAATAAATACAAATAGATCCTTCATGTAAAGAAGTAGTTATCATGGACCCAATATGGTTATTGATACTTGTTGCCTCTTTCAGAATAACCAAGTGCTAGAAGTCAAGTGATTGCTGTAAATGGAAATGTATTTTATTCACAATCAAATGAAGTGTGGTAGGCCCAAAGCCAGAGAATATTCTCTGATTGGACTCACTTAATTGCTCTAAATTTAGCTAGTTGAATTTTGTTAAGTATCATCATTTTCAATTTTTGAAATGGAGGCTTTGAGGTTTATCATAAAATCTCAGTTTTATTGCAGAGATACCATAAGGCTCTATAAATATTTTCACCAAAAGCATTCTTTTTTCTTTCAATACACTTAGCATATTGTGGATTCCCAGTTTATGTTATTATCAACAAGTTTCCCTGGCTGACAGAAATATTTGGAACCTTGAGAGGAAGTGGGAAAAGCAGTCACAAGTTGCCAGCAGTTCTTCTCTAGACAGAGGCTTCAACTCCCACTTTGGGTAGACTTTTCTTTCTTGTTAAGAAATCCTAGGAATTATCCTTTTAGTTAAAGAAATATAAAACATACATCTATAGACTATGAGGCAGAATATCATTTCTGGCACAAACATAATACAGTTATACATTTATCTTGGCAATATATCATTTAGTGTTGAACCAACACTGAGGAATAAAATGTTTTTGATGTTTATTAGTCAAGTCCCTATTTTCCATAACTCCTACAGTCTTCTAAAGTGATTAGAAGCACCAAAAGCTTTATATTTTGAACTAATTTTAGACTTAGATAAAAGTTGCAAAATAGTACAGAATTCCTGTGTATCCTTCTAGCAGTTTTCTCTAATGTTAGTATCTTGTGTAATTATAGCACAGGTATCAAAATTAAGAAATGAACATTGGTATAATAATGGGTAAGCTACAATTTCATTTGGACCTGGATTTACCAATGTCCTTATGAACATCCTTTTTCTTTTCCACTATCCAATCCAGAATCCAGAATCCAACATTGCGTTTTGTTGTTATGCCTACTTAGTTTTCTCCAATCTAACATTTTCTGAGTCTTTTCTCAGTATGTTTGAAGAATATTGGTCTGTTTTTTAATAGAGTATACCTCAATTTGAGTTTGATGTGTTCTGATTATCAGATTGAGGTTACACATTTTTAGGAAGAGTATCACAGAAGTAATGTGACTTTCTCAGGGCCTCGTCACATCACAAGTCATATAAGGTTGATATACATTATAAATGGTGATAATTAACCTTGGTCACTAGATGAAGGTTGTGTCTGTCACATTTCCCACTTCCTAGTTTGCCACAATATCCTTTCTTCTCGAAATTTCACCATATTGTGGGATCTTGCCTATAATAATTACTATTGCTGTGTTATGTTAGTGATTTTCTATTTCTCTTATACTTTTTACATTTATCAATTGGCCTGCTAACGAACATTAATAGAGACTGAATGCTTAGCCATGGGCCATCAAGCTACCATGTGAGCTGAGCTGCCCGCATGAACTGGGTATCATATGGTTACCAACCCTTGAAACTAGGCACATATAGCAGCATTTTATCATCAAATCAAAGTGGTATATATGTAACCAGGCCAAAGCTGGCCCTGAAGGCACATGTACATTAAAGAGTGGCACAAATACCCATGGTCCCCACCTCTGCAACATGGCATTCTCTCTCCCATCCTGCCCCTATGGCCTCATGGACATTCCCTATGATCAGTTGACAGGTAGAGACAAGACTTGGGCCTGGTTTGTGGATGGTTCTGCATGATATGCAGGCATCACCTGAAGCTGGACAGCTGCGGCACTACAGCCCCTTTTGGGAACATCCCTGCAGGACAGTGGTGAAGGGAAATCCTCCTCATGAGCAGAAATTTGATCAGTGTCCCTGGTTATTCACTTCATTTGGAAAGAGAAATGGCCAGACATTTGATTAAATACTGATTAGTGGGCTGTGATCAATGGTGTGCCTGGATGGTCAGGGACTTGGAAGAAATATGATTAAAAAGTTAGTAACAAAGAACTCTGGGGGAGGGTTGTGTGAATTGACCTCTCTGAATGGGAAAAAAACATGAAGATATTTATGTGCCATGTGCAAGTTCAACAAAGGGTGACCTCAGCAAAGGATAATTTTAGTAATCAAGTTGATCAAATAACCTATTGTGTGGATATTAGGCTTTTTCCCTCAGTAACTTTGCTATGGATCAATGGGCTCATGAACAAAATAGCCACGATGGCAGGGATGGAGATTATGCATGGGCTCAGCAATATGGACTTCTACTCAACCAGGCTGCCCTAGCTGTAGCCACTGCTGAGTGCCCAGTCTACCAGCAGCACAGACCAACACTGAGTCCCCAGTATGACACCCTTCCCCAGCCAGCTACATATCGACAGGTTGATTTCACTGGACTTCTACCATCATGGAAAGGGCAATGTTTTATCCTTACTGAGGTAGATACTTAGTCTGGGTTTAGATTAGCCTTTCCTGCATAGTGTTTCTGCCCAAACCACCATCCACAGGACTTACAGAATGCCTTGTCCACCACCATGTTTTTCCACATAGCATTGCTTCTATCAAGGAACTCACTCCACAGCAAAGGAAGTGTGGCAATGAACCTATGCTCGTGAAATTCACCGGTCTTACTGTGTTCCCCACCATCCTGAAGCAGCTGACTTGATAGAGAGCTGTAATCGCCTTTTGAAGACTGAGTTACACTGTCAGTTAGGTGGCAATACCTTGCAGGGCTGGTGCAAGGTTCTTCAGAAGACTGTAGATGCTCTGAATCAGTGTCCAATATATGCTCTGAATCAGCATCTAATATATCAGCTTTCTCTGATAGCCAAGCCTCATGGATCCAGGAATTAAGGGGTGGAAATGGCAATGGTACCACTCACTATTAACCCTAGTGACACCTAGGACCCACAGAGGGTAGTAAAATTTTTGCTTCCCGTTTCCAGAACTCTATGTTCTGCTGGTTTAAATGCCAGAGGCAAGAATGCCTTCACCAGAAGACACAACAGTGATTCCATTGAGCTGGAAGTTGAGACTGCCACCTGGCCACTTTGGAATCCTCATGCCTTTGAATCAACAGCCAAAGAAGGGAGTTACTGTGCTGGTTGGGATGATTGATGCTGACTACCAAGGAAAAATTGCACTGCTGCTCCACAACCGAGATAATAAAAAGTATGTTTGGAATATAGTGATCCCTTAGGACATCTCTTATTACCAGGCCCTGTAATTAAGGTCAATGGAAAAACTACAAAAATCTAATCAGCACTAACAATGGCCCAGACCCTTCAGATATAAAGGTGGTTATATCTGAAGGATCTCCCTACCAGGTAACAAACCAGAACCAGCTGAGGTACTTGCTGAAGGTAAGGGAGTAAATAATGAGTAGTAGAAGAAGGTAGTTGTAAATACAAGCTCGGGTCATGTGACCAGTTACAGAATTGAGGAGAGTAAATCATCATGAGTATTTCCTACATATTTTGCTACAAATATATATTTGTGTGTATATATTTATATGTACAAAGAGATACCTCTAGTTATAGAGCAAAATCTATATATAGACATATGTATATAGATAGATACAGAGGTAGAGCAAAATATTTTATTTCCTGTTTCCTTATTATGTAACATATGATGTATTAATTTTATGTTATAATATTTAAATATTGTCAATTTTACATAATAATATTTAAGTTACAGGATAAGAAAGAGTAAAGCACTCAAGGACATTGCTTCCTGTTTGGGGTAGGGTATTAGTGGGTTTTGTGTAGTAAGTAGGATAGTCATACGATGCTAGGAGAAATTAGGACCTTGTTTGTGTCTTCATTTGAGGCTTAAGTATGGTTTAAGTAGATGTGTACGGGTGCCAAATTGACAAGGGGTAGACTTGGGGTGCTTATATTAATGTGTTAACTTGACTGGACCATGGGGTGGTCAGATATCTGATCAACATTATTTCTGGATGTGACTGTGAGAGTGTTTCTGAATGAGATTCATATTTGAGTCCATAGACTGAGTGAAGCCAATTGCCCTCCCCTTATGGTGGGCATCATCCAACCTGTTGAAGGCCTGAATTGAACAACAGGTAGGATAAGGGATAATTTACTCTCTCTGTCTGTTTTCAAGCTGCGACATTGCTCTTCTGCACTTGGACTGGAACCTACACAATTGGCTGTCCTGGTTCTCAGCCCTTGGGACCACAAATGACTGGCAGTCGTGGGTGTCCAGCTTGCAGAGGGGTATATGATGCAACTTTTCAGCTTCCGGAATCAAATCAGCCTATATCCTATGAAGCTGATGACAGCCTAGGCCCAGTTCCTGAAGTCAGAAATGGAAAAGCTGGGGTACCAGAGATCTCTATGATTTCTGCTTCCCAATTGAACTCACAGGGAACAGTCTTGAGCCTTAGAGAAGGTGAAAAGTTTTAATTTTAAGTAAAAATTTTTAAAAATAAGCCACAAACAGAAAACAAGAAAAGAACTTAACAGCACTGTTTCCACCAAGGACATTTGGCATAAATTTTACTACTTCAGATTCCAGTAGACAACAATGCAGCTGGAGTTGATGAGAGGCCCAAACTCTCCCACTGCGTATAGAGTGTAATGTGGCTCTGGGACAATAGTGAAAGAGAGGCAATGACACACCAGGAACTCTGCATCTTTGGGTCAGCAAGCCAGGCACCAAGCATGGGCATGATGAGAATGAGAATGAGCACCTCTCTCATGGACTTTGAAGGCAGCCAGCACAATGTGACTTAAAGTGGACAATGAGGAACGCTCCACCTCATTAACACATATGAAACATCCTCAGGCTCCCCTGAGTTGTCAGTGTGGTCCTGTAGTGGGGGAGGCATCAGCTTACATATGACCTCCCTCTCATACCCAGCAGCTGAGGAATCTGGTGAAACCTGGGTTAAACCTGGATAAACTGGGTTACTCTCCACTGGTAGAGACATTGGCTTCTCACTGGAGACCTTGATAGAAATATGTAATGATTAATTTTACATTTCAACTTGACTGAGTGTGTTTGTGAGTATGTTTCTCGAACAGAGTGGCATTTGAATCAATAGACTGTGTAAAGAAGATCTGCATTCACCAATGTAGGTCAGTATCATCGAATCCATTGAAGGCCTGTATAGAACAAAACTTTACCCTTTCTTTCTGAGCTAGGCCATTTGTCTTCTGCTCTCAGACATCGGCACACCTGGTTCTCAAACATTTGGCTTGATCTGGGACTTAATTCTGTCTCTCCCCTTCCCCCTCCCCCATCTCACCTTCAGACTTGACTGAATTATAACACTATTTTTCCTGGTTCTCCAACTTGCAGAGGGCAAATCATGGGATTTCTCCACCTCTATAATTCCCATAATAAATTATAACATGAGTCAATTTCCAAAGTAAATTTCTGCACACACACACACACACACACACACACACATAGATGTATGTCCTATCGGTTTTGTTTTTCTGAAAAATACACTTAATGAAAAATTGTGTGTGTGTGTGTGTGTGTGTGTGTTTAAATAAATTGTAAAGACCAGGCTCAGGAATAAATTGAAGAACATTTTGAAAGTTTCTACTTTGTATATATAGAAAAATTAAAAACACTCAACTTCCCAATTTATTTACATAAGCCATATCTCAATGACCTTCCATTTTCCATGGTAGATATGTTTCCATACCTCAGATCCTTACACACAAAGCTTTTTGCTCTTTCTGTAACAGCATAATCTTTCTCTCCAGGATATTATAGTAAAGTTGTTATGAAGGTCATGTGACCTCACACAATTTGCATAGGCCAAGACTAAATATGGCCAAATGTCTTCATTACAATAAGTCAGAAAGTAAAGCTTTCATTAGTCATGTCTTGTGTAATTACAGGAAACAGAGAAATGATTGGCAACATAAATATGAGGCATGAGTGTTTTGTTTTTACTTTTTCAATCTGAACTTATTCCAACGAGAAAGCTATAACAAAAGCCTCAGATTCAAATATTCACGCGTCAGAAAGAAAAGCCCCCTTTCCTGCTGCTTTCCTAATAATGCATGTCAGCAGCAAGGGATTGCGGTTTAGCCCCAGCCTATTCTCCGATGGCTGCTTTCATAAGCTGATGCTCTGAGTTGACAAGAATCAGCTGTTCGTCTCCTCTTATGCCATTTTCCCCCTTTCCCCTACCAATATCCAAAGAAAAGAAGTGCAAGTTCCTTATCTGGCTGGATAAACTGAAGGCTGTTATGTTTCACTGGGGACTGCAGTACTGGGGAGGGATACATTGCTCTACTTTAAAAAGTTGGTTCATTGTAAAAGCCCGTTTCAAATGTGTCACACTGGTTCTCATGGATGCCTGTGCCACTAAGGAATATAATTAATTTCAACCAGAAGGATGACAGAGAAGCAACGATGGTTTCCATTCTTTGACTTCCTTTCTGTTATAAAGTAACAACATGGTTCAAGTAACTATGTCTGGGACATTAACAAAGCCAAAATCTTGACTATTAGCAAGGTGTAATGTTGAAAGTACTGGTTGCAAGCTTCCTGAAATAATGGAGAAATGACAAAATAGAAAGTTTAATAGAAAAGTATAATTAATGGTAAGAATAGAAGCAGTTTATATTTCTTGACTATTAATCAATGCTAAGGATGTATATTCAGCCTAGAATTTGTAGCCCTCAATATCTGAAACTCACCCTACCTTTCACCCTACCTCACCCTACCCTACCACACCCTACCTTATTTCCCAAGAGATTTCCTTCCCCATAGCTAAACCTTCCACGCACAGGGTTCTGGTCAGCCTTGACTATTCATCTTTCCTACACTATTCAATATTTTCTGGATGTCTTATATCGATTATGCCTCCTCCTTGCTTTCTTTTTCATATTTTGTTAAAATTTTTTTATATATTAAGAACCATTTTTTATGACAGTGAAATCTTTCCTGTGCCGGTCAGAATTACTTTCTTTTTCCTGCGTTCACCTATTACAGTTTGTTTATACTTCTAGTTTATTATTTAATATTCTTTTCTTCATATTAGTATTTCTTATTGTGGTAGAAAATGCTTCCCAGTTTCCATACTTACCTTCCTCCTCAGCGTTAAAAGTTCTCAATTTTTAGGGGTCCATTTTCTGGTTACTATTGCAGCTAGGAACAGCTTTGTGGCTAAGTTTTGTCAAAGGGAAAGAAGTAGAATTGGTGTGTGAAAGATCCAGAAAACGTGTGCCTTTTTCTTTAAAAGGAAGGAAGTGTACCCTCCTTCCCACACCCCCATTTTATTTTCTTGCTGCTGCTCAGGCCTGCACAGGAGTAAACCTGCTAGGCTATGAGAAGGGACCCTGTGATCTTAGTTATTGCAGAACTCCCATACTTGTGTTAAACTTCATATACTTATGAGAAAGTAATACATTTCAGTCTTATTTGATCCTCTGCTCTTTTGGGCTTTGCCATTTGCACGGAAATCTAATCCTAACAATTAAACACTTGAAAAAGCATATCTTTCCTGCTAAACTGTGAGACCCAGATGGTAAGTTTTATGACTTCTTTTGCACTTCCTGGCAACTAGCACAGTGCATGGCATACATCAGTTGCCAAAAGAATGTGCTAAAGAAAGGGACTTACAGTCCACACATATTGTACTGGTTATTTACCAAAGAGAGTTCAGTTGTTCAGTTGTAAGTACAGCTCTTGGCACTGCATTAGGAGCATTTAGAATGTTTTTTTTTTATTTGTTTGTTTTTGTTTGTTTTGTTTTGTTTTGTTTTTTGAGATGGAGTCTTTCTCTTATCTCCCAGGCTATAGTGCAATGGCATGATCTCGGCTCACTGCAACCTCCGCCTCCCAGGTTCAAGTGAATCTCCTGCATCAGCCTCCTGAGTAGCTGGGATTATAGGCATGTGCCACCACAGCTAACAAATTTTTGTGTTTTTAGTAGAGATGGGGTTTCACCATGTTGGCCAGGCTAGTCTCAAACTCCTGACCTCTGGTGATCCACCTGCCTTGGCCTCCCAAAGTGCTGGGATTACAGGCATGAGCCACTGTGCCCTGCCTTAAAGTAATTTTTAAAGAGATGTAATATGTTTATTGAGGTATATGTGTTAGTTTATTTTACCAGTATACATTTGTTATTGTGGGGTGCTATAACAGAGAGAGGGATAGATTAGTAAAGAAACAGGTATGGCTGTGCTCTCATGTAGAATGTAGTCTAGTGAGTGAGATTTTTATTAATTTAAAATTCCTGCAGAAAAAAAATATAAATTATTACTATAATAAGTGCAGTGAAGTTCAAGTATGTGCATTCTATTGGAATGCTGGAGATAGCATTGGCAGGCTTTCAAATCTATCTTGGGAATGAGAACCAACAGAGCTTGGTGTTGGACTGGTTGAGATAAAGAAATGAAAAATACCTAAGATGGCATCTAGTTGCCAGGGTTGTGCAACTGTAATAACGGTGGTACTGTTCACCAGAAAATAAAAATGCTGAAGCTTGAGAAACAAAATTTTGAGTTAGCTCTAAATGACGGTAATGGACACTGTGGGGATGAATGAAATAAGAAGGAATTTATGACCTGGTAGTGAATGATTTCATTAAAAGCCAGGTCAAAAATGATTACTCTATAAAGGAGAAATAAGGAGAAAGAAGTGGCCAGGGGAATAAGAAGAAAAGACTTCCTAGAGGCCAAATAAAACAAGGGTCCAAAAGCAAGGAGGAAATAGTCACAAGCACCTAACCATTCAGCTGTCAAACAAGATGGAGACTTAAAAGCAATCTATTAGAATTTATATCATAGAAGACGTTTTTATCTTCAGCAGTAGCCATTTTGGTGAATATAAGAGAGTGGAAGCCATATTAGAATAGGTTAATAATTGAACAGAAAACAAGAAAATGGAGCAGAAAGGGAGAAAATGGTGCCTGTAAATATGGATACTTTTTAAAAGTGCTTTGCTGTACAAAGAGTGAGAGAAATAATAAAATCATGGAAGTGCTGTGGAAATCAATAAAGGTTTTTTCCTTTTTCTCTTTATTTAACATAAGATGGCTTGAGCATGATACAAGGAAGGATTGCATATACAAAAATGGAATGATACAGATAATATAATTTTTCCAAGATAACAGGAGTAGATGAGATCCAAACTATAAGGTAGAGGCTTAGATCTTAGTAGAAAAGAGGTAATTTTTCCGCAAGACAAATGATGATAGGATGTGTGTGGATACGTTTGTTATTAATTGAATCCGGCTACTAATATCAAAGTCTGGAGGTAATTGTGGCATAAATCAGATTAAAATTTATTTTTTGTAATGTAAAATATGTTTGAAGATAGGCTTACCCTTCTTAACTCATTGCTACTACTCTCCATGTCACCTCAAGGGCCTAGATAGCTTCTGACCCTGAAGCCATCAAATTCCGTGTTTCAGGCACAAAGAAAGAGGAGGAAAGTGAAGGAAAGAAGGAAAAGTTATCCCAAATTAATCAGCAACCTTTCAAAAAATGTATAGGGAGTCTTGGCCAGTGGCTGCTACCTACATCTCACTGGGCAACCCTAACTCCAGGAAGAGGCTGATAATTTGCTTCTGAGAATAGAATCATAGCTTTGCTAGGAAGGATTGAGGACAAATCAAATGGACACTGGGCAGGCAATTCTTTCACAGTAGTTGCAGATAAGTTGTAGATGATTTCGTTTAGAAACATTTAAGAATATCATACACCCGTGGTATGGAAACATCTTGAGACAGGAAGAGAGAATATATGAGTGGGGGGAGTTGGATTTTTTTTTTTTTAATTATGAGAAGGTTTAAAAATAGTCATTGTGAAGAATCGGAGAGTGAACTGATGATGGAAATTTCCTTCCTTGCAGGTTTTTGAGTCCCATTTGAGGCCACCATGAATTTGTTGCAGGGCCAGTCTTTGACTGCCTGTAACTTTCCGCACCAGATCTTGGCTTCATTGATCCAAACGCAAAGAAATTATATAGATATATTCACCTAGGGTTGGGGCCTTGCCAAATAGCTAAGACAAAAAGACAGATGGATCAGTAAATTATATTATTAAGTTATTGGCAATAATTATTTAAATTATCACTGAAGGAGCTTCAGCTATATATGCTAAAAAGGAAGAATATGGAGGTTTAGGAAAATGAAAATGTTAAAGAATTGGAAATTCTTATGAGTTAAAATAATGGCTACAGTTTGAGCAGCTGCACAAGAAAGCAATATCAGGTGACTAGAGTAAATAAATCTTCAAACATTGAGTGAGGGGGATTGAGTGAGGGAGAAGGACTCTTGAACTTATGATTTTAGTGGTAAAGCACTGAAAGACGATGTCAACAGCCAGGCTGTGACCATGGATTTGGGAAGTTTCGCTGGAGAAGAGACACTTATTGGGCATGAGAGGTTCAAGAACCAGAGTGTCCTGAGCACCAAGAACATTGAGTGGGTAATCATGGTGATGTCAATATCACTGAAGATGATAGAATGTGAGGGTGTAGAGAAAGATGCAAAACTGGGTGCCTTAGTCTAAAATAAATAAGAAAACTGACCAAAAACCTTGATAGGTAACCATAGTGATGAGAGGGGTATGAAAGATCAGAGTGGGAAATTGTGTGTGTGTGTATGTGTTTAATTCTAACCCTAAAGTTCTAAATGTTCTAGAATAAGCAATTACAAACGTCATGCTTAAAAATTTCATTTTTATTCTAAGCTTATGTGAAATAACTGTCATAGATAAAAACAAGAAGCAAAGATATTTCTTGGAAATTATAATTTTTAAATTATGATGATAATGAGAAGCACTGATTATAATTCTCCTCAGGGTAAGGAGTTGAAAATGAATTACAAAACTGAAGTTCTAATTTCCACTTTTCTCAGGTAGTCCTGTTTAGTCTCAGTTGGTTTGTGAATACAAGTACTGTAGTTCTGCTAATGAAAGTTTCTGTTGTAGTCTTTGTAGTACAAGATAAGACTTTAGGACAGAAAAAGATTTGAAGATATTAACAATTTATATCGTATTTGTTGCACATATTGTTCATTTATCATTTTTCCTTTTAATTTTTATACTTTTTGGTGAAGAGAAATTTATAATTTTTACTAAGCCCATCTTTTTTTTTTCTCTATCTTCTTCCATAGAGGGCCACGTTTCAAAGTGCTTGTTCTGCCTATGCACATTTCTCAGAGACCCTGTTCCAGCCCAAAGTCTGGTTAGCAGCAGCATGAATTCCCCCGTCATATGTGACCACAGCTGTGTTGGTAGGGATGAGCACTAGACTAGCAGACAACCAAACTTTGGCTGGCTCATGACAGGCTAGGGGAAACATTAGCCCCTTTTTGCCTGGGACAGCCCCAGTCACAAATTGAGCATGCTTTTGCTCTCAAAATTGTCCTGGTTTACATGAGAAAATACATCACCCTCTGGATAAGTGTTACTGGCCTCAAAAAATATGAGCTAAGTCACATGACACCCTTTCTAGAAATTTTAAACAGATGTTTTGCAGGTCACTCGCAGGAATTTGAGCTCTTAGGTATGTTGTGTATAGAGGAAGCCCACTAAAGTTATTTGGGATTAGAACTACAAGGAAGCTGGTGCAGAGTAAGAAAAAAACAGCAGATGCACAGCAAGCACTAGGTGAGAATTTGTATAACTGTTAGAGGGAGAGAGGTAGGACACAAGATTTGAGTGCGGAATTCTCAAGTATGAGAGGACAAATTATATTTCATTTCCTCTTCATGTATATATGTGATAATTTCCACAGTATACTGGAGCTTGCTGCTGCTTCTATATATAGGCTGATTAAATTTTTCCTCTGTATAAAAGTCTTAAGTAAAGAAGGACCCATCCCAATGGCAAATATTTTCTCCTAAAAATTGTATGCTTTGATTCCTCTTTAAGTACCTTTCTTAAACTCTGCAGAATTTGTTTGTTTCATCATGGGAGGAAAGAGCCTGCTTTATTTATTTTTTTTTGTTTATATATTTAATCAATTTTCTCAACCTCATCTATTAAATTATTTCTTAATTTATTTGTGATGAATCTTTTGTTATTTGTGGCTATTACATATATTACTATTTCAGAGATTCATATATTTTATCTCATTAATCTATGTGTTGACTTTTTTGCCATTGCCACATTATAATTAATGAAAGATTGTGATCTGTATTGATATTTGATAGTGAAAATTTTTATTCAGTTTTTCCCCAACATTTATTTGTTCCTCTCACTTGTTTATTCAGCTGTGGTGACTTTAAAATAATTTTGCCAGGTGACCAAAAAAAAAAAAAAACTCAGAAAAATTTTTAATCTTAATTGCATTAATAGTATAAATTAATTTGGAAGGATTTAACATTTTATAATACTGTCTTCCTCTGCAGTAATGTGGCATATTCTTCCATTTGTTCAAGTATTAAAATAATCTCTTAGCAAAGCTGCACAGCCTTCTTCATAAGGGTTCTTTACATTTTCCTCTGAGGTGTTCTAAATGAATTAATGTTTTCTATTGATATCAAATAAATATTTTCCCTTTGTAGTCTTTAGTTCTTTATTGCTTGTATGCACAGAAGTTATTAATAATAATTAATAGTTGAGTCTTTTCCTTGTGCCTGTAGAGTTTACTGAGCTCTCTTCTTAATTCTTAGAGTTTTGGAATTTATTGTCATGGCTTCTCTGACTACAATAATTTATTACGTTTCCAATAATTATACTTCTTAAGATTATTTTCTTGTTCTTAGTTCATTGATTAAAACTTAAAACAATAGTAAGTAGTAATACTGAGGTGTGAATGGGCATTATTCTCTTGCTGCTGATTTTGAGTTTAGTGCAACATTGCTCAGTATGTGTTTTATGGAAGAACAGTCCCACAAGATAATTTGTGAAAATTAAATCTGAGGATTTCATAACTTTGTTAAACACTCTTCACTGTATTTGACCCTCCTTGAAATCAGCCGTTTGCCTCCTCTGTCTCCTCAAAAATCTTCATTAAAATATATTTTGCTAGAAAGTGATTTTGTACTTGAATTCAGAGGGTTTAAACAATTTTTGTGGGGGAGATAGAAAAATGAGCTGATATTGTACACAAAGGAAGGGAGGATGAGCTCACAGGGGCAAACCAGGAGGCCCCTGTCACTTAGAGATGACACAACTCATGGGTTTTTTTTAAACAGACATCCAAGTTGGAATGAGATGTTATGTTTTAGGAACCCTCAGTCTTTATTAATGATTATTTTACCCAGTTCCTCTTACATGGTTTGTGGCAGAGGGCATATGCAAAGAATGCAGGCAACACAATACATTCCCATAGGTCAACACATTAGGACTAAGATTTGTCTCTCTTTGCAAGCCCTACTTTATTTGTTAATACAGCCTACTGGAAATTGAGGAGGATCTGGAATGATGGCTTAAGAATATACACAATGAATATATAATGGTACAGCACCTTTTTAGGTTGCCTGTTAATTACCGAGGGATCTGAGCCTTTTCTCACTTCAATTTTTATAGCTTTTTACAACTTTATTTGTCCTTGCCCTCAACTAAGACTTTTAATAACCATTTCCTAGTAATAAAAAAAGTTTGCAGATCATGCAATTAAATGTTTTTTGAGGAAGAATGAAGTGTTTACTGTGGATAAGGAAATATTTTTCATTTTGTAAATTAAAAGATTTGATATTCAGTCCCTGTTTATTGGAAGAATAAAGCAAACAGATCCTTCAACAGCTCTAGGAGAACCTGCAGGGGTTTTGTAATTGGGGAGCTTTGCAAGTAATCATCAGTTGATGGCAAGGACTGGAACAAATGATCCTTTGAAATAGATTCCAACTCTAGGATTATGTTTGTCTGTGAAATGATGAGTGTAAACCACATCACAATAATAATCCTTGTTATTTTGCTGGCAATTAATTAATGCTCTTCAAAGAGTGACAAGTACTATAATGACTATGCGACATAAGAAATGGTATCAAAGAATGACAAAGCCATAGTGACATTATTGCTCTTTCAGTGTGGTTCATAGGCAATGAGGCAGCTATAAAAATAACTTCATCAGTGATTAAAGGGATAAATGCCATTTGGTTTACTGTAAGTGATTAGTATAATTTTTTCTGCAAATATTCCTCGAGAGTACACTTGGAACTATACTGATTCATTTATTTGTGTTACTTTATCTTATTTTAAAAAGGTTTTAAAGTAGTTCACAGAGATCCATAGAGAATAGCATGATAAAAATAAATGGAAAAAGAAATCAAGGAAACAATGAGGTAAAGGGAAACTAAGTTTACATAAAATGAATTCAGGATAGTGTGATTTAGTGCCCAAAGGCATGACATAAAGTGATTTCTGGGGAACATAAAAAGAGGGAAAAATCATTAGGTACACGATTAATAGGATCCATAATTTATATTAAAAAACCAATTCCTAAGGGATGCAAAATTATATCTGATACTGTAAACTGATGCCCATACATGCTGATAGAGAGGGCACGTTTTATTGTAAAGACCAAAGAACTAGAATGATATCATTAGAGTAAACATAGTAAAAAAATTCATAGGACTATCCTATTTTTAACTAACCTAAGTCCACATTTAAATACTAATCTCTTTTTGTGCAGTGCAGGTACCTTGTAACAGCATATTCCTGGTTCTCTTCTCTCAATCTTATGACACTCTTAGTATTCATTTCATTTATCCATATGTTGTGATCAATAACCTCATGCATTATTACTGTTATTATTTTAAACAGTTATCTTTTGATCAATTAAGAAATTAAAATATTTGACTTTCATGTATCTTTTCTCCAGTGCTCATCCTTTATTTAACTAGATCCAAGTTTCTGACCTATGCCATTTTCCTCCTCCTTGAAGAATTACTTTTAACATTTCTTAAAGGGCCAGTCAGCTGGCAATGATTTTTCTCAGTTGTTGTTTTTGTTTTTCTATCTAAAACAGTCTTTATTTATCCTATTTTGAAAGATAGTTTTGCTATACATATAGTTATATGTTGGGATTTTTTTTCTGTAAAATCTTTAAATAGTTTACTTCTCCTCTTCTTGCTTACATTTTTCTGACAAGTATACTTTATTATTCTTGTTCCCCTATAGATAAGGTTGTATTTTCCTCCTCTGGCTTATTTCAAGATTTTGTCTTTGTCTTTGTGTTTTCTTTTTACATTTTTAATATATATGACTACCTGTAGTTTTTTTAAAAAAAAAATTTAGTCTTGGTGTGGTGGCTCACGCCTGTAATCCCAGCACTTCAGGAGGCCGAGGCAGGTGGATCACAAGGTCAGGAGATTGAGACCATCCTGGCTAACACGGTGAAACCCCATCTCTACTAAAAATACCAAAAATTAGACAGATGTGGTGACAGGTGTCTGTAGTCCCAGCTACTCAGGAGGCTGAGGCAGGAGAATGGAATGAACCCGGAAGGCAGAGCTTGCAGTGAGCCAAGACCGCACCACTGCACTCCAACCTGGGTGACAGAGCGAGACTCCATATAAATATATAAATATAAATATAAATATAAATATATATACACACACATATATTTACCTCTTTGGTAAATCTGTGTTTTTTTATATGCTTGTGTCAAGCTATGTGTATCTATGCTTCGGTTTCTGTCAAATGTTGGAAAGTCTCAAGTCATTATTAATACAAACACTTTTTCTGCTTCATGTTATTTTTCTTCTCATTCTGATACTCCAATTATATGTATGTTATACCTTTTAAAACTGGTCCACATTTCCTAGACTTTTTAAAAAATATTGTTTGTCCTTGTATTTCAGTTTTGGAAAATCATCTTGTCTGTCCAATCTTCAAGTTCACTGTTTCTTTCCTCATCTGTGTCCAGTCTACTGATAAGCCTGTCAAAGACTTTTCCATTTTTCTTACAGTTTTTTGACATCTGGCATTAATTTTTATGCTTTTGTAGAGTTTCTACATCTCTGTTTACCTTACGCTTTTAATCTTTCATATTGTTTTCTTTATCCATTACAGCTGTTAACATATTGATCACAGTTATTCTAAACTCCCTGTCTGGACCAGGTGCAGAGGCTCCTGCCTGTAATCCCAGCACCCTGGGAGGCCGAGTTGGATGGGTCACCTGAGGTCAGAAGTTCGAGACCATCGTGGCCAACATGGCAAAACCCCATCTCTACTAAAAATACAAAGATTAGCTGGATGCAGTGACGTGTACCTGTAGTCCCAGCTTCTTGTGAGTCTGAGGCTGGAGAATCACTTGAATCCAGGGGGTGGAGGTTGCAGTGAGCCGAGATCGCACCACTGCACTCCAGCCTGGGTGACAGAGTGAGACTCCATTTCAGAAAAAAAAAAAAAAAAAAAGAAACTCCTGTCTGACAGTTTGAACTATCAGACTATCTGATTTGTTCTCTGAGTTTTGTGCTGATGCTTGTTTTGTCTCTTCAGATTGTGTTTTTTCTTAGTGTTTTCCTTGCCTTGTAGTTTTTTGTTGAAAGCCAGACACATTTTGTTGGGTAGTGAGCACTGCCTTACTACATTTGGATTGCTATAACAAAAATGACATAGACTGGGTGGCTTAAAAAACAAAAGTTTACTTCTCACATTTCTGAAGATTGGGAAGTAAGAGATCAAAATGCCAGCTGATTTGATTCCTGGTGAGGGCCCTCTTCTTGATTTGCAGACAGGAACCTTCTTGCCATATCCTCACATGTTGGAGTGTAAGATTATCTCACTTGTGTCTCTTTTTATAAGGGTGCTAATCTTATTTATGAGCACTGCATCCTTATGGCCTAATTACCTCCCAAATGCACCACCTCCACATACCATCACATTGAGGTTTAGGGCTTCAACTTATTAACTCTGGAGGATACATTCAGTCCATAGCATGAACTCGAGTGAATAGGCTTTTAGTGTGAGGATGTATTATTTGTCTAGAAGTTGGACAGCATTTAATGTTTGTTGTAACTGTGGATATCAGAAGCTCAAAACTCCTCTAGTATCTTTGCCTTTTTTTTTTTTTCCTTGATGTGGGGTTTCATAAGTTCTCCTCCATTGAATAACAGTCTATCTGTTGGTTGTTCAGCTGCACTCTACTGTTGTACCGAAACCCTATTGGTATAAAAGTTAGGTGGGAGAGGGGAACATTCTTTAATGTTAAGATTAAATCTTTAGTCTTTTAGTCGATACATGTGTACACTGTGTAATGATTACCACAATCAAATTAATACATTCATTACCACCCACAGTTACCACTGTGTGAGGGTGGGTGTGTGTATCTGGGTAGGTATGTGGTGAGGTCACTTAAAATCTGCTCTGTTATCACATTTCAAGTGAACAACACAGTATTATTAACTTTTTTCTTACAAGTTTCACTTTTTAAATTAATTCTTGCTTTACCTCACTGGCCTTAAGGGGGCACTCCTTCTCTTTGATCACAGGGTCCAGGTATGGAAATAAGACAACTGGTATCCTTCCTTAATGGAGACTACTGGAACTTTGAAACAAGAGTTTTTAGAAGACTTGAGCATAACACAGGGAAACAGTTATCACAGAAAGATTAAGTGGTTTACAGGCTACACATTATTTCATTAGAGCTTGGGGTTACCCAAGATGACCTCTTTGCCTAGCTTCTAATCTGCTTCTGTGTGGTCGATGTTGTATTTCCCTGTAACCTCCTGGATTCCAAGAGGTGGTCATTAAATGTGTGTGTGTGTGTGTGTGTGTGTGTGTGTGTGTGTGTGTGTGTGTGTGAGAGAGAGAGAGACAGAGAGAGAGTCTTTTCACATGATGGTTTCCCTCAATGAGCAATTCATCCTCTTACCTTGTCTTTTCCCAAGATCTTAAGAGGCTGGACCTCCCCAAAAGGTAACAGTTTATCTTAAAGGAGCAGAAAATTAGGAAGAAATAAACTTTTATGCTTTCTGGGTAGTAAATACCCAGTAAGCATTTGCTTAATCAATGACTAAATGACTCTAAGTCTAGGAATTTGAAGTTGAGGAAAACAGATTCAAAGCAAGAAACGGATTGACTTTGAATGGTTTCTGATACTATCATTCTTTTAGAATACACAAGAAAAACTGGAGAAACAAAGAAAAAAAGGGCTAAGGAAATGGTTGAATGGTTGTTACCATCACTTGCCTTCCTGAAAAAAGGAATGCAGAGACTTTTGGACATTTGGAATTGAGGATTAAACTAAAGCTGTTTTTTTTAACAATCATAGTGGCCTAACTTATATGTTTACATCCAGCACCACCACCCTACACACTTTTTGACCTCCTCCAGTTTGTCCTCCATTGCTCACTTTTGGTGAATTTTCCAAAATATAAATTTGATTATATAATTTTTGTGCTGAAAATCTCTAAATTCCTTCTACTTAAAATTGATCACATGTATTTATTTGGCATTAAAATCAAACTTATTATTTTGCCTCAATTTTTTTGTTTGTTTGTTGTTTTGGTACATCACTAATCATTCTTCCTCAAATAATCTGTCCTTCAATAAAACTTCTTACCATTGTCAACCTAAACAATGCATTGCCTGTAGTGATAGTGTCTGTTTTCCTTGTTGAGCTGCTTACATCTCTTAAAACTCAGCTTACTTTCTATATAAATACTTTCTTGAAGAGTCCCAGACTTTCGAAGTTTCAGTTGTACTGTGCCATAACTATTTTATTACTTAATATTTTGTAGTATAAAAATCAATTTATAAACTTTTGGCCAGGCTTAGTGGCTCATGCCTGTAATCTCAACACTTTGGGAGGCCGAGGCGGGCAGATCACTTGCGGTCAGGAGTTCAAGAGCAGCCTGGCCAAAGTGGTGAAACCCCATCTCTACTAAAAATACAAAAAAATTCGCCTAGTATGGCGGCATGCAGCTGTACTCCCAGCTCCTCAGGAGGCTGAAGCAGGATAATCACTTGAACCTGGGAGGCAGAAGTTGCACTGAGCCAAGATTGCACCATTGTACTCCTGCCTGGACCACAGAGTGAGACTCCATCTCAAAAAATAAATACAGGAATAAATAAAAATAAACAAATAAATAAATATGATATTATAAGTTTTTATTGCTTCCAATGGTTTCCCAATTACACAATATAAATAAAACCTAACCTATTGAGTGTTTGTGAGGATTAAGTGAATCGACCTTTAGACCGGTGTTGGATACAAAAGTACACACCGTAATGTTTGCTATCAGGACCATGAGGATCATCACGGTGGTGATGATGATGTAGAGATGCAGACTTGAGGGTATTGTTTGATCCATAAATAGTAGAGACACTTGAGATTTGAGAGGGGAATCCAGGAGACAGGA
Source organism: Piliocolobus tephrosceles (assembly GCF_002776525.5). Lineage (NCBI taxonomy): Eukaryota > Metazoa > Chordata > Mammalia > Primates > Cercopithecidae > Piliocolobus > Piliocolobus tephrosceles. The sequence goes on along the minus strand of NC_045451.1, from coordinate 48,439,545 downwards.
GAAAAAATTTAGTGAGGTTAGATAGACTAAAAACACACTGTTGATAGTATAGGGAAAGAGGAATTAAAACAAACAAACAGGCACATCTGGTTAAAACTTTTAAGTATTTTGTTAGTAATTCTGTGCTGTAACTTCCCCTTGTCCCCATATTCCAAATGAGACTTTGAAGTATGATTACAATTATCATACTGTAGAGATTACAATTAATCAGGTTGTAGAGATTTCCTCCTGGGTTGTGAGAAGAGGTACTGAGTCCTGCTTCAGTGTGGTGTAGGGAACAAATAACATTTACAAGTGGGGATTGCTGACTTTACATTGCAGACTGCCTCTTCTTCTAACAAATGAGTCCTGTGAGGCCTATCTCCTTTACAGCACTTACCATTCCAGCTTTCACCACTGAAGAGGGAAAAATAACAAGGATGATAAACAGAAATAAAAGTATCAGCCTCAGGACCAACTATACAGACACCCCCCCACCCCCCAACACAACCACCAACCTTTGGCCAAAGGGACCCAAGGAAAACCTTAAAACTGAGTTCATGGCCATGAGACAGAATGGGAGGCCCAATACATCTTGTCATCGTCTCCCCTCTCCCCCTGAATGACATGAGGTTTTCTTCCCTAAAAGCTAAGCAGAAACCAGCCCTTTTCAAGAGATTCCTCTGTGGATATCAACCAACTGCTTGGCTACTGCCCCTTCTTTTGCAGTTTTGGCAAAAGAAACTTGATAAGAGACTACCAAGAAGAAACTTCTTCTTGATAAGAGACCATCAAGGAAGCAGTAGTTCTGACCAGTCTTCAGAAGATGCACAGCGAAAACTTTCCTCTCTTCCGCTTCACTTTTTGACATCAGAGAGCCAAATACTCTACCCTTGGATCACGTGAACTCAGCTGTTTCTTGAACATTGGAACCACATGAGACATGAAGCCCAGTTGTACATTAGCATGTTTCTCCGTTCATAAATATTCATGACTCCTTTTATAGATGATTGAATATGTATATTTGCCCACCCCATTCAGCATAACTCCCTGTCCTAGTTGGCTCAACCTCAGTGTATCTGTTTCTGGCTTCTGGCCAGAGGCTACACTTCCCAGACTGTCAGAATGGCCACCCTGGGAGCTGCAACACTTTATGAGAATCAAAGCTCTCCTTTCCAAGTGTATGAACCTCACCATTTTTCAGTTGACAAAGAATATTAGAGTTTGTCTCTGAACCACCAAAAGTGAAGCCACTGCCATCCCAAGATTTGATTTTTCTTTTCTTTCCACTCCTAAACACATTTTTACCCTGTGGGTATTCCTGACTGGCATTCTGAGCCACATTCGGTTTACTGATAGTCAACAGGGATAATGCATGCTTTTTTGCTTTCTTTCTCTATTGCTAATCCCATTGCCATCCCCACTCAATGTCTCCAATAAAACAGCCTTGTTCCCCCAACTTCTGATGCCTCTTTTATTGCAACTCTTTATTAACTTACTTTTTCTGTCTCAGGTGCTTTCCCTTTGAAACTTGGGACACTTACTTAAGGCTGATCTGAGAAAATAAAAGTAATGCTTTTTGTTATGCACCCCAAACGTTCCCTCTCCAGCAATTAAGTACTCAAGGCAGAGGCCTTGATGAGTTATCTGCATTTATCTGGAGAAGGCACTCCCCAGGAGGTAAAGCTGGTCTTTGTTCCTCATTTGTGTTTGAGAGCTTAAGTCTTGGAGTTATCTATCTATTTCAACAACTTTTATCCACATTTCTCCCAGGAGGCTTCTAAGAGTCTCCAGCAAACCAGATCAACCTGTTCCGCTGAACTTGCACTCTATACTGATTTCCCTCTTGCACCTTTTTACTAGAATTGGGCTTTGCAGAAGAGAAGCTTGATTTCAAATTATTCCCAGCACAGTGCCAGTAGAGTTAGCTGCTCTCTGCTCCATTCCTTATCCATGTGAGTCTCAGTGGGGCATGGAAACCTATCAACATATTTGACGTGTTAACAGGTATCTCTATATGCATGTATTAAACTGTTAACACCTATATGTCATCCAAGAAGTCCCATATGAAGACAAGATTTTTTTTTAAATTCTGGATTTTCATGCACACAGAAGATGTATATTCTAAGATGTGCTTTCTGAAATTGATGTGACCTAATTTAGGAGTATTTTATAAAGCAGAAAATTAAGTAATCTGGACTGAAATAATTGACCAAAGAGGACAAGTTCAGTTTAGTCCACCTAATAAATAATTTCATTCTTGTTCATTTCCTTAAAATAGTTCATCAGCTTATATTAATAAAAATGATATGAAACTGAGCAACGATAATAAATAAGTAAATTGAGGGAGAGAGAGAAAGAAGAAGCAGGTGTCTGGAATCAGTTACAGCAGAAGAATTGACATGTAGCTCTGAGCTTCTGTCAACAGAGTCAGATGCAGAAACAAATTTGGGTTGCAGCTGACGTCTCTCAAAGGCTATGTGCCAGGTCTGGTTCCAAGGGACTTTTTACATATGAACTTCTTTTACTTTCACAATTGCCCTATGAGGCAAGTACTATTGACACCCACATTTTACAGATGAGGAAACTAAGACAAAGGAAGTTAACATAACTAGCTCAAGGTAACATGGTACAAGAGAGAGCTGGAATCTGAATTCAGGCAATGTGACTCTATATAGTCTATGCTATTAACCATAATGGTTCTTCTTGCTATCTAATAAGAGTCCACCAATAGATAAAAGCTTTTCCTTGCCCTGATTCTAAGATAACATTACTTGGTAGAACCTTGGACTGGGTAACGTAATGGAAACATGGAAATCAAAAATATGATGCTGGTTTACCAACAAGAAATGATACATTCTTTACATGCAGCTTCTTTTGTTACTCCTTTAAAGTTAGAGAGACAGCATTACCCTACAGTTTGGAGGCATAGACACTTTGTTTTGTGATGCTGGAGCTTAGCACAGGGTCAGAATTGAAAGGTACTGGAAGATATCTTGGTTACCTGTCTTTTAGACGGTCTTGCTCATATTAGATGTTTTCAGCGAGATTTTGGAAGCGCCTCCTTCAAATCAGTGTATAGTTGGCTTATTTAGCTAATGCTTTAAAAGATGTAGTGCATATTGTTGATTAAATAAAAAATTATATACTGGTAGAGGTCAGTGTGCTGGTTTATAGGATGGTGTCCTTACCTAGGTAAGCACAGGGTAACGGGATATGGATAGCTTGCTTTATCTTGACATACACGTGAGGTTTGGTAGGGTGAGCTGTGAAACTGGAAGGGACAATGAGACCAGAAGAAAACATTAAGGTCATGTGTAACTAATCAGTCTTCTCTACAAAAGAAACTTCGTATCTTATACAATACGCATTTTTAAAATCAGGGACTTTATATATTTTATTATTATATTTATCATATTAGACATGACATTTACTCTATGAGTTAAACATTAAAGATATTGCACTAAATATGAGTTAATACAAGTAAATATGAATATATGCTACCTCTAATTTTCAGAAGTTTAATTTTTAGAAGCTTAACTTAGATAGCCTTTCCAATTATATTCTTCAACAGAGAGCCAGATGATAAGAACTGAGGTGGAGAGTTAAGTATTAAACAAATCACACTTTAAAGTCACTTCTACATAAATACAAGATTAATTTTGTTTTCAAAACGTGTCCTATATATAGGTTTGCTTTTCTCTTTATTTTACTGGTAGCCACCTTATACTCCCTCCACTTGCTTTACTATTTATTTACTTTGGAAGTAGAAAGGAATGTGGGGCAGGGAAGAGCAGTTGCAACATGTAATTTACTCCAGCAAAAAGAAACATTTTGTTTCTTGGTGAAAAAGCTGCCGTGCTCTTGCTAGTCCCTGTTTGTCATTACTCTCTCTTCCAGTAGGGGGCAGGATGTAGCAATCTGTGAACTCACACTTCTAAGGGGTTAAATGAGGAGCAGGATCATGTTCATTTCGAGCTGCTGTTTAAGTGATTAAAAAGCTGTTGTTGTTGTTGTTGTTGGGTTTTTTTCGTGGTGTATGTGATCCTGGTTTATTCCACTGAATTCCCTAAAGAGACATTGTGATAATTTTCAAAATGCTGCATTGCAACAAATCAACACCTACCCCAGTTCTCCTCTAGAGTGCTTCCAAGCATTTCAAAAAAGAATTTTCCATCGTTGGCAAATAAGCAAGACAAATTTTGCTATGCATTACAGTCTCTATTCAGATGTTGTATTTTAAGACAAGAAGACAATATAAACGTTTATTATTAACTAAGGAGCCACAGAGCAAATGCTTGCTGAACAGTGACACTTGTGCCTGGCACACTCCCAGCTCTTGGGTTACAGATGCAAATCGAAGAAAAAAAAATCGATCCTGCATTCTACTGAGAGGAGAAAAACAATCTACAGAAATGGCCAAATAAATAAAATAATTTCAAGCACTTACAATTACTGGAATAAAAATGATAGGGTACGCGATGATGGGGTAGCCAGATTATCAGGAAAGAATCTTTAGGGACTGAGATTCAGTTCCCCAAATTGCATATGGGCTGCTTTCCCATAGCACATTTCTTTAGAGTCATGTTTTGGCATTAAGAACAATTTTTCCCATTAAAAGTGTAACATGGTGATTATATCCCTAGCACAGCTCATAAAAGACTCGCGGTCAGAAAACATAAATGAAATACTGTTTGAATTCTGGATGTCTGCTTTAAACAGATCCCTTGACCTGTCTAACACTCCTCCCCTGCAATACTGTGATCATAACAACTGGGAAGGTTATTGAGAACAGTAAAGATAATGTACAAGGGAGCCAAGTAAAGCACCTGGCATACAGTAGAGGTAGAGAGCTATAATCTATAATATAATCCTCTAGACAAACATTTTCTGTAAAGGACTAGATAATACACATTTTTGGTTTTGTGGGCCATATTGTCTTTCTTGTATCTACTCTGTTATTGCGTGAAAACAACTATAACCAGCATGTAATGAATGAGCATGGTTGTGTTCCAATAAAACTTTATTTACAATAATGGGAGGCAGACTAGATTTGTCCACTGGCCTTAATTTGATGACCCTTGTTCAGAATATATGTATAGTTATGACTATATTGATAAAAGTATAAGTAATTAGAGTATGTTATAATGGAATTCAGCTCCCAAATGTAGCAATAACTGTGTGATAAAAAGCATTTACTGATCTTTTCCAGTGTGCCAAAAATATGTCTCTACTCAGTCCAAGAGATAGGAACACTCCCAACCACCCAGCATTTTCTGTTATAAACCAGAAGAGATGTACTGCCTGGGCCATCCTTTCCTCACAGGATTGCTGCTAAGGGATAGGGTGGGGTCTCTGGGGAGACAGCTGGGTGATTTGTTTGTGAGAAAAGTAGGAGTCATGGATCTAAGAGCTTCTCCGCAAAATAACTTTCTAGGAACGTATCTCAGTTCTGGGCTCTCAGGCCATCACTTCATTTTTCCTCAAACATGTCCACTTATTGGCCCATCTATTCGCTTTCTCTGGCCCAGGTTAGAACTTCTAAGGCAATCAAGTTGCCTCAGCATCACCTGGGAGAGCTTAGCTTACTCAGATGAGAGATTGCTGTGCCCTAACTACACTGTCGTGCCCATCCCCCACCCCCACCTACCTCCTCTCTGATTTCAGATACAGCTGAGATGGCCCTCAGGCGTCTAAACTTTAACACAGATCACCCTAGGTCCTCCAGCTGATACTGATAAATACTACTCCACGATAAAGAATTGTTTGGCATCAGGGGATGTGGATTAGCATAAAATGAGGAAGTGAGAGCTGCTTTGGGAGGCGGAGGTTGCACTGAGCTGAGATGGCACCACTGTGTTCCAGCCTGGGTGATAGAGCAAGACTTTGTCTCCAAAAAAAAGAGCGAGGGATCCTTCTGAAGAAGAAGCAAGAATCACCTGCCTTCACCAGGTAATTCTGCCACCATAGACACGTCTCATTGCCTGAACTATTTAGGTGGGCACCCAGAGAAGCACACTGGGGACGTGACAGTGATAAGAGAGGATGAGGAGAAAGAGAACTAGAAGCCCACAGAAAAAGCCTGTGGCCTGCTGGGCTGTCTTACCTTAATTTGTCCTTGAGACTTGACCCAGCCCACAGTGTCTGGCACAGTGTTAGGCGCTATCTATTTCTTGTGGCTGAAGAGTGGGGGTGTTTTATGCTAGTGAAGAGAGAAAGCTTTCCTATTCTCCCAACTAACATATGCTTATACCATACACTTACAGCTGACATTTTGTGAGAAATACTGCTTTAGGATAAAGAATTGTTTAGGATCAGAGAGATACAGAATGACATTAAAATGGCATAATTTTAGAATTAGAGAATAAACGAGATTTGGCATGTGTATTTGTGCTCATGTTGAATTTGTTTTATTTTCTAATCATAAGTTGAAGCTGTATATAAATGTTAGGATTTTTCACTGATAAGCAATAAATTGTTAGAGGAAGGATAGCCTGGAAGCTAAGTTCATCTGTAATATGAAAACAATGCTACCTCTCTCATAAACATGATAAAGGTGTAAGAAGTTCTACCCGCTAAAACAGAGTAGATACATAGCAGTGCACAAGGAATGCTAGCTATTGTAAACTAGTAAGTGTCTGCAACAGGTGTCAATCAATTTAGAGGTTTCTTTTGCCAAGATTGAGGATACACCTGGGAAAAAAGAGCTGCAAGTTACAGTAGGATCTGTGGCCTGTGCGCCAAAGAGGGTTTTGAGGACTTCAATATTTAAAAGGGAAAAAGCAGGCAGGAGGAGAAAGAGAAACAATCAATTATTCATCTATCACTAGCTCAGTAAATCTGCATTTTACGTATGATAAACTAAACATAAAGAAGAGGAAAAAGTCAAATATGCATCTGTCTCGGAGTGGGCTGAGGGATGATTTCTAGTCTTGTCTTTTCCCCATACCTGTGAAAATAAGGTGTGCATTTACACTGCCAGGGTGAGGGAGGCTACCTGAGGCGATATGTGGCCTTCCGTCTTGCAGCTATCTGTGTAGGAACAAAAGGAGGGCAGAGAGTTTTACATGGCTCCGTTTTGAAGCTTAACTTTTCCCTTTTGCTTGGTGAGTTTAGGGTCCCAAGATAGTGGTGTGTGTGTGTGTGTGTGTGTGTGTGTGTGTGTGTGTGAATACACATATATGTGTGTGTGTATACATATATATATATTATTTATTTATTTTGAGACAGAGTCTTGCTCTGTCATCAGGCTGGAGGGCAGTGGTGCGATCTTGGCTCACTGCAACCTCTGCCTCCCGGGTCCAGGCAATTCTCCTGCCTCAACCTCCAGAGTAGCTGGGATTACAAGCATGTGCCACCACGCCCAGCTAATATTTTTTTATTTTTAGTACAGACGGAGTTTCACCATGTTGGCCAGGATGGTCTCAATCTCTTGACCTCATGATCCGCCAGCCTTCGTCTCCCAAAGTGCTGGGATTACAGGCATGAGCCACCGCTCCTGGCCCTGAGATTTTATTTACCTTTCATGCTATTATGGACCAGGGCATCAGACTCTTACCTGGCACTCCTCTCTGGCAATGCAGAAAATGTAGTAAATCCTGCATTATCTCTACTTTTTCAGTTAAAACAGTGAAAAGAGGTACTGTTGGTGGGAGCTCCTTATAGAAATATGGAATGCATTGTACGTGTGTTTGAAGAGTAACCAAATCATGGCCTCTATATATGGATGACAAGAGCTAAAATCACATCTCCACCACTTATTAATGTGCCACGATGGACAAGTGGTTAAGCTGTAGGTGCCTCAGTGATCTCATGGACAAAAATAAGGAGAAAAAAACCCACATGGGATTTAAATGTGAAAGAAAATTTTAAGTATTATAGTTTATATTTTTTTTCAAATGTTCCTTTCTCCCATTGCTAAATGACCATGTCCAAAATAGTGAGCAGATTGAAAATTAGATCTGGTGCAAATTTGAAAATAAACCTATGGCTTTGTTGTTTTTGATGTACCTGGAGTCCCAATAGGGACCTCATGTAAGCAACTTTTGGAGCATTTATGAATGTCCTCTGCTGCCTAGGAGTGCAAAGTAGGGTTCAAATGCATGTTCCTATCAAATACTGGAATAAGCTCATAAGTCTTTTGCCTTCATTTGGTTATACTGGCCAGTGGAGATAATTGTTCTTATTTTCTAAAATTAAACAATGTATCTGAGAGCTTCAAGTGGAAATGCAAAAAAGAAATAGCACTCTGGGAATCTATTCAGTATGTACAGCAAAACCTTCTGCTTTCGTATTTACTGCTTTTATATTTGAGAAAGAGCTTACTCTCATTTTACACATGGACAAACAGATCTAGTTCAGTGGCTGTTGGCATAGGGCCTGGTGCCAAAATACTCACTGGTGACTTACAGATCCTTCATAAACATAGATTTCTTTTCTATCCAATCTCCCAACTCTGACTCCAGAGAAGCATTGGGTTCTGCAAGTTAGAAGCATTTAATATATCCTGGTTGAATGACTTTCCTAATTTTTATTATGAAAAAGACAAAAAAAAATCACAAACACAAAAACAAAACAAAAAACCTACAGGTGAAGGGGGAGAGAAAACCAAAAATATCTAGGTTTAAAAATCTCCAACATTATAAGTGTCAAAAAATGAGTATCAGAAATTAGTAGAAAAACATAGATAGCATATGTTTGTGACATATAAAAGAAATAACTCTTAGAAATGCAATGTGAAACAATAAGGCCCAGATGGAGAAAAAACAGTACCTCCCTGTCCTCACAACAGGTCTCCCTAAGTAGAAAATTAATCAGGACTTGCCATTTTGTGTGTTCTCCAGCAAGAAAAGAAGGGCTGAAGAGTAAAGGCAGGAGGATGGTGGTACCCAGGGCAAATTTCCTACAAAAATAAATGGATCTCAGCTGGGACACCTCCCTTCCTGTCTCATCCTCTTTCTTTTCTCCTCTACTGTGACCCACCTCCCCACCACTCATCAACAACACAGGGGCCAGGATTCATGAGTTCAGCTTGTCTTATTGTATCTTCCTTCTGACAAGGAGGACAACAGGCAAAGCTACAGAGGGGAAGGGTTAAAGGATTAGGAGAAATATATATTTGGGTCTTATTGCCTCTATCAAAAGCCAGGCTTCTAAGGGTCTACCCAGAGACGGGGAATTTGGGAATCTGAAGGCTAATTCCCCTTCCCCAAATACAGATCCCACATAGTCCTGCCCAAGTGGAGTGAGTTCTGGACTAACAGTGAAATGGCAGAAGAATATCAGAGACTATAGCCCCAGGCTCAGTGCCAGAAACACCTCCCATGCCTCTGCTCTCTGTGCATAGAACTCAAATACCCAACACGTCAGCTGCTAACCTGAAAAGGAAAGGTGTACATTTCAGACGAGGGGAAAGAGATGTCAAGGAGAGTTTAATCATACCGCATTAGGACAAATAGTAAATTAAAAAGAGCATGCCCCTTAAATATAAACAAAAGTTAAAGAAACAACATGACACGTTATAGGAAGAAAGGAAGGCAGACAGGGGAGAAGAGTTCACAAAAATTCAAAAAAAAAGAAACTATACTTAAAGTATCTTCCAATAAAACATTTTTTTCTTCAATAAATGCTGTGCTTGCTAAAATAAGCCACAAGAGCAGGGAAACACGTTTTCACCTCATTTGACAACCCTATATTATAATGATGTCACCTTATGACAAATCTTTAATTATAAGCATTCTTTCTCAAAGGGTTCCTAAAAACAGAGCAGTCTATTGTTGCACACATTTTCTATCCACTACAGCAATGCAGGGTGGGTGCCTTATACACTATGCCAGCCCAAGAGAATGTGGGGCCCCTCAGAAGACTGGAAGAAACAAACTATCAGAGTTTCCTTAGTGGTGTAGGAGAAGGACTAGTTTGGCATGAAGCTGCAACCTCATGATATGGTATTCACGTTGGCTTTTAGTTTAGTTTGGTTTTACTAGTGAAATGACAGTTCCTCATGGGTAGTGTTTTCTTTGGAAGATGGGACAAGGTGAAACATTGCATCACTCATACTGTATGCATCCCAAGCAGACAGCATAATGCCGGACCTTAGATCAGCAGGAATTTGACGGCGTGCCTCTGCCACTCCTAAAGCAATTATCCTCATTCTGTTCATTAGTATTCAGCCTAGCTGCAGATACTGCCAACACCAAAGGTCAAATTCAAATTTCTATATATTATCTTAGAATTCAATAGGAAGTTGTACTCCTGACTGGTGCCTCCAATGTCATGTTGGTACAGGATTTCTCACAGAAATTTTCCCCCGCCAGACTTAATTGATGTAGCCTTCCCAAAACCACTTACAGGCTAAGAACCTTTTCTTTCTTTCTATATATATATATATGTATACTTATGAGCAGACTTGCATTGGTTCGCTTTTGTTGAGCCCTCAGGTGGTCGCAGTAATACGTGGCATTTTCTGACTTTTTCTGGCTCCCACCATATAATGCTTACAGCAAAAAGACCCTTCCTTCCTTCCATGTGAGTATGCTGCTCATGCAATCATTTTCACTTTGGGTGATGGAAGGAAGGTTCTATGATGCAGTGTTACTTCATCTTACTCCAGAAGTTTCTGCTCAGATCCATCATGCAGTATTCTACAAAGGGACCAACCCACATTTGCCACTCCACTATTTAAAATATGTCAGTTCCTCTTCATCCTCTACAGGACATATCTGGCCCCTTTATTCCTCTCCAGGAATCTCTTGTCCTCAAACTCTACCCTCCAGCAACACTAAACTTCTTGAGTGACTGTGCACTTGTTATCCCTTGCCTCCTCTGTACCTCACATTTTGTTGTTCCTGCAGTTGAAACATCCTTCATTTGACACACATTTCTCTCTTCTCCTATTCTCTCAAAAGATGCTCAACATTTGGCCAGGTATTCCCTAATGATCCAGTCTTTATAATGAACTACACCCTCCCTTCACCCTTCTGCCCCCAAGACCGGGTCTGTGCCCTCCCCTGACCTCTCTGGCACAGTCCTATCATTGTGTGTTGTATTGTTACACTTTATCCTTTTGTATTATAGCAACTGTACTTCCGTCCCTCTTTTCCATTAGGTACTGACTCTGAAGCACGAATTGTAATTTTTCTGTATCAGAGCACAATGCTCAGCACCTAGTAGGGAAAGAATACACAATGATTAAATGAATGAAAATTAAAATGAGCTAAGAGCTTTGCTTACTCTATGGGTTTGGCTCAGAGCAGATCTTTGAATCCTTCCACCAGCAAAGGAAATAAGAATAAATAATCTATTGTGGAATTTCTGGCCACTGTATTATCACCTTGATGGAGTGCCTTAAATAAGTAGAAGACATTTCTCATGGGCAGCCCTATCTAATCCACTCCCCAATAAACAGAGAATATTAGAAGTTAAAAGTTTCAAGGGAAAAAACTGGTGCCAATTCCACACTTTTAGTAATAGCATTTGGTCTGTGTGGTCTATGCTTTACTGTATTTTTTCTCTCATAGTATTAAAAGCAGTCCTGAAAATCATCTTTAATTTTCTCTTACTTCAGCCAATAGCCTTGAATGGGGGAAAAAACAGTAAATGAGACGAAATACAATTTTTAATATGGAAATAAAAAGGGTTTTAGCAAAGAAATCAAGGGAGAGATTTAATTTTTAAACTCAGTTGATCATCCTAAATTCAGTAGATATGTTGTTGCCAAACACTCTCTTTTAAAAGAAATGTCATCTAATTACATCTAACATTAAATATATCTTTTAATTGTTCAGAGTAAATAAAATGCCACTGGTAATTACCACAAGTTTTATGAATGTGGTTGGATTGCTTTCTGAATTTAATTAAGCTTTGGATTCTCATGTACTCTTCTCTCCTAATGAGTTGGAGCCTTCTCAAACATATTTCAGGAAATCTCTTGGGCAGAAACACCTTCTAAGAATCAATGTGGAGGAAAGGGTCCAGAGGTATTTCTGCTTTATTTCCCTTGAAAGACTTAGTTGCACTTTTATCACATTTGTTTATTACATTTAATTTGAATGAGAGACATTCAAGAAAAATACCATTAAAATAATTACCAAAGATCACACCCTTTATACAAAAGAAGAATTATAGGTGCAGCAGCTAACAATTATTCATAAATTTTTGTGCTGCTGACTTAAGATATTTTCTACAAGTGAATGGAAAAATGCAAGTGGGTACAGAGTGGTTTTTAAAAGAAAAAACAAGAAATTAATTACAGAAGTAAGCAGAATAATAGCTCCCCAGAGATAGTCACATCCTGATTATAGAACCCGTGAATATGTTTTGTTACATGTCAGATTATGGAATTAAGTTTGCAGATGGATTAAGGTTGCTAATTAATGAACCTTAGTAAAAGGAGAGTATGCTGTATTACTCAGGTGAGCCCATTGTACTTACAAGGATCCTTAAATGTTTTTGAAGAGGAAGAAAAGGGCAGAGTTTTAGAGAGATTTGAACACATTATGTTCCTGGCTTTGAAGATGAGGGAAGAGGCCCCCAGTCAAGGAACATAAACAGCTTCCAGAAATTGGAGTAGGTAAGGAAATGGATTGTCCCCTAGAGCCTTCACAGAGGCGCAGAGGCCTGCCAACGCATTGATTTTAGACCAGTGAAACACCAACCTACGGTTGGTTATGTAATACATTTGTTGTTTGGGGTTTTGAAGCAACAGTAGAAAACTATTACAAGTACACTCCCATAATGTCACACTACACAATCACTAAAGTAATTTAATAAGAATGCCTGATTTGGAAAATATGTATGGTATATAATTAGGTTATGATAAAAGACCACATATGGTAAAAAAACAAACAGAAAAAAATATGTATATACATTTTAGATAAAATTGGAAAGATACACTATAAAATGTTTATCGTAGTTCTCTATAGATGCTGACATTTAATTCTTCCTTTATTTTTATTTCTTACCTTTTTCTTGTACTTCCCAAGTTTCTTTTGTAATCAGAAAAAATTAAATGTTGAACATGACTGATGTTAAAACTGGAGATAGATTACTCTAATAATAGCATTTTATGTCCTTACAGAATTTTTTTTAAGAAAGAAGACAGCTATAACTAATATAGTAAGTTTCTGTAGATTAGCTTGTGTTCAATTTACTTTACTGAATATCGGCATCCCAAACACACTTCAAAAGATATAACGTCTACCTACTTTATTTTTGAATATTTTTCTGTGAACTACATCTTAAAACATGGGCCACATGAAATTAGAAAATATTTTTGCCATAGAAAGTTTTATCTTTGAATGATATTTGTGTTCATGCTGTCAGGGTTAATGACAATAGCAGGATAGCACCTGTATAGTGTCTGGGGCAAAAATCTCAAGTGAATGAATTTTTCTATATGGGTTCAACTGGATAATCCCTTTTACTTTTCCTTACAGAATTCAATACTGGCCCCCATTGATAAAAAGTCACTGCCTTTCTCCTTCATGCTTTGTGTACTTGATTTTCATTAGTGGTGGGTTTTATGGTGGCTTTTAATATTTGTAAAGAACGTATCGTAAAGGAAATTATATCTTCTGTAGCAGAATAAAACTGTGTTTAGTCAAATAATTGGATAAGTCACGTGCATTTTTAAATAAATAACTATGATTTATCTCTACATATAAAACTTCTAAAATTTAGTGTAAAAGCTTGGTTCTGAGTGCAGAATTTATTTAGTACCCGTGAAGGAGCAGATGACAGTGACCAACAGGGTGGGCTCTGACATCAGGTGTGCCTGGGTTCAAAGGACGGCTTCAGCTTTCACTGTCTTTGTGCTTTTGATTACTCATTTCCTCTTTTGGAGATGACTTCGTAGAATGGAGAGTGACTACGCTCATCTCAGGTTATTATGAGAAGTAAAGGAAGCAAAATGCATTTCCTTGGTAAATAATCCTTAAATGGTGGCTGATACTATATCTTAAAGCCCTTTTCATTGAGTATGGTTATTTGTACTACACAATTTAAGATTCAGTGACTTTGTGCTTGCATGTTTATGGTTATTTCAAGGCACTTTTTTAAAGTATGATAAAATAATATGTATGTGGCAAGAAACTGGTGTTGTATGATAAGCTAACTGGCAGAAGTGACAGAATCTTCCATTTTATCTTTGTGTTAATGATAGTTTACTATTTTTTAATCACCTATTTTGAATGAGAGTATGAACCTTCACTCAGTTTCTCCAAAATTCTTTATAAAGAAATGTGATCTCTTTATTCTGCTGTGTCAGAGGGTAAAAAAAAGGATCAGGCTGTTTTTCAGGTACAAGTAAAGAAAAAAATGGACTTCATTTTGACCTTTGTACTCTACCAGGAATGATGAGAATCCCAATATGCTCATTCTTTTGAACAAATGTGCGGAACACAGATTTTGGGTATTTTGACCTTGGTGAGTGAATGGGGGAGTCATAATTGAAGATGAAAATGAAATAGAAACAAGAGCACCTTGTTGGAATTTAGCTTCTTTACTCCCTTTGCTACTTAACCATCAAGAATTTTTGACGTATATGCTGAATTCAAGCCTGAGTGTTAATTTGCAAAATAGAAACCCTGTCCAAGCCTTTAAATACTATTACAGCAAAAGGAAAAGTATAAAACATGCACTTAAAACAAGCACGTGTTTCATCCAAGATGTTAAATCAGAAAGAACTAAAAAACAGGTTACTCCTGAAAAAAAAAAGTAATAAAGTATACAAACATATTCTCTAATCATATTTGAATAATCAGATGAAGCAGTCTTGGCTTCCTAATTTCCTTACCCATTCTTGGAATAAATTATTTACTAGAATGAATGTTGAGACCCTGGGGGATCTTAGGATATTGCTGAGAAATAAATCTGAAGTGCCAATTTTGTGCTAAATGTAGGTAGAAAATAGCCTTTTAGATTTTAAAAGTAAATGGCTAAAAATTAAGCATTATATCCCTCAGAAAGTTTATAAGGTTTGACAATCATTGTTTTAACACAGAAATCTGTTTATTAAACCAAACAAAACAGAGAAAATTATACCAGCCCTCAATTTTTGAATTTTCATTTAAATAAGCAAACTCTAAATCCACATCTTAAAAGATGTTTGTGCAGCTATGTATTCCCAAAATACTCATATTTCAGTAAGATTTTCACATTATATTCACCAACAGTATCACAAAAGTTTTTTTTTGTTTTGTTTTGTTTTTTGTTTACATAACTGTAAGGAACAGTAATTCTAGAAACACTAGAAGAAAAAAGCATAGCAATGTCCACAGTTACAAGAAAAAGTGCACATTACTCGGTCACAATCACAGTCATTACTTGAAAAACTATATGTAACAAGTAGATAAGAAATACCACTGATGCTTCAAACTCATGGTCAAAAACTGAATGACATAAATTTTACATGAAATAAGGCAAATTCAGGAATGCACAAAGAATCTGTAATCCAACCAAAGCCAAATGACAGAAAAAAGTTGTACGAGAAGCGTGAACGAAAGTACTTCTCCCTAAATATTTTAAAAATAGGCTTGCCTCAGTGCACAAAGAAAACACCACTCGTGTATCCCACACTATAAAATAAGAAACAAGGATTAAAATATGGGGGATAGGAGGGCACAGTTCATTGTAAGTTGCAGCTGCATCCGCTGAGAGTTCTTTACATTATTTTTAGCTAGAACTGAAAATTATACAAATCATATCAGGAGATGTAATGATCTTTTTGGAAACTATTTCTGAGGGAAATGAAAAGAAAACTACACACAAGAGTGCAAATTTTCGGATTGTCACTTGCAACCTCTTAACATTCAGTCATCTACATCCAGTTGCTGCTAGAGGGATGCCTGGAGACAGCAGCGACAATCAGGAACCAGCAGCTCTAAGAAACCAAGGTGTGATTTTTTTTCAATGATATGTCTTGTCTTAATATTAAAAAAATTCTGGCATGAAAACTGCTATGATAAAGTTGCAGTGTTGAGTGGGTTTCTGAGATCAGCATGAGTGCAGAAATGCAGGCTTTTCTTGGAAGTAGTTCCTGATGTGATGATTGAAAGAACGTAGGCAAGGGGTTTTCCAGCATCAACTGTTACTTTTGTAGAAAGAATTTGGAAAGAGGAGAAGGCAAGGGATGTGGAAAAGGTACTTACAGTAGTTTCTCAAAACAGTTTTCTTTTACGACCTATGAAAAAGTTACCAAAGTAAAAATGACAAGTTTGAATGAAAAACAAGTTTTCTTTTTATAAAAATTACATATTTTTTTTTTAAAATACAAGATCCTTTTCATTGTTGTTATATCCTGTAGCAACAAGAAATTTGGCTTTTTTTTTTTTTTTTTTGCCAGGTACTTCAGCTTTCAGTCCAATGAGTCAGTAGCAAATTCCACTAATATTTCAGCTGAATCTTGAACTACTGTTTTATACCACAAGCTTCTTCTGTTGTATCCTTGAATTAAGAATAGATAGCCTTTTATGCCCCTGATATTTATGCTGACACACTAAAACAAAAAGCAATAGGCTGGACATATTAAAGTATCTCAAGTACTTCAGAGGTCAGAGTTCCTTTGAAGCACCTTAACACATCACTTATGGATCAAGGACAATGTGGCATAATGGAAGTATTTCTCTTAAAAGACTGCGGTAAGACCGGAAGTATCTCTGTTGGGAAATCAAAATGTCATTAGTGGAAACTGCAAATTTAGACCTCAGTGAATATGGTGGTCGTCTGTCTCAGTTCTGTTGTAAAATGAGATTTTCCAGTTCATCTGCAGATCGCAATAAAAATGCAGCTGACTCTCGATATCCTGCAACAAGCTGTCTCACAGCATTGATTTCAGTGGGACTCAGCTGGGGTCTGGAGTTTGAGCTGCTGGAGGATCCTGAGCTAGTCGCCAATTGCCTCTTCATGCTGAGATCAGTGGGTCCTAGAAAGAAAATCATCACAAAATTAGACATAAATATTATTTGTTCTTGCATCTTGGATGTGAGCATTCAATAAATTATAGTTGAAGAATTCATGAATTCTTCCACGAGAAGCTAGTGATCTTTTTAATCAAATACATCTACTCTCAGAAAGATTAATGAGCAATGTAATGGTAACTGAGTGGCTTTTCTTTGGACTTCTCTCAGATGCCTGAATCAGCCTCTGGAAATCACCTCTTGCTGCGGAGAGATGGTGAAAACTTTCTTGGAACGTGTGTTTTGAAAAATTCAATTTTAAATCTGTCTTCCATATGTTGTAGAAGCTTCTCATAGTAGCATAAAATGATGGGAATTACAAACATTTTTCACTTGTTACATTCATTAACAGATAGCTTAGACCCCATCAATTTGCAATTTTAAAAAAACTGTGATGTTAATGACTTTAGAGTACAAACTAGTCAACTTAGAAAAAAGGAACTAAGGACTAAATGACTTCAGGAATATGTTTAGAGTTTGACAACATTTAAGTGGCACAATAAGGAGTTGACTTAGGTATATTATTATTATTATTCATTTCAGGCAGATGTTTACCATGCTGATTAGTATTAAAAGTGTTGACATTACATTGGAATTTGTTTTAGAAGTGCAATAAGTAAGTGATTACTGCAAACAATACCCCAGAGAACCTAGATATTTGGAATACTGACTTAAGTGTTTTTAATGCCGTCTCTGTAGTTATTTGCACAAACCACATTCATGTGCCGAAACCTTTTTTCCTACATATTTAAGCCATCTGGTGGGTATGCTTTTTGACAACATTTTGTAAATTTTTTACTTAAAAATTATTTATAAAGGTATTTAAAATCTTTCATTCAGTCATTTGTGTTGAGAAGATACTTCTTTCAATTATTAAGTGTTCACTTTTATAGTTCTTAGCTGACATTAAGTATTTTCTGTAATTATTAAAATTGCAGTATTAAATTTAAATCCTTGAATAAAACAGTACTAAGCACATAACTAAACATGTGCTCCAAAACTATAATGATTCTATAACTTGAAAATGTTTTAACAGATTTTTCCTAACCATGTGTAAATTTTCAGATAATGGTATTCATTTTGTGAACTAAAACAAGAGATGTTATTTTATCCTTTTGGTTCTCCTTGAAGCATGATGGAGATAGGTCAAGACCCAACCCCCTCCACCCTCCGCCTCCACAAAGGAGATGAGATGTCCCATGAGAGGGAAATAGCTTCACTTGGAATTTAATTAGAGCAGAGATGAGACTAGCACACAAGAACTCTGACATCTGAGAGAAATGTATTTCCACTTCTGTAGTGGCCTTTCAAAGTTTTGATTTTTCTAGCAGGACTTAGCTTCCATTTGTTCTGCTATTTACAAAAATCATGAGACTGACATGACAAGCTGGAAGAGAGATGTGCGATGTCACATTTGCAAACAGAAGTTACTGAACCTGTATTGAGGCAAATCATTAACATCATTGAGTTTATTTGGAAAGTTCTGAGTGGATTAAAAAGGCATAACAGGAGTAGTGATGACCATAACAGGTCTCCAGATGAACCCACTTTAAGTTTTGTTTTTCTTTATATTTAAGAGGCCCAGTACCAGGATAGATCTTTATAACAGATATTGAAAGGGTTTTCCTCTCAGCTGTGTAGTTATCTAGTATCTGGTTGGCTGACTATCATTATTTCATTACAAGGTGTAACATTTTGACGGTTTTTGCTGTCAATCCCAGTTGATTGACATCCTTAACTAGAAATGAGAAACAGTTGAGGCAAGGGCTCCAATTCTTTCTGAAGTGAGGGAGATTGATTTTATTCTACTCGGCAGTTTGTGAATTACACTCTACCGCTGGCTCAATGTTCTAAGCTTCCAAACCAAGACCAAGACCCAGTTTCACTTTCCTTCAGACCTTTGTTAGCACAGGCATAGTCTAGAGAAAGCTCTGCCATTTAGAGGCTATTCACACCTCCAAGTTGTTATTATTATTCTTTGTCTGGAAGACAGTTGACATCATTATCCTGGCTTCTTTCAGATCTGCAGGATCAGGATAGAGTGCATAAACCAAAACTATAAGGAGTCCTTTAGCTGAGTGTTTGTTATTCATGTCTTCACTACTATGGGGTTGGGTGAGGAATCAAGCTAAAATAAAAATATTTGCAAACAAACAAGATATTTCACTAGTGACCAAATAGCCCTCACTGATTTGTCACTACCATTCATTTCAGTCTCATTGAGTGAATCCCATACTTGACTGGTTTGGCTTAATTAACCCCAACAATATGATCTGATTAGAATGCATATCAATTACAAGTAAAAATTCAAATTTTATAAAGATGCTAAATTTAGTGAAGTCTAGGAAAGTATTCTTGGAGACCTGCTAAAATCTCACAAAAGGCTACTGAGAGGCATGGTTCTGGAAAAGCTGGACCAGTTAACAAGAAAATGACCAAGGATAATGACACAAAAGATACTTCAAGAGAAATATTTTGATATCCAAGGTTAAAGGCAAACAACCAAGGCAACTTCCTAGGTCCACATTTATATAAGTGCCCACATTTTTACCAAAGTGATGCAAACCTGCTTTATGATCATTCTGAAAAGATAAATAAGAGATAAAAGGTAGTTCATGCTAACATACAATGCTGTTTGAAAAATTAAGCTCCACATATCAAAACCAATTCTTGATTGATTTTTTTGAGGTTTGAGGGATATTTAAGTTACAAATAAATTTCAGTTAAAAGAAAATGTGTATTTTCATTTTACTTCTTCATTTTCTTTTTCATTTTATTTTTCAAATTAAGTTATGAGCTGAACATTTCTCCCCTATTTATGGTGCACTTTCGGTTGTTTTAAATAGACTTGTTTTTGCGATCATCTTTTAGTGTCATTTATCCTTAGGTAGTAGGGCCTCTCAGGACAAAGTTTTGTTTTTAGCAGTGTAAATTCTCTTTGAAAGACTATGGCATACATTTATATTTATCAAAAATTAAATGGAAGGTAAGAATGCAAGGCCCATAAATGCAGGCACCCTTTGTGTCTCATTTACCATATCATTCTATGGAGCTGTGTTGGTACCTGGCACAAAGGAAGCCTCAATAATAATCAGTGACTAATCAATTATTGTGTAATCAATAAATGAGAAGTGTCAGATTTTTCTACAGCCAGTACTTAAGAAATAGGAAATAAGTGATTTTTTTTTTTTTTTTTGAGAGGGAGTCTTGCTTTGTCGCCCAGGCTGGAGTGTAGCAGCCGGATCTCAGTTCACTGCAAGCTCCGCCTACCGGGTTCACGCCATTCTCCTGCCTCAGCCTCCCCAGTAGCTGGGACTATAGGCGCCCGCCATCTCGCCCGGCTGGTTTTTTGTATTTTTTAGTAGAGACGGGGTTTCACCGTGTTAGCCAGGATGGTCTCGATCTCCTGACCTCGTGATCCTCCCGTCTCAGCCTCCCAAAGTGCTGGGATTACAGGCTTGAGCCACCGCGCCTGGCCAAATGATGTTATTAATAACATTAGTTGTGGTTAAAACAAAACTAGTTAGACATAAAACACAATGGTTTAATGTGACTTAAGTAAAGTAACTTCTATTACATGGAAATATTATTATTGCCATAAAAGTCATCTAAAATTGTAAAAATGTAATTGCTTGATTACAGTGATTTCCACATGAATCATTGCTGATAGAGAAAAATAAGTTATTGTCCATTTCCTAAATAATCATGTTTGTTTTACCACTAAATATTACCACGGGTCCTGAGTTGAATATAAAATCATTCCTAGCTTCATACAACCTTCTTCTTACATTCCCTTCTTCAGCTAGGACCTCCAATCTCAAGTAATAGACTATGAAATGTCTGGATAACTGGCAATTAATTTAACAATTTTAAATAAGTGAAGAACATTTTAAATTCATTCTTTACTGCAGGCTGTGGTGAAATTTTTTAACAAAGAACAAGGCAGTAAATATTTTAGTCATCTCAAGCCAAGAGGCAGAATTGCAAATATTAATAATATGTAGGTACTTATACAAAAAGAGAGAAAGCAGATTTTTACAACATTCTCATGGACAAAATTCAAACTATAACAACAATTGAGTCTTTTTTTTTTTAAATAAGGTTTACTACTGAGGAGAGTAGAATTCTTTTTCTAGGAAGGCGCTTTTTTCTTAATTGAGCTTCACCATTAGTGTTCCCTTTCATCAAAATCAATTGCAAATGTTCATCTATTAATGAAGATTTGTAGTGATATTTTATGTGTTTCATCTTTGAAAATGTCTTTTTATGCAGATACGTATTTTCAAATACTTTTATCAGGTCACAACCATATTATTTTAATTGAGCATATTCATCACTTAAAAGTTATTATAGAATTCTATTAGATCCTTCTCCTGATAGTAACCTTTTATTAGGTCAATACATTGCAGATTCATTACTTCCAATTAAAGTTTAAACTGGAAGCTCCTCAAATGAACAGTGAAAGGGAATTTGAAATATGAGAATTTACTTTGCGTTTGCATCAATGTACTAAAATATTACTGAGTCTGTGGTATGTGCTCAGAAAATATATTCACTACAGATTTGCATGGGAATGGATATTTTACTTCTTGTTTCAACTTCTGATAGGACAAGAAGTTTATAAGTAATTTGCTATTACTGTGATTCAAACGGTATTAGCCATCATCAAAATGACTTTACCACAGCATAAGCTTTGCATATAAGTACTGTTTTATCTTGTAATTTCAGATTGAATTCAACAAGAAACATTGCCAATTCTGCAGCAAAAAGTAATTTCCAAAACCACTGAGTGTTTACTGATACTGTTTGAGGGCAGTTCTTATCTAGAAAAAATTTAACCTTAGCCCTGATCTGAAAAAAAAAATTGTGATAAAATTTTACCAGGAAGCCATCAAACTGCTGTGTGGTAGGACAACTCAGTATATTCAGATTCTATTCTGACAAAATTTCACAATAATGAACAGGGTTAACTGATGAGAACAAATGAAGTTTAAAGATGATACTACTGTTTTAACCATGAATGAAATACTGAAGTGTTTTCCACAATGCAACTGCTAATGGCTCTTTCAAGGAATAACCATATGCTTTATGTTTTAATAAACTTTGTAAGTATGTCCAAGTAACCCTCTTTGTGCTTCACACCTCTTAGAAAGTTCCACTTCGGATTGTATTGAATTACTTTTTTTGAAACTTTGAAAGTATTTTCACCTATAGATGTTCCACACTTACTATTCATAGAGGCTAATTTTGTCACTTCAAGCTTATCATTGACTCCTCCAGTAAGCAACAACAGGGTAGTATTAGTACCATCTCAAATCAAGAGGCAAGGAAAACTACTTGAAACTACAGTTACCTTGTTTGTTAACTGACTATTTATATTACCAATATTTCAATTTCCTCAAACTTCAAGCACTATTCTTGCTATAATGCTAATAGTCTTGAGAAGGCTTATTTTTCTGGATACAGTTCTTTAGCTGTTGCAGTAAAATGTGATTTAATAAACTTGCTATCAGTAAATGAAGTGATTTTCCCTGGTTGGCTAACAAATTCACCACTTGAAAACTTTGTTTGTAGGCCATTTCATTTCTTATTTTTGTGATCAGATGTTTAATCAAGGTATTCATGATGATATTGTAGTACTTTTGCCAAAGAGTTAAAAAAAAATCAGCAATGAAACCTCAGGATCTTAGCTAAGTTAGCTAATATAGATAAAGTATCCATCCAGCACAATGCCTGGTTATAGTAGATATTCCATAAGTGGTAATTTCCTTCTCCAGATGACTGAATATTTATCAGTGGGCTAAAGATATCTAAAATATCACACTAAATATACATTGTTAGATTCAACATGCTAATGAGTTTCATTTATATTCACAAGTGTGATTACACTATAATTTGCCTAATACTCTTTTTGATGATAGAATTATAGTAGTATCATAAAATGAGCTGGAGTACTCTCTCTTCTTTTATCCCTTTTTCCTTCTTTTAGAATTGTTTGTCTAAAGTGAAGATTATCTAGCCTTTGAAGCCTTGGTAAAAATTTGTAAAACCATCAGATTCTGAAATTTTTTAATGGGCAGATTTTTATAATACTGATTCAATTTATATAATGGTTACAGGTTCATTTGGAATATCCATTTTTGAATTAATATTGGCCAATTATGCTTTTGTAAAACATGGTCTAATATCGCTAAACTTTCAAGTATAATGGCATAAAAATACTAATTTAATACTTTTTAATCTTTGTTTTTTAAAATTTCTATTATGTTTCATCTGTCTTTATTTCATCTTGTCATATTTTTTAAAAAGCCCTTTCAAGAATGCTGCTTTTGCCTTTGTTAGTCTTCCCTATTGCTTCTTTGATTTGTATTTAACCAATTTTTCACTTATTCTATTGTCTATGGGTTTTCTCTGTTTTAACTTCTCAGGTTAAATCATTAGTTCATTAATTTTCTATTTTTTCTAATGTGTATGCCAAAATGCTAAATTAGTTATATTCCATAAATCCAGTTATGTAGCATTTTCATCTTTGATAATTATAAATATTTGTCAACACAATGCTATCTGTACGTTAATGATTCTTTGTTTTTTTCTATTTGCTTAGGTGGTCAACATATGTGAAAGAATATGTATTGTTAGATATCTGGGGGTCAGATTCTAGGTATAGCTATTAGATTAAATTTTAATTATTTGTTTCAAATCCAAATGTTTTTCTTTTGTATCTTTTTTTGTTTGCTTTTTGTTTTTCTGAGAGACTTGTGTTAAAACTCCATGGCTATCATTATGACTTTCAATTTCCCCTTGCTATTTTGTTACTTTTTCATTTAATTTTGAGGCTTTGTTATTGGGGTACATGGTTGTATTAGTCCATTCTTACACTGTTATAAATATGTGAGGCCAGGCATGGTGGCTTATGCCTGTAATCCTAGCACTTTGGGAGGCCAAGGTCAGGAGTACAAGATCAGCCTGGCCAACATGGTGAAACCCAGTCTCTACTAAAAATACAAAAATTAGCCTGGTATGGTGGTGGGCACCTGTAATCCCAGCTACTTTGGAGGCTGAGGCAGGAGAATGGCTTGAACCCTGGAGGCAGAGGTTGCAGTGGGCTGAGATCATGCCACTACACTCCAGCTTGGGGGACACAGCGAGAATCCATCTCAAAATAAATAAATAAATAAAATGAAAATAAATACCCAAGACTAGGTAATTTTAAAAAGGAAAGAGGTTTAACTGACTCACAGTTATGCATCGCTGGGGAGGCCTCAGGAAACTTATAATCATGTCAGAAGGAAAGCAGGCATATCTTACAAGGTGGCAGGTGAGAGAGCATATGTGAAGGTGGAACTGTCAAACACTTATAAAACCATCAGATCTTGTGAAAACTCACTACCATGAGAACAGCATAGGGGAAACAAACCCCATGATCCAATTGCCTCCCACCAGGTCCCTCCCAAAACACATGGGGATAATGGGAATTACAATTTGAGAGGAGATTTGGGTGGGGACACAGAGCCAAATCATATTCTGACCCTGCCTCCTCCCAAATCTCACATCCTTTTTACATTTCAAAACCAATCATGCCTCCCTGACAGTCTCCCTAAAACCTAACTCATTCCAGCATTAACCCAAAAGTCCAAGTGCTAAGTCTCATCTGAGTCAAGGCAATGCCCTTCTGTCTAGGAGTTTGTGCAAGTTAGTGATTGTGGTTTTTGCCATTACTTTTAATTACTTTTGCACCAACATAATAGTTACTTCCAAGATACAGTGGGGACACAGGCATTGGATAAATGCTTTCATTCCAAATGGGAGAAACTGGCCAAAACAAAGAGGCTACAGGTCCCATACAAGTCTGAAACCCAGTGGGGCAGTCATTAAATCTTAAAGCTCTGAAATGATCTCCTTTGACTCATGTCTCACATCCGGGGCATGCTGATGCACAGATGGTCTCTCACAGCCTTGGGCAGCTCCCTCATGGGCTGGCATTGAGTGACTGAGGCTTTTTCAGGTACATGGTGCAAGTTGTCAGTGGATCTACCATTCTGGGGTCTGGAGGATGGTGGCCCTCTTCTAGGCAGTGCCCCAGTGGGGACTCCGTTTGGGGACTTCAATCCCACATTACCCTTCCACACAGCCCTAGCAGAGGTTCTCCATGAAGGGTCCATCCCTGTAGCAGACTTCTGCCTGACCATCCAGGTGTTTCCATACAGCCTCCGAAATCTAGACAGAGGTTCCCAAGCCTCAATTCTTGACTTCTGTACACCAGCAGGTGCATCAACATGTGGAAGTCACAAAGGCTTGGGGATTGCATCCTCTGAAGCAATGGCTGAACCTTTACCTTAGCCCCTTTTAGTCACAGCTGGAGCTGGAGTGGCTGGGATGCAGGGCACCAAGTCCTGAGGCTGCACACACCAGCAGGGTCCTGGGCTTGGTCCAGGAAACCATTTATTCCTCCTATGCCTTCAGGCCTGTGATGGGAGCAACTGCTGCTAAGATCTCTGACATGCCATGGAGACATTTTCCCCATTTATTGGTATTGACATTCTGCACCTCATCACTTATGCAAATTTCTATAGGTGGCTTGAATTTCTCCCCAGAAATGGGTTTTTTCTTTTCTATCTCATTGTGAGATGGCAAAATGTTCTAACCTTTATGTTCTGTTTCTCTTTGAAACATAAGTTCTGATTTCAGATCATCTCTCTCAAGTCAAAGTTCCACAGATCTAGGGCAGTGACAAATTGTCACCAGCATAGCAAGAGTGACCTTTACTCCAGTTCCCAAGAAGTTCCTCATCTCCACCTGAGACCACCTCAACCTGGACTTCATCGTCCACATTATTATCAGCACTTTGGTAGAAACCACTTAACAAGTCTCTAGGAATTTCCAAACTCTCCCACATCTTCCTGTTTTCCTCTGAGCCCTCCAAACTGTTCCAACCTCTGCCCCTTACCCAGTTCCAATGTTGCTTCCACATTTTCAGGTTATCTATATAGCAGTTCCGCACTGTCTGTGGTACCAATTTTCTTTTTTTTTTTTTCTTTGTAAATTAGAAACTTTATTCATAAAATAGTAAATCAAATGTTGACATACAGAATGGAATTAGTGCTTTCTCTTTTTCTTTTTCTTTTTTATTATACTTTAAGTTCTAGGGTACATGTGCATAACCTGCAGGTTTGTTACATATGTATACCTGTGCCATGTTGGTGTGCTGCACCCATCAACTCATCAGCACCCATCAATTCATCATTTATATCAGGTATAACTCCCCAATGCAATCCCTCCCCCCTCCCCCCTCCCCATGATAGGCCCCAGTGTGTGATGTTCCCCTTCCCGAGTCCAAGTGAACTCATTGTTCAGTTCCCACCTATGAGTGAGAACATGCGGTGTTTGGTTTTCTCTTCTTGTGATAGTTTGCTAAGAATGATGCTTTCCAGCTGCATCCATGTCCCTACAAAGGACGCAAACTCATCCTTTTTTATGGCTGCATAGTATTCCATGGTGTATATGTGCCACATTTTCTTAATCCAGTCTGTCACTGATGGACAT
>NC_045451.1:48387211-48412968 GCF_002776525.5 Piliocolobus tephrosceles | reverse complement strand
GACATGGATGCATAGTATTCCATGGTGTATATGTGCCACATTTTCTTAATCCAGTCTGTCACTGATGGACATTTGGGTTGATTCCAAGTCTTTGCTATTGTGAATAGTGCTGCAATAAACATACGTGTGCATGTGTCTTTGTAGTAGAATAATTTATAATCCCTTGGGTATATACCCAGTAGTGGGATGGCTGGGTCATATGGTACATCTAGTTCTAGATCCTTGAGGAATTGCCATACTGTTTTCCATAATGGTTGAACTAGTTTACAATCCCACCAACAGTGTAAAAGTGTTCCTATTTCTCCACATCCTCTCCAACACCTGTTGTTTCCTGATTTTTTAATGATTGCCATTCTAACTGGTGTGAGATGGTATCTCATTGTGGTTGTGATTTGCATTTCTCTGATGGCGAGTGATGATGAGCATTTTTTCATGTGTCTGTTGGCTGTATGAATGTCTTCTTTTGAGAAGTGTCTGTTCATATCCTTTCCCCACTTTTTGATGGGGTTGTTTGTTTTTTTCTTGTATATTTGTTTGAGTTCTTTGTAGATTCTGGATATTAGCCCTTTGTCAGATGAGTAGATTGCAAAAATTTTCTCCCATTCTGTAGGTTGCCTGTTCACTCTGATGGTAGTTTCTTTTGCTGTGCAGAAGCTCTTGAGTTTAATTAGATCCCATTTGTCAATTTTGGCTTTTGCTGCCGTTGCTTTTGGTGGTTTAGACATGAAGTCCTTGCCCATGCCTATGTCCTGAATGGTACTACCTAGATTTTTTTCTAGGGTTTTTATGGTAATAGGTCTAACATTTAAGTCTCTAATCCATCTTGAATTAATCTTCGTATAAGGAGTAAGGAAAGGATCCAGTTTCAGCTTTCTACTTATGGCTAGCCAATTTTCCCAGCACCATTTATTAAATAGGGAATCCTTTCCCCATTTCTTGTTTCTCTCAGGTTTGTCAAAGATCAGATGGCTGTAGATGTGTGGTATTATTTCTGAGGACTCTGTTCTGTTCCATTGGTCTATATCTCTGTTTTGGTACCAGTACCATGCTGTTTTGGTTACTGTAGCCTTGTAGTATAGTTTGAAGTCAGGTAGCGTGATGCCTCCAGCTTTGTCCTTTTGACTGAGGATTGTCTTTGCAATGCGGGCTCTTTTTTGGTTCCATATGAACTTTAAAGCAGTTTTTTCCAATTCTGTGAAGAAACTCATTGGTAGCTTGATGGGGATGGCATTGAATCTATAAATAACCTTGGGCAGTATGGCCATTTTCACGATATTGATTCTTCCTATCCATGAGCATGGTATGTTCTTCCATTTGTTTGTGTCCTCTTTGATTTCACTGAGCAGTGGTTTGTAGTTCTCCTTGAAGAGGTCCTTTATATCCCTTGTAAGTTGGATTCCTAGGTATTTTATTCTCTTTGAAGCAATTCTGAATGGAAGTTCATTCCTGATTTGGCTCTCTGCTTGTCTGTTACTGGTGTATAAGAATGCTTGTGATTTTTGCACATTAATTTTGTATCCTGAGACTATGCTGAAGTTGCTTATCAGCTTAAGAAGATTTTGGGCTGAGACAATGGGGTTTTCTAAATACACAATCATGTCATCTGCAAACAGGGACAATTTGACTTCTTCTTTTCCTAACTGAATACCCTTGATTTCTTTCTCTTGCCTGATTGCCCTAGCCAGAACTTCCAACACTATGTTGAATAGGAGTGGTGAGAGAGGGCATCCCTGTCTTGTGCCAGTTTTCAAAGGGAATTTTTCCAGTTTTTGCCCATTCAGTATGATATTAGCTGTGGGTTTGTCATAAATAGCTCTTATTATTTTGAGGTATGTTCCATCAATACCGAATTTATTGAGCGTTTTTAGCATGAAGGGCTGTTGAATTTTGTCAAAAGCCTTTTCTGCATCTATTGAGATAATCATGTGGTTCTTGTCTTTGGTTCTGTTGATATGCTGGATTACGTTGATTGATTTGCGAATGTTGAACCAGCCTTGCATCCCAGGGATGAAGCCCACTTGATCATGGTGGATAAGCTTTTTGATGTGCTGCTGAATCCGGTTTGCCAGTATTTTATTGAGGATTTTTGCATCGATGTTCATCAGGGAGATTGGTCTAAAATTCTCTTTTTTTGTTGTGTCTCTGCCAGGCTTTGGTATCAGGATGATGTTGGCCTCATAAAATGAGTTAGGGAGGATTCCCTCTTTTTCTATTGATTGGAATAGTTTCAGAAGGAATGGTACCAGCTCCTCCTTGTACCTCTGGTAGAATTCAGCTGTGAATCCATCTGGTCCTGGGCTTTTTTTGGTGGGTAGGCTATTAATTGTTGCCTCAATTTCAGAGCCTGCTATTGGTCTATTCAGGGATTCAACTTCTTCCTGGTTTAGTCTTGGGAGAGTGTAAGTGTCCAGGAAATTATCCATTTCTTCTAGATTTTCTAGTTGATTTGCGTAGAGGTGTTTATAGTATTCTCTGATGGTAGTTTGTATTTCCGTGGGGTCGGTGGTGATATCCCCTTTATCATTTTTTATTGCATCTATTTGATTGCTCTCTCTTTTCTTCTTTATTAGTCTTGCTAGCGGTCTGTCAATTTTGTTGATCTTTTCAAAAAACCAACTCCTGGATTCATTGATTTTTTGGAGGGTTTTTTGTGTCTCTATCTCCTTCAGTTCTGCTCTGATCTTAGTTATCTCTTGCCTTCTGCTAGTTTGAATGTGTTTGCTCTTGCCTCTCTAGTTCTTTTAATTGTGATGTTAAGAGTGTCAATTTTAGATCTTTCCTGCTTTCTCTTGTGGGCATTTAGTGCTATAAATTTCCCTCTACACACTGCTTTAAATGTGTCCCAGAGATTCTGGTATGTTGTATCTTTGTTCTCATTGGTTTCAAAGAACATCTTTATTTCTGCTTTCATTTCGTTATGTACCCAGTAGTCACTCAGGAGCAGGTTGTTCAGTTTCCATGTAGTTGAGCGGTTTTGATTGAGTTTCTTAGTCCTGAGTTCTAGTTTGATTGCACTGTGGTCTGAGAGACAGTTTGTTATAATTTCTGTTCTTTTACATTTGCTGAGGAGTGCTTTACTTCCAATTATGTGGTCAATTTTGGAATAAGTGTGATATGGTGCTGAGAAGAATGTATATTCTGTTGACTTGGGGTGGAGAGTTCTATAGATGTCTATTAGGTCTGCTTGGTGCAGAGATGAGTTCAATTCCTGGATATCCTTGTTAACTTTCTGTCTCGTTGATCTGTCTAATGTTGACAGTGGAGTGTTGAAGTCTCCCATTATTATTGTATGGGAGTCTAAGTCTCTTTGTAAGTCTCTAAGGACTTGCTTTATGAATCTGGGTGCTCCTGTATTGGGTGCATATATATTTAGGATAGTTAGCTCTTCCTGTTGAATTGATCCCTTTACCATTATGTAATGGCCTTCTTTGTCTCTTTTGATCTTTGATGGTTTAAAGTCTGTTTTATCAGAGACTAGGATTGCAACCCCTGCTTTTTTTTGTTCTCCATTTGCTTGGTAGATCTTCCTCCATCCCTTTATTTTGAGCCTATGTATGTCTCTGCATGTGAGATGGGTCTCCTGAATACAGTAGACTGATGGGTCTTGACTCTTTATCCAGTTTGCCAGTCTGTGTCTTTTAATTGGAGCATTTAGTCCATTTACATTTAAGGTTAATATTGTTATGTGTGAACTTGATCCTGCCATTATGATATTAACTAGTTATTTTGCTCATTAGTTGATGCAGTTTCTTCCTAGCCTTGATGGTCTTTACATTTTGGCATATTTTTGCAATGGCTGGTACCGGTTGTTCCTTTCCATGTTTAGGGCTTCCTTCAGGGTCTCTTGTAAGGCAGGCCTGGTGGTGACAAAATCTCTAAGCATTTGCTTATCTGTAAAGAATTTTATTTCTCCTTCACTGATGAAACTTAGTTTGGCTGGATATGAAATTCTGGGTTTAAAATTCTTTTCTTTAAGAACTTTGAATATTGGCCCCCACTCTCTTCTGGCTTGTAGAGTTTCTGCTGAGAGATCTGCTGTGAGTCTGATGGGCTTCCCTTTGTGGGTAACCCGACCTTTCTCTCTGGCTGCCCTTAAGATTTTTTCCTTCATTTCAACTTCGGTGAATCTGGCAATTATGTGTCTTGGAGTTGCTCTTCTGGAGGAGTATCTTTGTGGCGTTCTCTGTATTTCCTGAATTTGAATGTTGGCCTGCCCTGCTAGGTTGGGGAAGTTCTCCTGGATGATATCCTGCAGAGTGTTTTCCAGTTTGGTTCCATTTTCCCCCTCACTTTCAGGCACCCCAATTAGACGTAGATTTGGTCTTTTTACATAATCCCATACTTCTTGCAGGCTTTGTTCATTTCTTTTCCTTCTTTTTTCTTTTGGTTTCTCTTCTCGCTTCATTTCATTCATTTGATCCTCCATCGCTGATACTCTTTCTTCCAGTTGATCGAGTTGGTTACTGAAGCTTGTGCATTTGTCACGTATTTCTCGTGTCATGGTTTTCATCTCTGTCATTTCGTTTATGACCTTCTCTGCATTAATTAGTCTAGCTGTCAATTCTTCCACTCTTTTTTCAAGACTTTTAGTTTCTTTGCGCTGGGTATGTAATTCCTCCTTTAGCTCTGAGAGGTTTGATGGACTGAAGCCTTCTTCTCTCATCTCATCAAAGTCATTCTCTGACCAACTTTGATCCGTTGCTGGCGATGGGCTGTGCTCCTTTGCAGGAGGAGATGCACTCTTATTTTTTGAATTTCCAGCTTTTCTGCCCTGCTTTTTCCCCATCTTTGTGGTTTTATCTGTCTCTGGTCTTTGATGATGGTGACGTACTGATGGGGTTTTGGTATAGGTGTCCTTCCTGTTTGATAGTTTTCCTTCTGACAGTCAGGACCCTCAGCTATAGGTCTGTTGGAGATTGCTTGAGGTCCACTCCAGACCCTGTTTGTCTGGGTATCAGCAGCAGAGGTTGCAGAAGATAGAATATTGCTGAACAGCGAGTGCCCCTGTCTGATTCTTGCTTTGGAAGCTTCCTCTCAGGGGTGTACTCCACCCTGTGAGGTGTGGGGTTTTAAACTGCCCCTAGTGGGGGATGTCTCCCAGTGAGGCTACTCAGGGGTCAGGGACCCACTTGAGCAGGCAGCCTGCCCCTTCTCAGATCTCAACCTCCGTGTTGGGAGATCCACTGCTCTCTTCAAAGCTGTCAGACAGAGTCGTTCGCGTCTGCACAGGCCTCTGCTGCTTCCCCTGTTATTTTTTAGCTGTGTCCTGTCCCCAGAGGTGGAGTCTACAGCGACAGGCAGGTTTCCTTGAGCTGCTGTGAGCTCCACCCAGTTCGAGCTTCCCAACGGCTTTGTTTACCTACTTAAGCCTCAGAGATGGCAGGCGCCCCTCCCCCAGCCTCGCTGCTGCCTTGTGGTTAGATTGCCACAGACTGCTGTTTTAGCAAGGAGGGAGGCTCCGTGGGCGTGGGACCCTCCCGGCCAGGTATGGGATATATTCTCCTGGTGTGCCGGTGTGCTTACAGCGCAGTATTGGGGTGGGAGTTACCCGATTTTCCAGGTGTTGTGTGTCTCAGTTCCCCTGGCTAGGAAAAGGGACTCCCTTCCCCCTTGCGCGTCCCAGGTGAGGCAATGCCTCGCCCTGCTTTAGCTCTCGCTGGTCGGGCTGCAGCAGCTGACCAGCACCGATTGTCCGGCACTCCAGAGTGAGATGACCCCAGTACCTCAGTTGAAAATGCAGAAATCACCGGTCTTCTGTGTTGCTTGTGCTGGGAGATGGAGACTGGAGCCGTTCCTATTCGGCCATCTTGCTCCGCCACCAATTTTCTGTATTAGTCTATTCTCACACGCTATAAAGAAATACCTGAGACTGGGTAATTTATAAAGGAAAGAGGTTTAACTGACTCACAATTCTGCATGCCTGGGGAGACCTCAGGAAACTTACAATCATGGCAGAAGCAGAAGTTAACACATCTTATATGGTGGCAGGTGAGAGAGAGTGCGTGAAGGAGGAACTGTGAAACACTAATAAAACCATCAGATCTCATGAGAACTCACTCACCTTCATGAGAACAGCATGAGGAAAACCATTGCCATGATTTAATCACCTCCCAACATGTCCCTCCCTTGACATGTAGTGATTATGGGGATCACAATTTGAGAAGAGATTTGGGTAGGGAAACAGAGCCAAACCATATCAATAGTACCTAGACAATTGTTACCTTCTGATGAACAGTTACTCTCATTATTAGTTAATAAATATTTAATTCCCCCAAGCTTTTGTATTAAAGTCAATTTCAGTGGTTCCTCAGTATTCTTGGGGACTTGGGTCCAGGATACCAAAATCCAGGATATTCAAATCCTTTATATTAAATGACACAGTATTTAGATATAACCTATGTGCATCCTCTGGTATGTTTAAAATCATCTCTCGATTACTTATAATACTGAATATAATGCAAATGCTATGTAAATATTTGTTATATTGTATGTTTTCATTTGTATTACTTTTATTGTTGTATTGTTACTTTTGATTTTTTTCCAATATTTTTCATCTGCAGTTGGTTCAATCTGGAGATATGGAGCCCACTGACACAGAGGGACAGCTGTAATGTCATACACACCCTCAGGGTCACTGCTATCAAAAAAGAACTACATTTTATTTATGCATCCACCTGAGAATTTGTCCTTTAACAAGTGGTGGAAAACAACAGAACCAAATGTGAGATGTAAGTAGAAGGTCTTGGAACTCTCCGTCTTCAGATAACTTACCTTTTGATTAGAGAAAAGATTGATACTACAGTTTAGTGGTAACTGTCTCTTCTGTAGTCTATGTCAAACCGAAGTCATTTTTAAACCAGTTAGGTCTAACTGTAACCCTAATATGATTGTACATTCAAATACTTCATTCCTCTTGATGTCATTAAGTTTACACTTCTCTATTTAGTTAACACTGATTAATCAACATTAGGTTACCAATAAATAGTATACTTCTCTACAAAGTAACAAGTTGCTAAGATACATATTGTACACATACTTAAGAAAATATAAAAAGCAAGATATGTATCAGTGTCAAGGCCAAGTAACTGTTTAAGGCATTATTCAAGGGAGAAAAGAGAACCTTGTAGATTGTGCTGCCCCACCAAAATTGTAAGACTTCTTTCTAGCAAAGCTAAGGATCAAACATTGACAGCAATTGCAGGTTAAATTAGATTTCCTTCATAATATATTCCTGGACTGATTTGAGGGCAATTTTGACTGTTTACTTAAAAGGTTAATTTTAGTTGAAGACTGTAAATATCAATCTCCCACACATTTAAAAAATTAAGTACTGCAAAACTCAAATCTCTTGGATCTGCTTTTTCTAAATTCTAAATTTTTACACCAATTGAAACATTTTAAAATCTTCTTTTCCCACTGTCTTGATCCATTTGTGTTTTATTGCATTTTTCTGATCTAAATTGACCTTGTTAAAAAAAGAAAAATTGCTGTTGAACATCTCAGCACTTTTGTTTTTTATCTAAGGGGGTTTTCTACACAGTCAATTTAAAGAGAAGCAGTTATTTGCCACATTGGCCTTTCTAATCTTTCCTCTACTTTCATTTGCTAATTCCCAGTACTCAGCTATGTAAACTGCCTGAGTTTGTCCAGTAAATGACCTTTCTACTCAAGCTTCAAATTCAGTATTTTGTGGAGACCTAACTAATCCTTTGATAAATCACAGGATAACCTAAAGTGAGAATCAGTGTCCCAGCAGTTTTAGAAATTTGTGAAGGGAAAGACTCCTAGCATGCTTCTGTTTCCAGGCAATCTTTGGCTTCTGGGGAAAGATACAAATACTGCAGGAGAGAGAAGAGTTACTTTTTAATTTAAGCTGAACAAACATACTACATAAGGGCATAATGATTTATTATATCGTTTGTTTATGTATATATATACATTTTCAAATAACAGGAAGCAATCCCTAAAACCAGAAAGAATAAAGCATCGATTTATTATTCTTCAGGGAGCCCATGAGGTCAAAAATATCACAATTGCTTAGACCATTGGGTTCTCCGGCCACTGCTAAAGAGAAGAGAATCTTATGATTTGTACTCCCCCACCATTCATAATTTAACTTCATTTCTCCTGTTTCAAGAAGCTGACAAATAAACTAGGAAAATACTATTATTTACAGTTTACTTGTAAATACCAGGGGGGTTAATCCTTTGCCTACATTCACATAGCTTGGAAGTTTCTACATTAAGATTTGAACCCAGATTTTCCACTTGCTAATCTATACTATCTGATAGCTGTGTGCTTCATAATTTGTGTCTGCACATTAAATGATATTTCATCAATTGGAGATTAAACTTGTGTTCAAGTTCAAACTCATTAGTAAATTTTTACTATTTTCTTGAGTTATCAGTGCTCTAACAAAGCTGGAACATTTAATTTCCTTTTTTTTTTTTTTTTTTTGAGACAGAGTCTTGCTCTGTCACCCAGGCTGGAGTGCAGTGACCGGATCTCAGCTCACTGCAAGCTCCGCCTCCCAGGTTTATGCCATTCTCCTGCCTCAGCCTCCTGAGTAGCTGGGACTACAGGCGCCTGCCACCTCACCCAGCTAGTTTTCCTGTATTTTTTAGTAGAGACAATGTTTCACCGTGTTAACTAGGATGGTGTCGATCTCCTGAACTTGTGATCCGCCCGTCTCGGCCTCCCAAAGTGCTGGGATTACAGGCTTGAGCCACCGCGCCCGGCCTAATTTACATCTTTAAAGAGTCTTCAAATATTTCTGGAAATAGATTGAATAAACACAAATGTACAGATAAATTTTACAACTGACAGTAAAAAATTGCAGCCTATTGATTTTCTGTTCCCTTAAAAGTGAAATAAAATAAATTTGTAAAATAATAAAACTGTGTAGTATTTCCTCAGGGCATTTTGGAGGTTCTCATTTTATCATGTCCCTTGCTTACCACAATTCATACTAATCCCTAGAGATTCCTGGGAAGTTAAGATTTAACGTGTGTATGTAAACACACACACACACACAATTCTATATATATGATCAGGACTCACTGCAGTCTTGACCTTCAGGACTTGAGTGATCCTCCCACCTCAGCTTCCCGAGTATCTGGGACTACAGGCCATGCTACTACACCTGGGCACCTGGGTTTTTTTTTTTTTTTTTCAGAGATGGGGATTTGCTATGTTGCCCAGGCTGGTCTTGAACATCTGGGCTCAAGCAAGCCACCTGCTTCAGTCTCCCAAAGTGCTAGGATTATAGGTGTGAGCCACTGAGCCCAGCCTGATTCAAATGTTAATCTCATACAGACACACCTCACAGACATATCTAGAAAAATGGTTGGTCATTTGTTGGGCATCTTATAGCCCAGTCAAGTTGACACATAAAATTAACCATCACATTTATATACTCTATTTAGGAGAATTCCCTTATAATATCCCAAAGGGAAGGTATTCTAAATCACATTCAATATTTTGAGATAATTACTAAGACATGTTCACTATAACATAGATGCCTGTTAAAACAATACAAGATTTAATAGGAGTTGTTTTGTTCTGTATGCTTAATGGTCATATGAAGTATTTTAAATTCCTATATTTCACACACACACACACGCGCGTGCACTTATCCCAGAGTGATTAAATTTGGTAGTTTATGCCACTCCTTTAAAAACAGGACAACGAAAATCTATAACAGAAACACTGATGCCTCATGAGGTAAGACACATGAATTAATGAAGAATTAGCTCCTCTGGGATTGAGATTACTAGTAATTAACAATGAAATTGATAGCTGATAAGGATACTATAATATATTAGTATTGTAAAAATCCAATACAACCCTCAGTTTAGTCATTATTATATTGGAAAATATTATTTTAGTAAAAATTTCTCAAGGTGCTGTGAAATAATTTGTCTCACTGTTTTAAAGTACAACATTAAAAAAATGGTCCTCTTTTTGGCAATTTGCTTCTTCCTATCACTATCAATAATCTTACAAATATGTAGGTACCTATGATATGTCATCTGTATTCACATATTTTAAATCCCTCAAATTTTACTGTAAGTAGATAATAATTATAAAAATCTTATAGCACATATTTATATAGAATACTATAAATATAAGTTCATATTTATAAGTTATATATTTATAGGACAAAGTACACCTGAAATGATTTAAGTTTTATCCATTTGTTTTTAAACTTCTCAGAGACTGTTCTGTTTTACTTTTTGTCAAATGAGACTCAGCAAATTTTAATCAACTTACATATTAAGATGATGTGTAAGTGTTTTATAGACAAGTACTTTTAATATTTGTTGCTTTGGAAGTGGGGATGAAATTGGGGTGGGTAGATCCTGCTACCTCTAGAGTATCCTTTTTGCTCTAAGAGTCTAATAATTTAAGGTAAGGAAGAGAAAAACAGGCTCTAACTTTATAAAAGAATAAATGATGGAAGTCTAGCAAATAGTAGACTATAATTAAGTTGAATCACTAAACTAAACCAAAGGTCAGCAAGCATGGATATTCTGCATATCAAAAAAAAAATCACATTTAATCTACAATCATCCAAAACTACAAACATAAGATTTTTTTATGTTATGAAACTGTGACTCATATGAAATATAGAGTATTTACACTGAAATAGCTACTTTTTTTATACTATTAGTCAATAAGCCATGAAGGTAAAATTACAATTTTAAGGAATAGAAAATTTTAAGAATCTGTACTTAGATGTAGACCACGTGTGTCTGCTTTCTCTTAGTGATTTCTTATCACATATTTACATTACTTCGTCAAACAACCAGAGGTTTAAAAATAAGGCACAATCATTTTCATGAACCTAGACAGCATATTTTCTTGTATATGATGAAAGGCAGGGTTGATGGATTTCCATTAACGTTAATGCCTGTCTCCTCATTTCTCACCTTTGTTATTCAGTTGCTTAGAAATCAAATTAGTATTTTATTCAAATTTATTTTTAATTAGCATAAATTGTATGTATTTATCATGAACAACATGAGGTTTTGAAGTACACATACATCATGGAATGGTTAAATCTAGCTAATTAACAAAAGCATTACCTCACCTAGTTATAATTTTGTAGTGAGAACATTTTACATCTATTCACTTAGCAGTTTTCAAAAAGGGCATTATATTAAGTGAAATAAACCAGAAACAGAAAGACAGATGCTGTATGATCTCATTCATATGTGGAATCCAAAGAATTTGCTCACATAGTGGAGAGTGGAATGGTGGTTGCCAGAGGCTGGGGTGAGTAGGGAATATTGGGGAGATGTTGGCAAAAGAGTGTAAGTTTACAGTTAGATTAGAGGAATAAGTTCAGAAATCTACTGTACGGCATAGTTAATGCTGATATATTATATTCCTGAAAAAAAACAAATTAGTATTTTACAAGAAACAGAAGAGATCATGGGAGCAGACCATAGTCGGACAGAGTGGTCTATCGAGAATGGCTTTTAAAGGATGTAAACGTGGAGAGCTGAGTATATTATAAACGTACAAAAGGTATGTCTGATTTGAAAAAACACAAAATAAACATAGTATGACCTCCTTTACAATTATGGATAAACTGTGCTCATAAATATGCTTTCAGGAATAAAATGTAAAAGAGATTATTCTTGTAATATTGTCCCAAAGAACACAAAAGACGTAACAACATATATCACCAGAAATAGGCACCAACAAAAAAAAATCCTAAATTCAGAAGACTGTACAAGCTACTTTTAGATCCATTCAGAACACACAGAGGATTATATTTCCTAATGGATTTAAATTATAAGACGTAATTTGTTTCTCTCTGTGTCCATTTAGATATTGGCCAGAATGTTCGTCAATCACACACTTAATTTTGTAATCAGTTTTAATTCTGAATTTTAGTGAGTGGACCAAATAACAACTCAGGAGGCAAAACTTGCACTGTGTGGACCCACATTTAATGTATCTGCTTCCACTAGTTCTAGCAATTGTTCGTGGATGAAAAAAGCATTTTTGGAAAAAGGCTTTTTCAGTGAGTTGAGCCAAATTACATTTAAAAATTGTGCCTTGAAATCACAAAAGAAGATGTTAGCATAATAATTGTCATCATGCTCAAAGGTCGAAAATTTTATGAAGAGGGGAAAACGAAAACACATTTAGCATGACTACACTATTGGAATGATTCAAAGTAGACAGACCCAAGCTCTTTAGTGGAGGTAGGCAAATGCAGACACGCTTGGTTCCTATTTCTGGAAGGTCCATCAGTACCTGAGCCCAAGAAAGGGTAATGTGGACAATGGCTAGCTCAATGTCCATATAAAGAGTGAGATTTCTGACTTCCTGAAAAAGCAGAACATTCTGAGTTCCCAGGAGAACCCCTTCCTAAGTGGCAGAGGGCTGGTGAGACCAGTGATATTTAACTGGTTTGTTCAGATAGCTCCCCAGAGGATGTGTCAAAGTTCAAAGGAGCCTATTTAAAGAAAACAACCCAAGTCAACCATAATGAGCCCATGTCACCTGGAAAGACCCTAAACAGTTTACTAGCAGACTCAAGAAGGAAGGTCCCAGGATACTTTTCATTCCTTCCCTTCAGTGAGTAGGCACAACAAAAAATTCCCAAGAGGCTCTTAAGAGTATGTAAAGATCCATTTTACGGTACAGTTAGAGAACAGGCTTTTAGGAAGCTGCTGCCAGAAAAGCCTGATCAATGTTGAGCTATAAAACCACTTACAAGTGCTGGATAGTTCAGGGAACACACAGGATCACTCACCTCCCTTTTCAGAGCCTTTCTTGGAGGCTTTCTGCCCTGCAGTAAACCAGTGAAAGATGTGAGGGCTCAGCCAGATAAACTGAAAGATGCTTAATTATATTTGCAGATAATTTTTCACATAATTTTACTTTCAATTTTTCAGCAAATGATTAACATAATTTTAAATCATTAAAATTTACAAATAAGCATCATCTCTCTGAATCTATGTATCTCAATATATATCTGTATAAATAATTCACAATCTCAATCAAATTATAGGTCATTATCATACTATTTGTGGGAAATCTGGAAACAAAGAATGAGCTCAGTGTCAAAAATGTGGTCACATTTAAAATAGCTTGAGTTTAAGCTTGCTTTCCTTAAACATCACGCAGTTTCAAATTCTGTCACAATTAAATTCTTTTAAAATTTGTTTTGTTTCTAGTTTTTAAATAATCCCAGCTTATGTCAAAGTAGTTTTGAATGCCTACATTTTAACTCACATTGGGATTAGTTCTTCTCAGAACCTTAACATGACTGGATGGTATTTAAAAGCAGGCAGATTGAACTAAAAGCATTACTATTTAAGAATCAGCATTAAGTTTCTATAAGGTTGTTCATTGATCCCATTTATCTCATTGAGGAGTGAATGATATATGACAAATGATTAAATACAAAGAACCTGATGGAATAAACACAGAAAAGGTATTCTGCAATGACAAAACGACCCAAAGGCCAATACAATAATGTGAATAAGGTGAGAAGAGTTGAGTTTGGAATCAGCCCTGTCCACCTGAAACTTCTGTGATGAATGGGAATGTTTCTCTGTGTTGTTACATCAGTAGCCTCGCACTATTTTGGCTGTTGAAAACTTGAAATGGATCCCGGTGGAGGAACTAAATTTTGAATTTTGTTTAAATTTCAATAGCCACATATGGATAATGGCTATAATGTTAGATGGCACAGGCCTAAATAAAATTATATTTTAAAGAAAGAAAACAATCAAAATATGGATACAAATTAATAGAGTTTAAAATAGGAAAATAAGTCAGGTCATCAAGGAAACACAGATGGGAGAGATTGAGCAAGCTGCACACTGGTGGAAAAAAAATACTAAATATAACACATTGTTTCTTTTATAAACAAAGTTTCACAGTGTGCTGCAGAATGTGCTTTGACAACTCACTCAGGTTTCACTGGACCTCCTTGGAGATAAAATAACTGCATAATTCCCATTATGTTTACTTCAATTAGATCACAGAGTCACTTTTCTTCACATAATATGTTACCACCACGCAGATCTTCCAATTGTGTAAAGGTCATACGAAGTCATCATAGGGGATTGCTTAGCTTCTGTGAAGTACTTTCAGGCTATACTCTATAAAATTATTATCTACAAAGTTTTACATAATAGACTATGTGTTTTTCACACAACGGAAACATCCAGCTGGTCTCCTGGAGCAGGATGACAATGGTTCCCTCCCCACACATCTGCACTACATCTTTGCTTATGGTTAGTGAGCCAGAACAAGTTATTGAGAATGTAAGCTAAAGGAGAAAAGCACACTTTCCTATGACCCTGCTTAGTTATGGCAAACATGTCTTTCCTGAACTAGGGGTTTAAGCTAAATAGATTTCGAAGCAGAATTTAGGTATTTCAAGATATTTCTCTGAAATGTTGGATATGAAACATTTCCCTTCTTCCAATATTGTGCTCTTCAGGGTATTAGGAGAAAAAGAGAACAAACTTTAGGAAGACATTCTTAACTCCAAGTGATTATCTCCATGGTCAATTGGATTTAGTCAAGATCCCTTAAGAGGCATAATATTTTATTGAAGCAATTTCTTTCACTCAGTCATTCATGTATCCATTTATTATTTATTGAACACTCATATAAGGCAGTTACCTACTAACACTTGGTGGTAAGACAGTTTTAAAAATGTCACCTTGCCTGCCCTTGTGCATAGTCTATAGTCTAGAAAGGAGCACATAACAGACAGGTTAAATAATATGAGATATAGTTAGAATATCATGGGAACATATTGGAGGAAAATTTAGCCAGAAAATTAGCGAGGCAAACAGAAAAGGTATCATAGGGAACATAATAGCTGATATGAGGCAGGTGCAAGGGAGGGTATCTCTGCATGAGATAACCCCAGAGACAGGTAATAGTATGCATGGGAATGAAGAATTCATTCTATCAAATCAAATATTAGATTTATCTGAATGTCTAGATCATGGTAGAGAACTGGATATAAAATCTGAAATTTAGAGGAAAGATTGGGGTCATTATGCACATTTGGGAGTATTTTCTAGTCAAAATTGTAAGTGCTATGAGTTCTATCTTGGTCATTGTGCAGAACATGAGAATTAAAGGGAAAAGTATAGGATATTGAGAAAATCCCAGCATGAAGGGGCATGAATAGAAAAGAAATTCTAGAAAGGCAGCAAGAGAAAAATTATCTGAGAAGCACAATATACCATGGGAATGAATGTATTTCAAGAATTTATGTATTTCAAGATATTTCTCTAAAATGTTTGATATGAAACATTTCCCTTCTTCCAATATTGTGCTCCTTAGGGTATTAAGAGAAAAAGAGAACACACTTTAATAAGACATCCTTAACTCCTACTGACTATTCCCATACTCATTTGGATATAGTCAAGATCCTCTTGGGTGGACATTCCAACGTTCTAATCAATAGATTCAGATATGCTTAAGAAATCGAGTCAAATAAAGAGCAAAAATCCATCTTTCGTTTGGCAATAAGTGAAGTCACTATAAACTTCGCCAGACAAGTTTCAGCAAAATGGTGGGGAGAAGCTGGTTATAGTGGAATGAAAAGTATAAGGGAGGTAAGAAGTAAAGGCAGTGAATGAATACAAATGCTCCTTTGAACATTTCAGATGAAAAAATATGTTTCAGAATGCTGGTTTCTGGCACTGTCAACATACACAGTCAGTCACACCACTGTAAACCAGTTCTAGTGTGATGGTGAATCTTATGGCCAAGTTTCCTTAGGCTCATAATTAAAGGACCCGAGCCAAGGAATCATTAAAGCCAAAACCCCAAATATTAATGAAGAGCAAGGAAGCTAATGAATGTAAAGAGCTGGGAAAACTAGAAATTGCTATACAAATGTTAGTGATCATGGTCATTATTACTACAATTTGGTCTTGATAGATTTTGGTCTGTATATCAGCCCAGCTTATAATAGAGTTGAAAAGTCTCCCCCCATGGAGTTTGTAGAGCAGAAACATCAGTAGTTAACTTATGCATTATGCATATAATTTAGACTCAAGAGAT
Source organism: Piliocolobus tephrosceles (assembly GCF_002776525.5). Taxonomy (NCBI): domain Eukaryota; kingdom Metazoa; phylum Chordata; class Mammalia; order Primates; family Cercopithecidae; genus Piliocolobus; species Piliocolobus tephrosceles. The sequence continues at coordinate 48,396,909 of NC_045451.1, read as the reverse complement.
CCAATGAATAACCGGTGAACTACAATTGCCCTCTTTAGACAGCTCAATGTGAGCTTCCTGATAGAAAGAAAGCAGTCCAAAGTCCTATGTAAATGGTGTGATAATAACAGGAGGATTGGCTGCTTGCTTGCTTCTCATTTCAGTTGGATAATTTGAATAAATTCTTTATACAGATTGTAACTGCTGTCATTTTGATAATACTCCAACTTGAAAATTTGGATTGTTGGGTGCAGCCCCTTGCCAGCTCCAAACAAATGGAGGTTGGCTAATGATGGATTTGAAGGGCACCCTGGCATCATTGGTAGACAGAATATTTCCTTGCTATGAAGTCTCCAATCGGGCAAGATTTTCTATTGCTGTTAAATAGGAGTTTATAAAACTCTAAAACTGCTGTAGACCCATAAACTGATGAGTGAACTGGAGCCTTCCTCTTTCACCCATAGAATCCCCAAGTTCAGTTTAATCAATCTCCTTGCCTTCAATCGTTTTGATTTATCTAAGATTAACCCTTCCCTCCTGCCATCCAAGGTACATAATTATCTCTGTAGCCTTTTTCCTTTTGACATCATTCTATTTTTTTCTAAAAGATTCACTTATTAAGCAAATATTATTGAGCACTTACTATATGTCTGACCTTACTTAGAGGGATATAACAGTGAACAAGATGAAGTTTCTGCTTTCAAGGAATGCATATCTATAATGGGAAATTGTCTTGAAAATATATCTCTCAATTCAATTAGATAGGTATTAGAATAAAGATGCATGCAGGGGAATGATCAATCTTCCAAAGAGCGGAAGGATGATGAGGTAGAATAGGGAAGTGTTTAATCAGAATCCTAAAGGATTTTGACATATAGACAAGAAGAGGAAGAAGATATCTCTTTTTGTTTTCTTGATGTCATTGATTCTGCCTTATCCAACTTTGCTTCTCTTAAAGTTACAAAGATTTGAACATGAGAACTCCAAATTCAAATGCTGCTAAGGTATCCTCTTTTATTCTTCTACCTACATATTTGTCTTGAACATGATATAATCTGCATGGATGGTGTTATTTTAATTACGTTTGTTTTAAAGTTTCTAGAAACATCATTTTTCCCTTCAATCTTTGCACTCCTAATTCTACTGCCAACCTGCATCATACTTCACGACTTCTCCAGTGAGTGACTTGAATTCTGATTATTTTCATCTATTTTATAAATTAAATCATATGTAAGGTTATAATTCTACTTGATCTCTTAGAAGTTACTGCTCCCTTCCACATATTTCAGATCTCTACAAATCCTAAAATCAAGAATTCTCAAACTGAGATTAACTGAGATTAACAAGAATTCTCAAACTGAGCTCCCTTCCATATATTTCAGATCTCTCAAATCCTAAAATCAAGAATTCTCAAACTGAGATTAACTGGAGTTGTCATCCGTCAGCTATGATGCTGGCATCTAACATAATGCTAATCTTCAGTTATGTCCTTTTTAGCTCTCAAGATTTATGCATAAGTATGTAGTTTCTTTCTCCAGAGCTCCAAAACTGTTACAGGGAATGACTATTTTGATGTCTTAAAGATGAAGAAATGATAGATATGATAATGCCATTTTAAAAAGTTAGACCATTTGGAATTCCCAGAATTTATGAAGAAAGTACCCAAATAAAGGACATTGTGGGCCCTATCAATCTAGCTGCCTTTCTGTGATTAAAACAAGCAAAAACTAAACAAACAAAAGTAAAAGAGCAGGAGACAATATCATTGTTACAGGTAGTATACATTTTGTGGGTGAAGAATACAAAACTGGTATTTAGAGCTGCTTTATAACAAGGGAAACATCACTTCTCTTGCTACCATTATATTGCTAGAATGCTTTCTCAAATGTACACTAGACAAATTCTCTTTGGTTTGAGACTAAAGCTGTTGTTTGCCCAGATTACTGTTTTGATCTTTGTTGCTGTTATTGCTGTTGTTTATTTAAATTCAGCTACACTCAGACCAAAGTCATTGCTAAAAGACATTCACATCATTTTTACTTTTCTGCATGCCATACTGATTAATCTGTTACTTTTGTTTCATTTGAAGTGTACACAGACAGCCTGAAGTGTTTGATGTTATTGGTTGCTGTGTCCTTAAGATCTCATTATCTCATCATATAAGAACCAAAGCAGGAAGATTGCTTTAGCCCAGGAGTTCGAGACCAGCTTGGGCAGCATAGTGAGATCCTGTCTCAAAAAATAATTTAAAAAATCAAATTAAAAATTAGGCAGGTGTGGCAGTGAGTACTTGTAGTCCCAGCTACTCAGGAGACTGAGGTGGAAGCACTGCAGTTGCACCCCAGCCTAGGTGACAGAGGAGACCTTGCCTTAAAAAAAAAAAAAAAGAGCCAATGCATGTATTAACTAAACAACTCCAAAATCATTATACATGACCTTGAGCAAGTCACATAAATTTCCAGCCCTGTTTCTTTCTTTGTGGTCTTTACTCAATGAAGTGGTTGCTATCAAATGATTTATCATGTCCCTTTAGCCTCTGTCATTTTATGATAGGAAAGTTTTGGGGGAGAAACATACAGAAAAAGTAGACCTCAACATAGTACCACAGCATCTATATTCAAACTGTGCATTTATAAAACATGCTTTTCTAAACACTTATATGGCTGCATACCTGAGATTTATACCAAATTTCCTATGTGGCTTTTGAGCAACACTGAAAAATATAATTGATGAATGGATATCAATGCTGTGTGATTGTGTGTATGTGTGTGTGTGTGTGTGTGTGTGTGTGTGTGTGTGTGTGTGTGTGCTGTCATATATGCTTCAGAGGATAAATTGAGGATACTGTGAGAGTGTATATCTATATCTCATCTAGACTTGGAGTTTTGGATTTAAAGAAAGGGCGTGCAATGAATGAGGAGAGAGTGGGGGAGAAGCAGATGAAAGAAAACGTCAGGTGGGTAGACCTTGAAGCTGGAAGAGCTGCCTCACATTCTTTCCCTAAGAACAATGAAAGCCCATAGAAAGTTTTAGATAGTGAAGTGATGTGATCAGATTTGCCTTTTTAAAAAAATTATTTTGATTCCTCTATGGAGAATTGGTTGAAGGTCAGGAAGGACTTAGGGAGCCCTGCTCACTGACAATGCATAACAAAACTTTCTTTGGATTTACTATCAATTTTTACCCAGGATATTGGTAGCTGCCCCAAAGTGCTCTCTGTTCTTCTCAAAAAACTCAAAGTGTTCTCACTTGTGTATTATCCTTTTCCTTATTTGTATACGTTATCTTTCTTACCACTGGTAGCTCTCTGCCTTTAATGACAAAACAATGCTTTCCTCTGGCTTACTAAGTGGAATAAAAGTGCAAAGTGGGTCATGAAATGTTTGTAGTCCTACAGTACCATGTGCTTAAAAAAGTTCCATGCTTAGGTTAATACTCTACTGTCAATGCCTTAAATTCTTAAGTTTTAAACAAGAGGCTTGATATTTTCATTTTGCATGGAGCCCCCAGAATTATTTAGCTATGTATGAAACATACTTCCAGCATTGTAAACTAAGTGATTTCCTAGAGTATAAGCTCAGACTAATAATGTAATTTCTCCCAAAATATAAGCTCACCCAGCCTGATTAAAAATTTTAAATTCAAGTTGGATGTGGTTTCCAAGCATTTCCAGGAAAAAAAGATATATTTTGTGTTTTTTAAAAAACAAACAAACAAACAAAAAATCATAAGTTCCAACTGGTACTACCAATCCAAAGACAAGATTACGGAGTTTTTGCTTAAATGTACTGATTTGACATCTGTGTCTACTTTGACCCCTGCTGAAAATGCTAGCTTTCACTGACACCCACATAACTGGCAATTTGCTTTTAACCACAATACATAGACAACAGTCCCCAAATAATACTATGATTACTGAAAAATACTTTAAGGTTTAATCACTGGCTTCAATCTTATGGAGTCAAATCACGATTTTTGGAATCACTTGGACAAGTTCCTCTATTCTGAGGCTATGCCAACAACTCGTTAAACAATTGAAGTTAATTTGCATCATTTTTCTTTTAATTTGAAGAATTTTAAAAAACAGTTTAATAATTACATAAATGTATATTGTTCCAAAGTTAAATATATAAAACAAAGTGTAAAAACCAAACGTATTAGGAATATTCTAGCTTTATTCCTGCCCCGTATGCTATTCTCTCCCCAATCCCACATCTACATAAACTTTTTTAAAAAAGTTATCATTTATGCATCGAATTGTATAAATCCTTATTCCATGAATGTTGGCATTCTATAAGTACTTTTCACTACCTGAAGATCACTATATAATAGTATATAAAGGTATTTCCTGTATGGGCATGGTGGCTCACACCTGTAAACCCAGCAGTTTGGGAGGCCAAGGTGGGCAGATCACTTCAGCTCGGAGTTCAAGACCAGCCTGGGCAACATGGTAAAAAGTTTGTCTCTGCTAAAAAAAAAATTAAAATAAATTAGCCCAGCATGGTGGTAGGGACCTGTAGTCCCATCTACTCTGCAGGCTGAGATGGGAGGATCACTTGAGCCTGGGGAGGCAGAGGTAGCAGTGAGCCAAGGGCACATCACTGTACTCCAGCCTGGGCAACAGAGTGAAACTCTGTCCTAAAAATAGAAAAGATAGTTCCTATTACTATTTATACTCTTTTGTTTGGATGAGCTATAATTTAATCAGTCAGCCATATATTGCTGGGCACTTTTATTGGCAACCATTTTCTTTTGCATTTATAAATAACAGTGCAATAAATGGCCTAGAACATGTCTCTTTCTGTAACTTTGTCAGTGTGTCTTTGAAATAGATTCCTAAGAAAGAGATTGCCGGGTCAAATGGTAAATGTGCATTCAATTTTTTCTATTAATATATACTGTCAGATTCCACTCTAACTTTTTGCATTGAGCAAGGCATGATAGTACCTCTTTAACCACAGTCTTGTTAAAAAAATTCTGTTAAGCATTTGGATTTTTGCTAAACTGATGGGCAGAAACTGCATTTCTCTTATTAGGAGTGACTGAGGTTGAACAACCTTATAAATATTTAAAGAACATTTGCATTGTCTTTCTGTGAATTGTGTGTTTATTTTCTAGCATTTCAATCATATGATTTTGGGTATAGTTTTTCCTTTACTTTTAGAAGACCCTCATATATTGACCTGCTAACTCTTTGTGGTAGAGTTAGCTAATATATTTTCCAGTTATCTTTTTACTTTTTTATGGTGTTTTGTCATGCAAAAGGGGTCTCTGTGTGTGTGTGTGTGTGTGTGTGTCTGTGTGTGTTTGTAATGAAACTTTCCTCCAGGATTTAAAGTATAGTTAGGAAAGTTTTTCTTGCCACCCAACTATAAGAACATTATCCATGTATTTTTTTTCCTCATACATGCATGGATTTATATTATACAGTTAAATTTCTGACTCCTTTTGACTTCAACCTGGTATATAAGTTCAGAAAATTACTAAAAATTTACCAACCAAGAGTCAGTACAGGCTGGCTCCAGTACAACACTGCTGATACAGCATGCCATTGACATTGACAAACTGTCTTCTGGAGACCCATGCGTCCTTTCCATGTGCTGTTTCATTTTGTATGTTCTTAGTTATGACTGTGTATGTTTCATGAAGTTGGAAAAGTTCCTGGTGCCTCAAATTTTCCAAGTCAAAAGCCTCTTTGAACATGGAAAGAATATGCATTACAGCATTGGTGGCAGAATCAATCACTATTTAGAAAAAAAAGCTTTTGCTATTTCTCTAGTTGAGATTTTTTTTTTTTTTTAGTATAAACAGCAATCATTCAATTGTATGAAGTGCTGCCACTTTCAGAGTCAGCAACAACAGCGGGACAGACAGTAGAGAGACAATCATTATGTCTTAAATGGCCTTGTTTTAATTAATAGCAGATTGGCACTGATTATTCTTATCACAGTCTATCCATTTTCTTCTCTCAAGTTTAAAAAATTTACCACCACCTCCCCTCACCAAAGAAAACAAACAAACAAACAAACAAACAAACACTATCTATGATAAATACTCACCACTACTGGAAGCATCATTCAGATTTAGCAGACCCCCTCCGAGCCCTCTGTAACTATGGTAACTATAGGTCCCATTTCCGTTGATGTACAGCACATCCTGTGAGCCTGGAACAGCTGATGTTGAGTAAGTGGCCTGGGTCGCCTCTGGTTTACACTGTTTGTCAGCTGGAGCAGACTCATCCTGCAAGGACAGACAGCATTCCATTATTTATCACCTCATTGTGCTATTTCACCTTGAACAGGACTACTTTGTTGTTATCTAAATATCTGCATTGAATAAGAAAAAATATATAGTGAATGTTAAGTAAGCACAGATGCACATTTTTAACATCTTCGCTAAAAACTAAAATAAGGAAAGCAAAATAACAACGTGGGCAGATTGGAGATGCAACAACTGACAGTTTTCAACTGAATATAAAATGACATGAAGAAAGTTACTCACAATAACCAAGAGGTGGAAGCAGCCCTAACATCTATTGACAAATAAATGAATAAAGAAAATATGGTACATACATACAATAGAATACCATACAGTTTCAAAATGAAAGAAACGCCATGATATCACAGCATGGATGAACTTAAGGACATTGTGCTAAGTGACATAACCACAAAAAAACCAAATATTGCATGATGCCACTATGAGGTATCAGAAGTAATCAAAGACAAAGAAATATAAAGTAGAATGAGCATTTTCAGCACTTGGGGAGGAGCTATTGCAGAGTCTTCTACAGGTACAGAGTTTCCGTCATGAAGTGAGGGAGGTGGAGTAGTTCTGGGCACTACTGCACAGCCATGTGCATTGGCTGACAATATTGTACTGCACACTTGGAAATTGTTGGAAGGGTAAATTTTATGTTAAAGTTGTTTAAAATAACTTGCTAGGCTTTAAAATTTAAATGAAGAGATATTACAATGGAAAATAAATATTGAATAAAAGTTGGGTTCTTGAAATCTGTTTTGCACCCTTTTATCTTCCTTTCTCTCCTTCTCTGTCATCTCTCTCTTCTTCTGTGTATGTGTGTGTGTGTTTCTCTTTTTATCATTTTATGTTTACAGAAAAATTTGAGTGCCGACTCCAAGCTGATTCCATTACATGCATTACAACAGACTGACAAGGACGTGAATTCATCCAAACCTTTCAGTTTTTTATTTGTTTGCTCATTTTTAAGCTACGCTAGTGTTCACAAAATTTTCTTCAGTCCTTCTAATCATGTCAAGTTGTGAGGAAATAAAATGCTCAAATTGCAATAAACTGTATATACTTTCAATAGCAACACAGATTGAATTCCCCTTCAGCTGTGAGTTTATAAGACTTAAAATATATACATATATGAATTCACTTTCCTTCTGCATTCTTCATTTTTTTTTTTTTTTACTTTTTGTTAGGAAGTAAAGAATTAATAGGAAAGAATTATAAAAAGATTTCTGGTGAGTTCTTAGGAGAGGTTTTTGGCACAATCAGAAGTATTTTGGAGCTCTCAAATGTTGAGTATGTGATTAATGGAACAAGTAACTTTTAAATACATTTGTTTGTGGCCCCAAAGGGATGAAAACAAGGAAATATGAAATTAGTTTGTTCTATGGAAACAGCAGTACTGTTATATTGAAAATACTATGATCATTTATATTGTGAATTATCGCCATGACTATCAGCATAACACAGTTATGGTTTTGCTCTTGTTCATCGAATTGAATCCACTATAACTGACCCATTATACTCAGCTGCACACGTGAGACACATAATCTATAGGCTTTCAAATGTTTTCATGTATAGTAAGACTATAAAACAAACAGCAAAATATCTCAAAGTAAATTGAAGTAAAAATAAGAAAAAAAAAAGAAAATTGAAAGGAAAACATAGGACAATATATTAAAGACTTGAATGTAGATATAAATTTATTTTCCAAGCATTACTTTTAAAAAACTCATTCCTCTGAGATATATTTAGTGCAAACATTAATTGGCTGAAATTGGTGTATGAACTAGAATGTCTAATTGTAATTTAAACTCTTGTCATTAAAATCATAGAAATCCTAATACCCCTCAAGCACAGGCAACAAAAGCAAAAATGGACAAATAGGATCACATCAAGTTAAAACCTTCTGCACAGCAAAGGATACAGTCAACAAAGTGAAGTGGCAACCCACAGAATGGGAGAAAATGTCTGCAAACTACCCATCTGTCCAGGGCTTAATAACCAGAATATATAAAGAGCTCAAACAACTCTAGGGAAGAAATCTAATAATCTAATTAGAAATGAGCAAAAGATTTGAATAGACATTTCTGAAAAGAAGAAATACAGAGGGAAAACAGGCATAGGAAAAGGTGCTCCACCAACATGGCACATGTATACATATGTAACAAACCTGCACGTTGTGCACATGTACATTAGAACATAAAGTACAATAATAAAAAAAAGAAAAGGTGCTCAGCATCATTGATGAACAGACAAATATAAATCAAAACTACAGTGAGATAACATCTTACCTCACTTAAAATGACTTATATCCAGAAGACAGGCAATAATAAATGCTGGCGGGGGGGGGGCGGGGAGGGAAGGGGAACTCTTGTACACTGTTGGTGGGAATGTAAATTCGTACAAGCAATATGGAGAACAGTTTGGAGGTTCCTCAAAAATCTAAAAGTTGCACTACCATCTGATCCAGCAATCCCACTGTGGGCTATCTATCCAAAAGAAAGAAAATCAATATATCAAAGATGTATCTGCACTCCTATGTTTGTTGCAACACTGTTTACAATAGCTAAGATGTGGAAGCAACCTCTGTCCATCAACAGATGAATGAATACAGAAAATGTGGTCCATATACACAATGGATTGCTATTTGGCCATAAAAAAGAATGAGATTCAGTCATTTGCAACAACATGGATGAAACTGGAGATAATTATCTTCAGTGATAAACCAGACAGAGAAAGACAAGCATTGCATATTCTCACTTATTTGTGGAACCTAAAAATCAAAACAGTTGAACTTATGGACATAGAGAGTAGAAGAATAATTACCAGAGGCTAGGAAGGGTAGTGAGGGGATGGTGAGATGGGAGGTGGGGATGGTTAATGGGTAAAAACAAAAATTGAAAGAATAAATGGCTGAAGGCGGTGGCTCATGCCTGTAATCCTGGCACTTTGGGAGGCCGAGGCGGGTGGATCACCTGAGGTCAGGAGTTCGAGACCATCCTGGCCAACATGGGAAAACCCCCATCTCTACTAAAAATACAAAAATTAGCCGGGTGTGGTGGTGGGCTCCTATAATCCCAGCTACTCAGGAGGCTGAGGCAGGAGAATCACTTGAACCTAGGAGGCAGAGGTTGCAGTAAGCCAAGATCATGCCACTGCACTTTAGCCTGGGTGACAGAGTGAGACTCCATCTAAATAAATAAATAAATAAATAAATAAATATTAACTATTATTTGATAGTGCAACAGGGTGACTATAGTCAATAATAACTTAGTTTTATACTATAAAATAACTCAAAGAGTGTAACTGAATTGTTTGTGACTCAAAGGATAAATGCTTAAGGGGATGGTTATCCCATTCTCCACAATATGCTAATTTCACATTGCATGCCTGTACCAAAACATATTATGTACCTCATCTATCTATCTATCTATCTATCTATCTATCTATCTATCTATCTATCT
>NC_045451.1:48338706-48387201 GCF_002776525.5 Piliocolobus tephrosceles | reverse complement strand
TCTATCTATCTATCTATCTATCTATCTATCTATCTATCTATCTATCTCTACTATGTATCCACAAAAGTTAGAAATAAAAAAAGATTTAAAAAATAAATAAATCACAGAAATCTCTGGAAGAGTAAACGACTTTAGAATAGCATAATCCTAAAAGAAAATGTCTTAAAGAAGGAACCTTGAATCACATTTTGTTGGTATTACTTTAGATTTGGTAGTCAGCAAATTGCAGATTATTTATTAAATTTTAATTCTGAAAGTTATTCTTTGCTGTTAGAAAGTACCAAAGAAGGTGAGTTTGCTATTTTTTTTTTTTTAATTATACTTTAAGTTCTAGGGTACATGTGCACAAGGTGCAGGTTTGTTACATAGGAATACATGTGCCATGTTGGTTTGCTGCACCCATCAACTCCTCATTTACATTAGGTATTTCTCCTAATGCTATCCCTCCCCCAGCCCCCCACGCACCAACAGGCGCTGATGTGTGATGTTCCCTGCCCTGTGTCCATGTGTTCTCATTGTTCAACTCCCACCGATGAGTGAGAACATGTGGTGTTTGGTTTTCTGTGCTTGTGACAGTTTGCTTAGAATGATGGTTTCCAGCTTCATTCATGTCCCTGCAAAAGACATGAACTCATTCTTTTTTATGCCTGCATAGTATTCCATGGTATATATGTGCCACATTTTCTTAATCCAGTCTATCACTGATGGACATTTGGGTTAGTTCCAAGTCTTTGCTATTGTGAATAGTGCTGCAATAAACAGGCATGTGCATGTGCCTTTATAGTAGCATGATTTATAATGCTTTGGGTATATACCCAGTAATGGGATTGCTGGGTCAAATGGCATTTCTAGCTCTAGATCCTTGAGGAGTCACCGCACTGTCTTCCACAATGGTTGAACTAATTCACACTCCCCAAAACAGTGTAAAAGCATTCCTATTTATCCATATCCTCTCCAGCATCTGCTGTTTCCTGACTTGTTAATGATTGCCATTCTAACTGGTGTGAGATGGTATCTCATTGTGGTTTTGATTTGCATTTCTTTGATGGCCAGTGATGGATGATGAGCATTTTTTCATATGTTTGTTAGCTACATAAATGTCTTCTTTTGAGAAGTGTCTGTTCATATCCTTCATCCACTTTTTGATGGGGTTGTTTGTTTTTTTCTTGTAAATTTGTTTAAGTTCTTTGTAGATTCTGGATATTAGCCCTTTATCAAATGGGTAGATTGGAAAGACTTTCCTCCATTCTATAGGTTGCCTGTTCACTCTGATTATAGTTTCTTTTGCTGTGCGGAAGCTCTTTAGTTTCATTAGATTCCATTTGTCTATTTTGGCTTTTGTTGCCATTGCTTTTGGCGTTTTAGTCATGAAGTTTTGCCCATGCCTATGTCCTCCGTGGTATTGCCTAGGTTTTCTTGTAGGGTTTTTACAGTGTTAGGTCTTACATTTAAGTCTTTAATCTATCTTAAGTTAATTTTTGTATACGGTATAAGGAAGGGATCCAGTTTCAGCTTTCTACATGTAGCTAGACAGTTTTCCCAGCACCATTTATTAAATAGGGAATACTTTCCCCATTGCTTGTTTTTGTCAGGTTTGTCAAAGATCAGATGGTTGTAGATGTGTGGTGTTATTTCTGAGGCCTCTGCTCTGTTTCATTGGTCTATATATCTGTTTTGGTATCAGTACCATGCTGTTTTTGTTACTGTAGCCTTGTAGTATAGTTTGAAGCCAGGTAGCCTGATGCCTCCAGCTTTGTTCTTTTTGTTTAGGATTGTCTTGGCTAAATACCAACAAGACAAAGCAGGAAAGATCTAAAATCAACACCCTAACATTACAATTAAAAGAGCTAGTGAAGCCAGAGCAAACAAATTCAAAAGTTAGCAGAAGGCAAGAAATAACTAAGATCAGAGCAGAACTGAAGGAGATAGAGACACAAAAAACCTTCAAAAAATCAATCAGTCCAGGAGCTGGTTTTTTGAAAAGATCAACAAAATTGATAGACTGCTAGCAAGACTAATAAAGAAGAGGGAAGAATCAAGTAGATGCAATAGAAAATGATAGAGGGTATATCACCACTGATCCCACAGAAATACAAACTATCATCAGAGAATACTATAAACAACTCTATGCAAATAAACTTGAAAATCTAGACGAAATGGATAAATCCCAGGACACATACACCCTCCCAAGACTAAACCAGGAAGAAGTTGAATCTCTGAATAGACCAATAAGAGGTTCTGAAATTGAGGTAGTAATTAATAGCCTACCAAACAAAAAAAGTCCAGGACCAGACGGATTCACAGCTGAATTCTACCAGAGGTACAAAGAGGAGCTGGTACCATTCCTTCTGAAACTATTTCAATCAATAGAAAAAGAGGGAAACCTCCCCAACTTATTTTATGAGGTTAGCGTCATCTGATACCAAAGCCTGGTAGAGACACATCAAAAAAAGAGACTCTTAGGCCAATATCCCTGATGAACATCAATGTGAAAATCCTCAATAAAATAAAATTTGCATAGAGTTGTTTATAGTATTCTCTGATGATAGTTTGTATTTCTGTGGGATCAGTGGTGGCAAACTGAATCAAGCAGCACATCAAAAAGCTTATCCATCACAATCAAGTCAGCTTCATCCCTGGGATGCAAGGCTGGTTCAAAATATGCATATCAATCAATGTAATCCATCATAGAAACAAATCCAATGATATAAACCACATGATTATCTCAATAGATGCAGAAAAGACCTTCGAAAAAATTCAGCAGCCCTTCATGCTAAAACTCGCAATAAACTAGGTATTAACGGAATGTATCTCAAAATAATAAGAGATATTTATGACAAACCCACAGCCAATATCATACCGAATGGGCAAAAACTGAAAGCATTCCCTTTGAAAACTGGCACAAGACAAGGATGCCCTCTCACCACTCCTATTCAACATAGTTTTGGAAGTTCTGGCCAGGGCAATCAGGCAAAATAAAGAAATAAAGGGTATTAAATTAAGAAAAGAGGAAATCAAATTGTCTCTGTTTGCAGATGACATGATTGTATATTTAGAAAACCCCATCGTCTCAGCCCCAAATTTCCTTAAGCTGATAAGCAACTTCAGCAAAGTCTCAGCATACAAAACCAATGTGCAAAAATCACAAGCATTCCTATACACCAATAATATACAAACAGCCAAATCATGAGTGAACTCGCATTCACAATTACTACAAAGAGAATAAAATACCTAGGAATCCAACTTACAAGGGATGTGAAGGACCTCTTCAAGGAGAACTACAACAAACCACTACTCAATGAAATAAAAGAGGACACAAACAAATGGAAGAACATTCCATGCTCATGGATAGGAAGAATCAATATCGTGAAAATGACCATACTGCCCGAGGTAATTTACAGATTCAATGCTATCCCTCCATCAAGCTACCAATGACTTTCTTCACAGAATTGGGAAAAAAACTACTTTAAAGTTCATATGGAACCAAAAAAAAGGGTGAGTTTTACACTGTGGTTTTCTATAAAAAATGGTATTGAGCCAGCATCGAATTTACAGCTGATAATGAGAACTTTTTAAAACACGTATTTCTATTTGATATATAGGCAAACAATGTATGTTTCCTTTTGTACTTATGATGAACTTTTATATTATAGATAGTAAGAGAGTTTAACTTATTAGACATTAAAAATGATATTTCAAGAAATCTGTTGTTGCTGGAAGTGTATGTGCTAATAAGCAGGTTAGAGGTAAATGATCACATTATTATAGTGCTACTGCAAACAAGAATTACTAATAAAGAAATAGTGGTAGAGAAACATAGGTGTCATTAGGGTCTGGAACCCGATTGCATGTTACGATGACAGAGTGGGTGGGTGGAAAGTGGTCAAATCAAAAATTACTACACCTCACACACTATCCATCAAACTTTCATAAAGGTACAGTGAAAAATCTCCCATCTTGGAGAGCTAACCTTTCTGTCTGGAGAAAGAAATTTATATAATATAATATAATATAATATAATATAATATAATATAATATAATATAATATATATATATATATGATATGGTTACATATATATTCCTCCATACTATAATAGGCATGTCATATTCGGGTTAAGCTTATTAAATGAGTAAATGTTGCCAAAAGATTAAGAGATGAATGTGTGATGTTCACATGGATTAATTTTTCTCATGCATACGACTACTTCCTGTAAGCAGTTGATTTCAAGCTGATGTCCATGGAACTACAAGGCTTCTTGGGGAAATGACTCAGTGTCTTCCTGAGTTTATGGGTGAAGGCATATAAATATGTTTTTATATCCTCTTTAACCAGACTAGCAGCTCTGCTTTATTCTATTTTACACTTATAAAATCGCCACACATAAAGCATTATGAAAACTACCAAGGTGCCAAGTATTCTTTCTGCAAATACTTGTAGCTATGGAAACTCTGAAAGAATACACAATCTTCTATACTTCAAGGCAATTTTGGGGTCCCTGGGAAAGGGTGGCCTCAAACAGTCCCACCATTCCTGTAGTGGAAATAACTTGGGCAACATAAAACTTGAGTTTCTGGTTTTGGAAAAATGGTGGCTCTTCTGAAAAATACAAGTTGACTTCTTTGTATTTGGAAAATAACAATGAAATGCGCTTGCAGAAGAGTTTCTTATTGATGAGTAAAAAGGAGAAAGGGAGAAGGCATCATTGCCACAGTATTTTCTCTTTGATCTTTTGTATGGTAGAATTAATTCAAACTATAAGACATATTTTTTAAAAATTCCCTTCTTTCATTATTAACTGGTATTCCAAACCACAGTAACTGCACTAAGTAGGCAGATAATTTATTCCATTAATAATCAACACTGGCCTTGTAGGGATTCATTTATATTCAGACATGGATTTGCATTATTAGTGTTTTTGGCAGTCCACAATATGTTGAGAAATACAATAAATGAAACTACCAATAAAATCTGGTCCATAGTGACTTTTGGGCAAAAGTTTAATATAAAGTTAATTCATATTTTTATCTTGAATGATTATTATTGCTGTTTTTAAAGAAAGGTTTTTAATGACATAAAAATTAAATATCCCTGGAGCCACATTTTCCACTTGAAGCAAAATTTAATAATCATTAGTTCCAGGGCCAGTTGCAGTTGCTCATGCCTGTAATCCCAATGCTTGGGAGGCTGAGGTGGAAGATCACTTGAAGCCAGGAGTTTGAGACTGCCCTGGGCAACAAAGCAAGACCCTGTCTCTGCAAAAATTTTAAAAGTTGGTTGGTAATGGTGGAATGTGCCTGTAGTCCTAGCTACTCAGGAGGCTGAGGTGGGAGGATCACTTGGGTCCAAGAGTCTGATACTATAGTGAGCTATGATTGTGGTACTGCATTCTATTTTGGGTGACAGAGTGAGACCATGTCTCTAAAAGTAAATAAATAATAAATAAATAAATGAAATAATCATCATTATGAGTTCCCAAAGTTCTCACAGCTGACAGCTTGCCTCCTGGGTTACCACAAAGATTGTTTTCACAAGAAGATAATATTATAATGCTACAAGGCTTCACATCCAGGCAATGAAATACATTTTATTCACCATAAGGTAATTTTTCTTCTTCTTTTCTTCTTCTTCTCTTCTTCCTTCTTCCTTCTTCCTTCTTCTTCTTCTTCTTCTTCTCCTTCTTCTCCTTCTTCTTCTTCTTCTTTTTCTTTTTCTTCTTCTTCTTCCTCCTCCTCCTCCTCCTTCTTCTTCTTCCTTCCTCTTCCTCTCCTCCTCCTCCTCCTATTCCTTCCTCTTCTTCTTCTCCTTCTCCTTCTTCTTTTTTTCTTTCGTTTGAGATGGGGTCTTGTTCTGTCACCCAGGCTGGAATGCAGTGGCACAATCATAGCTCTCTGCAATCTCAGAGTCCTGGGCTCAAGTGATCCACTTGCCTCAGCCTTGTGAGTAGTTGGGACCACAGGTGCACACTGCCCTACTGGCTAATTTTTTTCTTTTATTAGTTTTTGTAGAGACTGTCTCATGATGTTGCCCAGGTTGGTCTCAAACTCTTGACCTCAAGCTATCCTCCCACCTCAGCCTCCCAAAGTGCTGGAATTATAGGAAGGAGCCACTGTACCCATCCAGAAAATAATTTTATATCCTAGCTTTCATTAGACATATTTCAAATTTTTTATAATGTCATGAAAATAAAATTGAATCAATGAATGACTACAGACAATACACTAGATAATGCACAGAGTTGTTTTGATTAGATTTGTTTGATTAATAATATATAAGAGATTAAAGAAACACTTATGGTGACTTCTATAGTAAGGCTCTGGGCTTATCAATAAATATATTCTTGATGTGCATCAATATGTGTTCCATATATCCAAAAAAAGGGATTTATAAGAGGATTGGTGAGATTTACAGATTAAGGGCAAGATTGAGAGTGGTTTAGAAGAGCACAGATGGCCTGCCATTGGCACACTGTTTGAGAAAACATGTTTGTACTCCTTTGTACTCTTGTCCTTAGAAACTGGACACAGACAAAATTTGAGTTTGCTAAACATGATTTGGCCCCTGAGCCAACACACTGAATTCCTAACTTACTCCAGATGCCTAAGAAATGCTTTACTTGTATTGCAGTATCTTTGATAGACATGTTTTTTATAAAATGAAGCTTGATTGATTCTATTCAACTTTTTGACAATAGGTTTTAATAAAAATTGCATATAAAATGTTTCATTAACTTTTCTAAATCTTCCAAGAATTCAATGAATGCTTTTATGTTTTCAGTAACTTTCTCTGCCATTAAAGGTGACCAGAAAACTTCAGTAAAATTACTGCTATATTCAGTAATACATATACCTTGTTTCTGTTTGCATTTTACCTGATATTTTTATAGCACTTTGAAGTGTACAAGGCATTTTGGCATTGAATTAAATTTTGAGAATATCATGCAATGTGGTCAGGGCAGTATTAGTGATCCACTGTTTTAAGGTAAAGAGCCTTAAATTGAACTTCTAAGAATATTACCACGTAAAATAGTAAACACGTGGATAATGAAAGCCTCAATTTGCCTTTACTATCTCTAAGATTTTCTACTGGATTTCTCCTGCCCTTACATGCTCTTTGTAATCTATATGGAAAAGTATTTTTGTTGAAGTTACTGCGGTGAATGTCTCCTTTGCTCCATTAGTACAGATGGGGCAAGGGAGTGCAATTTGTTTCGTGTATAAACTACTGGAAAACAGCTCTACCTTCTAAAAGCTTCTCTTCTTCCATTTGATAGCAAGTGTTCCAGAACTAAGTAAATTGCTGAGTTTCCAGGAAAATTCATAAAAATTCTGTGAGAACCAAAGCTTCCATTTAAAATGCTTTTCTGCTAAGAAAAACTGTCTGCACTCAAAGTGAATGTGATTATTATTTGGAATGTTACGAAGTGATTTTTGATGGCAGCAACAAAACACACTCAGATACAGACATGCATACCCTCACATATACAACAACACACAGGAAATTTCTTTCATGTAGATAGGAGCATTCTGTATAATGTTCTATCCTTGCTGACCATACAAATGATTAAGTAAGCAACACAGAATTTTGTTCTTTACAAAGATGCTCCCAAACCCACTGAGACAGATAATAAGTCAATTCATGTTTTGACTAAATCCAGAGAACCTAATGACAAGCTTTGAAATGACAAATACACCAGATTAAATTTGTTTCTGACTTGAGAAACCAAAGTCACAGCAGGATACCTATTACCAGAATTTTATCAAACTCTTCAAATAACAGGTTATTATTTTAACAAATTCTCCTTGTAGCAA
Organism: Piliocolobus tephrosceles; assembly: GCF_002776525.5. Lineage (NCBI taxonomy): Eukaryota > Metazoa > Chordata > Mammalia > Primates > Cercopithecidae > Piliocolobus > Piliocolobus tephrosceles. The sequence goes on along the minus strand of NC_045451.1, from coordinate 48,379,392 downwards.
TATTTACTTACACATACACATACTCATATGATTTTATAAACAATAAAGGTTTGATCTCACTTGTATGTGGACTATACTAAAGTTGAAATCAGAGAAGTAGAGAGCAGAATTATGGTTACCCAGCCTCTTAGCCAGTGTGGGGAGACATGGAATGGAGGGTTGTTGATCAAAGGGTGCGAAGTTTCAGATAGACAGGAGGAACAGGTTTTGTGCTCTATTGCACAGCAGGATGACTGTAGTCAATAATGATATATACTTCAGAATAACTCAGAGAGTAAATTTCAAATGTCTCACCATAAAAAATGATAGGTAAGTGAAATGATGGATATGTCAATTAGCTTGATTTAATCATCATACACTTTGTACATATATCAAAACATCACATTGTACCCTATAAATTTTAAAATTATGGTACAGTATGTCAATCAAAATAATATGAATAAATTCTTTAAAAATGCATTACTGTGAAAAATACAAGCTTGAGAATGATTGGCTTAAAGAAAAATACAAAGTAAATACAGTAGTGATAATCCTCAACTAAATATATATGTATACACGACTGACAAGAAGTAACTAAATGCAATGCAAAGTCATCTACTCTAAAACTTTCCTGATCAACACAAAGCTTGTTTATTAAAAGCAAAAATAGAGACTCAGCATTTTTTAAATTGCAGGTTTAAATGTAACACTTCGCCATTTAGTTATTGACCAAAAAACTCCAGATTTAAAATGTAAATGTATTTTTATAGGTTGGTAACATTCAATTTGGAGTTTGTTATTATGACCAAATCGAAAATTTTAAATATTTTCTGGAGTTTCAAAAATACAATTACAGATATAAGTTATTTGATCATTGGTTTTATATGCATATCATAGTATTTTTCACCTCAGAAACATCTTTTAATTTTAACAAAGAAAAAAGATGTTGTCTTTAACATTAAGTCATATTACATGTTTGGAATAAGAAAAAAAAATAATAGCCATCTATGACAAACCCACAACCAATATTACACTAAATGGGGAAAAGCTGGTAGCATTTCTTTTGAAAACTGCTACAAGAATGCCCACTGTCACCACTTCTATTCAACATAGTATTGGAAGTCTTAAACAGAGCAATTAGGCAAGAGAAAAAAAAATAAAGGCATCTGATTATGAAGAGAGAAATTAAAACTAACTCTGTTTGCCGATGACATAATTTTATACCTAGAAAACCTCATCATCTCAGCCCAAAAGCTTGTACAGCTGATAAATAACTTCAGCAAAGTTTCAGGATACAGAATCAGTGTACAAAACACTAGCATTCCTATGCACCAACAGTCAAACCAAGAACCAAATCAGAAAGGCAAGCCCATTCACAATTGACTCAAAAAGAATAAAATACCTATGAATACAACTAACCAGTGAGGTGAAAAATCTCTACAACGAGAACTGCAAAACACTTCTCACCAAAATCAGAGAAGGCACAAACAAATGGAAAAGCTTCTCATGCTCATGAATAGGAAGAACCAGTATCATTAAAACGGCTCTACTGCCTAAAGCAATTTACAGATTCAATGCTATTCCTATCTAACTACCAATGACATTCTTCACATAAGTGGAAAAGAAATTATTTAAAAATTCATATGGAAACAAGCTAACCCAGAACAAAGCTGGAGACATCTGGTTACTCAACTTCAAACTATACTACAAGGCTACAGTAACCAAAACGTCATGATACGGGTACAAAAACAGGCACATAGACCATTGGAGCAAAATAGAGGGCCCCCAAATAAGGCAGCACATCTAGGACCATCTGATCTTCAACAAAGGTGACAAAAACAAGCAATGAGGAAAAGACTTCCTATTCAATAAATGATGCTGGGACAACTGGCTAGTCATATGCAGAAGACTGAACCTGGATAATTTCCACAAAAATCAACTCAAGATGGATTCAAGATTTAAATGTAAAACCCAAAATTATAAAAGCCCTGAAAGACAACTTAGGCAATATAATCCTGGACGTTGCAACAGGCAAAGATTTCATGACAAAGACACAAAAAGCAATCACAACAAAAGCAAACACTGACAAATGGGATATAATTAAACTTGAGAGCTTCTTCACTGCAAAAGAAACTATCAACAGAGTAAACAGACAACCTACAGAAAGGGAGAAAATATTTGCCAACTATGCATCTGACAAAAGTCTAACATCCACCATCTATAAGGAACTTAAAATTTACAAGAGAAAAACAAACAACCCCATCACAAAGTGGGCAAAGGACATGCACAGACACTTCTCAAAAGAAGACATACATGCGGCCAGTAAGCATATGAAAAAAAAGCTCAATATCACTGATCACTAGAGAAATGCAAATCAAAACCACAGTGAGATACCATCTCACACCAGTCAGAATGGCTATTATAAAAACTCAAAAACAGATGCTGGTGAGGTTGTGGAGAAAAGGGAACACTTACACCTTGGTGGGAGTGTAAATTAGTTCAGCCATTGTGGAAAGTAGTATGGTGATTCCTCAAAGAGCTAAAAGCAGAACTACCATTTGACCCAGCAATCCCATTACTGGGTATATACCAAGAGGCGTATCAATCATTCTACCATAAAGATCATGCACGTGAATATTCACTGCAGCAGTATTCATGATAGCAAAGACATGGAATCAACTTAAATGCCCATCAATGGCAGCTTGGATAAAGAAAATGTGGTACATATACACTATGGAATATTATGTAGCCATAAAAAAGAATGAGATCATGTCTTTTGTGGGACATGGAGGCAGCTGGAGACTATTATCATTAGCAAACTAGTACAGGAACAGAAAGCCAAATACCACATGTTCTCACTTATAAGTGGGAACTAAATGTTAAGAATTTAGGAACACAAAGAAGGAAACAGACACTGGGGTCTACTTGAGAGACAGGGTGGGAGGAGAAAGAGGAGCAGAAAAGGTATATTGGGTACTGGGCTTACTATCTGAGTGACAAAATTTTATGTACAGCAAACTCCCATGACATGTGTTTGGCTGTGTAACAAACCTTCATATGTACCCCGAAACCTAAAATAAAAATTAAAAAATAATTTATCCTAACTATATCATCAACGTATGTATGTTTCTTTTTTTTCTTTCTTTAAAAACACTACATTTAGGACAATTCAAAACATTTTTGAAACCATTCCATTGTTTATAATTGGGCTCTATTTATTTTTGAAAATCTTCTTTTTAAAATAGCTTTTTCTTTGAGACAGGATATCACTCAGGCTGGAGTGCTGTGGTATCATCACAGCTCACTGCAGCCTTGACTTCCTGGGTGATACTCCCACCTCAGCCTCCTGAATAGCTGGGATCACAGATATGCATCACCATACCCAACCAATATCTTTTTTTATTTTTTGTAGAGTCCAGGCTTCCCTATGCTGGCCAGACTGGTCTCAAATTCCTGAGCTTAAGCAATCCTTCTGCATTAGACCCACAAAGTGCTAGGATTACAGGTGTGAGTCACTGTATCCAGCCAAAAATATTTCCTGAATTATTTTTTTCTTAACCCCTTTTGACACAACATTCTCTTTTGGTAAAATAGTTGCACTGCTTTAGCTGGTGATCACATGGCAGATGTGGTTTCAGTTACTACCTATATATAATAGTCACTCTCAAATTCTTACCCCTAGTCTCAGTTTTCCCTTCTGGGGCCTGTGCCTGAATTGTCTATTATTCAGTTTAAATTTTGATATTAAATTTATTTTCTCTTCCCTCCAGTCTTTGAAAATTTTTTTAATTAAAAAACAAAACAACACCCATTATATCACCAGTATTCCTTGTTCTAGTTAATGCATCATGCCAAGAATTTTTCTTCTCTTAGCACCACTTCTTTCAGTCAAATAATTTCCAAGTCCTGTCAGTAACATGTTGAAAATGACAATTATTGTCATCTGAGAAGCATTTATTATCAATGCATAACTTCAGAGCTTATCATCTCTCATTTGAATTATTGTGATAACACACCAATCCTGTTTCCTTTTTCACATTCACGTCTTCTTAAGTTAATTTTTTATTCACTTATGTTGATTGATTTTTAAAAACTTTTGTGACTTATTTTATTTTCCCGGAGAACAAAACCCAAAGTTCCTTGCATGCAAAGCTCTTCAGAGTTTGAAAACAATCTTGCCAGCCACATTTTCTGTCACCTGCCCTTATGCACCCTATACTCTAGTCAGACTATGACAGTGACAAGCAGGCCCAACATTACTGACTCAGTTTTGCCTGTAACCTCACAACACCCATCTCCACTCCACTGGTGTGCTATCTTTTAGGTTAAATGCTTTTGCTTATCTGTGCATTTAGGCCAAGCTAACCAGGGGAATAATTTTGTTTATTGTTTAAAGCAAAGATAATAATACTCCCTTCCTAAACCTAACCCCTGAGGAGATAAAGAGGGTGTACACACAAGTAACAATGTTGTGCTGAGAATTTGTGGGGGCATTGTGACCTGACCAAAACTGGAAACGTTTCATGGCCTCCTAAGCCCCTCACTGGTGCCCAGATGTCTGCAGTCATTGGTCACCTCTTAATCTCAACCCCTTTCTTTTCACTCTGCTCTTAACATAATAGGATTCTGAAATTTGTACTGACTTAAGATGGTTCTTTAGGATGTTAGTCCCCCATCTTTTCTGTTTGCTGACTTCCTGAAATAAAGTTATCTACCTTCCTCCAACTCTTTGTCTCTCGATGCATTGGCTGTCATGCAGCAAGCCGAAATAGTTTGGACTCACAATTTGGGGAAGCCTGCAGCCAGGAGAAGTTGCTCCTGGCCAGCTGGCCCCAGTTAAGGAATTCGTGGGTATGTCCCTATCAGCTGCTGGAGTCTTTTTCCTCCAGGGACCCCCGCTAGTTCCCTTGGCAGTACTGGCTGTCTCTACGCATACTGCTGAAACAAGGTATTGAAAAATCTCTATGAGTGAATGGACTCAATTCAGAAGCAGGACAAGTTGCTCTGGTGTGTACAGCTGGCAACTCCCTTTTCCCTCTGTTTGGGCTCATTCTTTGAACCAGCCATTTTGTTTTACCTTGGGCTATCCTGTTGGAGAGGGGGAACAGTGTTGGACTTGTATCTGATTTGAGAACCAGTTTATTTGCATTTGTCTTTGTTTTTGTGGGCCCTGGGCTATATGTTTTAAAACATGAGAAAGTTCAAATGCATGCTAGGTTTTCTGGGATTATAGCTGTTACATATTATGGCCCATTTCTGCATACATTTTAAACTGATGGGCAAATTATAGCAAGAAAAATCAGAGATCAAATAGTTAACCTGCAACTACAGAGTTCAGTAATGTCTTCTAAAACTCCCTATTAGTCCATTTTGCACTGCTATAAAGAAATACCTAAGTCTGGGTAATTTATAAAGAAAATAAGTTTATTTGGCTAATGATTTTACATGATTCTGGCTTCTGTAAAGCTTCTGGTGAGGTCTCAGAAAGCTTTCATTCATGGGGGAAGCAGGGGAAGCAGGTGTGTCACATGGTGAGAGAGACAGGTGAAGGTACAAGGCTCTTAAACAACCAGCTCTTGGGTGAACTCATAGACTGAGAACTCATTCATTGTTGTGAGGACAACACTAAGCAATTCATGAGGGATCCGCCCCCACGACCCAAACACCTCCCACTAGGCCCCAGCTCCAACACTGGGCATGATAATTCAACATGAGATATGGAGTGGACAAATATCCAAACCATATCACTTTCTATTTCTCTCTTTCCTTACTGCCTGCTTTGAATTTCCCATTATTAAGCTACTAGTGTTGAGATAAAACTCACTTTTTATATAGCATCACTAATTTGAGGTTACTTGGAAATTGTGTTTTCTTACGCAGTTCAGCAAGTTCTAGCTAAAATGTAAACACTGAAAATTAATTTGAAACTGAAGGAAAAAAAGATAAAACAGGCTTTTTAAAAAAAATTAAACTGCCATGAAAACTCTTTTACCCTTAACTTTGGTCTACAACCTTCATCAGATTATCTACTAGGGAAAATAAAGTTTTGGCATATGGACAGGTCCCATTTTTTTCAGGAATAATTTGGATCCAGCTATCTTTTATAGGCCAGCGAAAGTGCCAAATGTTAGCTACCAGACCACAGGGTGGCATTTATAAGTCAGTGAGTTTGTGATGGCATCTTATGGCTAGAATTTTAAGGCAAAAACTATTGGATCTTGGCTTGGTGTGTATGTAACTATTTAGATGAGTTTATGTGTATGCACATGCATTATGTGTTATGTCTAGCATGCTACTAAATTGGTTTATAAGTAAATGAGTAGTAGTACATTAAATAAGTTCAAATGTTTTTCAAGTTCATATGAATTTAGTAATCTTTGGTAGATAAAAATGGTTTCAAATTTCTTACTAAAATACAATAGAAATGTCTTTGGAATTTTCACCACACATTTTTGAGTTTATTGATTATTTTATATTTGCATTTGATAGATATTTTAAGATATCAGGGTCATAAGACTGTATCAGGTCATAAGACTATAAACCCAACCAAAAACACAATAATCTTTGTTTATGTGATTTTTTTTTGACAAATATGACTAATACAAGATCGTTTGTTCAATGAAAACTGCTGAATCATCTAAGTTATTGGAAAAATGTTCATGAGTTTAACTTTAAGGTTCTTACTTAGATGAACCCTGATGCTCACAGGCTTTAAAAATGGTTAACAGAGAAATAACTTTAAATGATGACTGGTTTTGTTTAATATCTGAGTTAAGATGTAATGTAGGTAAACTGTCATAATTGAAAGAATTGAGTACATGCAAATAGGATAAATTCTTCTAGGAAACTTTGTGTAATTTAAAATCTTAGAATTACTTTGAATTGAAAAATAGATGCTCATTGGATATCTGAGTCATTTTCAATTAAGAAAGGATTTTGATATGGGGAAACATGTTTATAAAAATTTTGGAGTGTTTTCATCCATAACATATTAATATCTGACAGATTATTCAGGATTTCTTGCTTGCTAGGTTTTCACTATAATTTAAGGTTACTAAAAGTAAGAATTCTAGTTGACATAATAATTCTCTGTATAAAGTGTGTCAAGATAAGATGTGGGCTTTGATGAGAGAATAAATTATAAGAAATGTAAAGCTGTGTTATTACTGAGAAAAAATATATTTATGTGATGGGCAGATTATTCAGAAGTTGTTTATGAAATAAGGTAGAAAGGAACCAGTAAGTATAAGAGAGAAGTATAAAGAAGGCTATGAATATGAAGATGTATTTTTACTAGGAAAGCTTAAAAAGAGAATAACTGTGTGTAAGAAAGGATCTTATATGGTAAATTTTGGTCCTAAAGTAAAATGGCTAGTTATTGAGAAAAGAGGGAAGTATAGAACAAATCACAAAGTCCAAGTATGCTGTAGATGATTTTATAAGTTGTAATAAGGTTTGTGAAAAAACGAATTTATAAAAATAATTTTGATGTGATTCAGTTAGCTATAATTAAAAGGAAATTATTTATAATAGTTCTTCTACAATTGGTCCTCTATGCTAAAATAAGGTTTTCTTAAGGCACTGATGTACTTTTTTTTTTTTTTTTTTTTTTTTTTTTTGAGATGGAGTCTTGCTCTTGTCACCCAGACTGGAGTGCAGTGGCGCGATCTCGGCTCACTGCAAGCTCCGCCTCCCGGGTTCCCATCATTCTCCTGCCTCAGCCTCCCGAGTAGCTGGGACTACAGGTGCCCGCCACCACACCCGGCTAATTTTTTGTATTTTTAGTAGAGACAGGGTTTCACCGTGCTCTCGATCTCCTGACCTTGTGATCTGCCCACCTCGGCCTCCCAAAGTGCCTGGATTACAGGCGTGAGCCACTGCGCCCAGCCGGCACTGATTTACTCTTAATAAAATTACAAGAATTGTGATTTTTAATTCTATAACCTGTTTCTTTTTGAAAGCTTTTCAGATTCATATCTCAGAAGTTCAACTTTTGTTGTATCTCACTGCTTTCAGCTTTTTCTCCCACTGAGAAGGCCTAAGATGATAATGCTCTCCTTCAACTTTTTCATCCACTTCTATAACTTTTTTCCTCCAGTTTTAACTGTTGTTGTAGACTAATGTGGAAATGTTTTATATAGAAAAGCAATGTTTTCCTTGAATATAACTTGATTTTGTACTCAGCTTTTCTTGATATGTCTGAATTTTTCCATGTAACCAAAGAACTTCCCATGCAGTCACTAAGAGTCATGTATTTCCATGATATACTAATAACCTGGAACACCTTTTCCTGTGTTTGATTGAATGTGAGTCCTTTTTCCATCAAGTTTGACTTCAAGTCCTGTTTTCCTCAAGTTTGACTTCCAGGTTATCTAAATGAGTTTCCCATAAGGAGAAGCAAACATATTGCAGGATTTTCTTTGCCTTTTTCGTAATTGACTTAAAAAACAAAGTTTTTATATTTTATCAAAATAATCCCTATGTTATATATTTATAGGTTTTTAATTACTTGGGCAAACTGAAATTTAAAAGTCTTAAAGTTTCTATATGTATGTAATTTTCTGTATTGATTTTAAAGTAATTTTTTATTATCACATTTGGTTAAATGAATAACTCTTATTCTGTTTTGTTCAAATATTTTGAGCCCTTTAACATATTTGATAAACAACCTCAAAATAAAATCTTAAACTAAATTTCAGACCTAGACTTATTAATGGAGACTTATCAAAGCTATAAAATGAATCACTTAAAGGTTGCAGAATCTTTTTACAACTTCCAGTCAGGTGATAAACAAAAGAGAGTTAATTGACTCACAATTCTGTATGGCTGGGGAGAACTCAGGAAACTTACAATCATGGTGAAAGGTGAATGGAAAGCAAGGCACGTTTGACATGGTGGCAGAAGAGAGTGCACAGGGGGAAACTTCCACTTTTTAAACCATCGGATCTTGTAAGAACTCCCTCACTATGATGAGAACAGCATGGGGGAAACTGCACCCATAATCCAATCACCTCCCACCAGGTCCTTCCTTTGACATATGGGGATTACAATTTGAGATGAAATTTTAGTAGGGACAGAGAGCCAAACCATATCAATACTTATCAGGTGCTGTTAAACAATCATTGCACTGTTAAGTTACAGGGTTTTGACTCCTGGGTACACATATCTCGTCTAAAGAAGGCACTCACTCCTGCCATTATCTGACGCCAAACTCAAGTTAACAGGCCTCTATTCAAAGAAATGTGGATTCAATAATTTTGTCTCTTTCTATATCCATGATGCTAGATAGTTTGAATGTTTAGTTACCTGTGAGCTTCCTTTTTCAGTCATTCTCATAACTATGAACTTTTTGCTTGAAACATTGCTAATACTTTATGTCTTGTTTTATCTTCAGAACTTAAAAACAATTCAATCCCACTAGGCCAATCCATTTTGCACAGCAGATATGCTGCTGTTAAATTATACAACATCAACCACCCTCCCTCTATGCCCAGGACCACTGCAGAAGAGAGGGGCACATGAAATTTTAAAGGGCCTGTTTTGAGAGCCAAAACTAGTTCAGACTCTCCAAATCAAAGATGAATTCACAGATGCCTAAATGGCTGATGGTTCAACACACAAAACTTATAGATAAATTGATTTTATAATCTTGCATTTTGGCTTTTGGTTTTTGGCTATTATGTTACTTAAAAAAGTTATAATGGTTAATGAGTATCTGCCCAACTCCATTCCCACAGATGCCTAGAATTATTAATTAGCTTTAAGTCATTTGGGTCTAATTTCTTTGCCATAGTAGGATAGCCACACTACCCCAGCAATAATATGGAAAAACAAAAAAGTTTGCCCATTGATGCTGCCTCTGACATATTTTGATCAAAAACAGGGTATGTAAATTGAAAAATTAAAATCCTATGTCCCTCACTAATTAAATGGACCTCCCTTGGCCAAGGGAGCCCCAGAAAAAAACCTTAAAAACTTAGCTCCCAATCATTGGAGGTCAGACATATCATGTTATCCCTCCTCCCTTTTATGGTTTAGAGAAAATAACTCACCAACCTTAATGATCATTAGACTAACAGAACAAACTCTTTGTGGCAATAAGATACCAAATCATAAACAGGACATAAAGCCTGCTAGGCAAGTGTTAAGTCTTCACCTGAAGGTAAACATGGACCATATGTTACCTGTATGTTTTGTAAATATGCCTGTGTTAGGACTGCCTTTATAAATATTCATAGATTCTCCTATAACCTGTTAGATACGTATGTTTAGCCAACCTGATATCATATCCCCATAGGAGTCCCAGTACAACTGATAGTAGGGAAGAAACTATTGACTTTCTCATTGATGCAGGGGCCACAAATTATGTAGTTAACACCCATCTATCCCTGATTCAAAGAAGACTATGATGGTTACATGAATGCAAAGGGAAGCTGTAACTCATTCCTTCCTGAAATCTTTAAGTTGTCAGCTTGGAGACCATAACTGACAGAAAAATTGAAAAGATAAACCACAGTCTAAAATGAAGCATCAAAATTTTCAAAGAATTAATTTAACTTGGAATAAGGCATTGCCAGTTGCCCTGCTGTAGATTAGAGTAGGTCCCTGAAGTCTGCTCAAATTGAATCTCCTTGAAACATTATATGATAGGTCATTGCAAGTTTCAGCTGGAGAACCAACTGATGTTTTAAGAGATTTAGCAATTGCCAAATATGCTAACTGTAGGCACTGTACTAACTTCTGTTCATGACTTTGCTTCTAGCAGGATCACTCATCCCATAGATGTGGTCTCACATCCTTTTCGACCAGGAGGGGTCCTCCTAAAGACTTGGAAAGAAAAAGGACCTGAACACCAACTTGCTGCCCAGTGAATGGGACTGTTAGAGGTGCTGCTGAATATCCACCCACTCATCAGTTAAACTTGATGGATTAAAGCCATGGGTATATCATACTTGGGTCAGGTCACCCCACCATTCCAGAAACCAGGAAAACAGTGGGCATATGAGCCCTTGAAGGACCTAAAGTTACACTTTCACAAAAGGATAAATGTAATAAAAATGTAAACCCTATGTGTCTTGCGTGTTCTTTGGGGATTTTCATACGTTTGGCAAGACAACTATTTAGTTAGGATTTCTCAGTCTGTTGCCACTTCCACTAACCTATCCCCCCACTGCTGAATTTGCCATCCTACACCTTGTTCAGTATATGAATTTCGAGTCCTTTTTTCATCAAGTTTGACTTCCAGGTTATCTAAATGAGTTTCCCATAAGGAGAAACAATCACATTGCAGGTTTTTCTTTGCCTTTTTTGTAATTGGCCTAAAAAACAAAGTTTTTACATTTTATCAACATAATCCCTGTTATATGATGTTTCTGATCCTATAGTTGTTGCTGTGCATAGGGTATATAGGCACAACTATAAGCTATATATCAGGAAGCATACACCCAGAAGTTCCATGCTTCTTTCTTATTCAGCTTCTCATTAGACACTACATGCAAAGTAATAGTGGGAACCCACAAGCCTATAAGAGGAATATTTCCTTAGCCAGGTCAAATGGTTTTATTCCACAGTCATCCCTCACCAACCCCATTCAACAAATAGTACCCAGATGGGAGACAATATCCCATTGTTCTCAATTCCACAAGATTTTGGAATGAATCTTTGAGAGTGGGGAAATTGTAGCAGTGAAAATGAGGCCTAGCATGACTAACTCCATTTTGCTCCTAAACTCATCACTCCTTTTGTGGTGATATCTTTTGGGTTAACTGCTTTTGCTTATTTCTACATGTAGGCCAAGCTAACTATGAGAGGAATTTGGTGTATAGTTTAAAGCAAATATGGTAACAGTCCCTTACGAAAACTAACCCAGAAGATAAAAATAGTGTACTCACACATAACAATGTAGTGTTGAGTATTTGTTGGAGAGTCATGACCTGACCAAGGATGGAGGTGTTTCATGGCCTCCCCAGAACAGACCCAGGCTGGCACCCGCTTATCTGTGGTCATGGGTCACCTCTGGATTCCAACCATTTCTTTTTTCCCCTTCCCTTAACATAAAAACAATCTGAAATGTTTACTGACTTAAGATGGTTAAGATATTAGTCCACCATGTTCTTAGTTTGCTAGCTCTCTTAATAAAGTCACTGACCTTGTTCCAAATCTTTGCTGCTCAACTTACTGGCTGTCGTGTGGTGAGCATAAATAGTTTGGATTCAGATACAAGACTTTAAAACCAAACAATTCCTACTAGTGTCATAATCTGTACCATGTGAAATGACCAAAATATGGAAGTTTCTCATAATTAATGGATGTTGTATCCTCTGATGATTTGTCATTTAATTTTTAATGTAATTTGCAAATCTTTAATATACATATCTGTAGAATAACAAATTAATTTTTTTCTTTGAAATATTTTAGAATTTTTAAAACATTGTGGTGTGAAATTGAAAAGTGTTATGTAGATAAAGTAGGCTTAGATATGGCTTTCACCAAAAGTAAAGGAGAAAAAAGATGATACTTTTCTTTTCCACACCCTTAGTGTTCCAAATGAACAGAAAATACTGTTCTTTTTAACTCTCTAATCTATCCCCCAGACACTTTCACACACAAAAAGCAGGCTCTGTTTGTTAGAAATTCTTTTATCTCTTCTCTGGTATATAATTATCTTTATAAAAATGCAATAAAAGCAAATAGTAAAATATATTTTAGGAAAAATTAAAGACTTTCATTGTATATAAATTAGTTCTTTAGTTTTCAGATTGCTATAAAAGACCTTGAAAGAGGCCAGGCACAGTGGCTCATGCCTGTAATCCCAGCACTTTGGGAAGCCAAGGCGGGCGGATCACGAGTTCAGGAGATTGAGACCATCCTGGCTAACACGGTGAAACCCCATGTCTACTAAAACTACAAAAAATTATCCGGGCATTGTGGCGGGCACCTGTAGTCCCAGCTACTCAGGAGGCTGACATGAACCCGGGAGGAGGAGCTTGCAGTGAGCCAAGATTATGCCACTGCACTCCAGCCAGGGCAACAGAGTGAGACTCTGTCTCAAAAAAGACCTTGAAAGAAATAATAATAAACAGTAAAGAAGGCAATCTTTACCAATGTTTATCTTCAGGAGAAGATAAACGAAATCTAAAAAGATCAACACAGTTGTATTTTAACAATAAGGAATTTCTCCCAAAGCAATAATCTAAGGATAATATTTATGTTAGAGTCTATTACCTATAAAAATATTACAGCAATAGTAAAAATTCAGAACAAATATCTTTGTTGTTAAACTTTTAGAAACACAATGGAGGTACTTTTTTTTAATAGGAGTTAACCGTTAGCTACTACATAATCCTATTAATGTGGTGATGTTGGAAGATCAAGGCTAGCATCTGCGTAATGGCTGTCTAGAGCATGATGTTGGGCAGGGTGAAGAGCTGCATTATTTTATCTGCAATTTAATCAAATCTGTGACACATAAAGGAGCTTTATAAAGGGATTTAATTCATGTCTGATACTTAACAATTCTCTTTTGGTAATAAGACTACATATTTATTTTGCCTATATATAATAATATGTATACATTATTGGTCAAGGCTAAAATAAACTCATAGGTGTTAAAGCTGTTTTGCCTGTAACATTTTAAAAGGCAAATTAAGGAAACAACCTGACTTTCTTTTCATTTGTTATCAACTTTCCCAGAGTGTAAGACAGGACCTACAATTCATGTTAAAATTGTGGTTAGATTTATTGTCACAAATGGTTCTACAGGCATGTCAGGAAAATTCAGTCCTGGTACTTCAAAAGTATCTTCTCAGATACTATGCATTTTCCACAGAAGTCAATTACACAACATTGGTGTTCTTACTACTAAGAAAATTGGGCTCAACTAAGAAACAGAACTTTGAAAAATACAATTAATGTCTTACAAAAACCGGCTGGGCGCGGTGGCTCAAGCCTGTAATCCCAGCACTTTGGGAGGCCGAGACAGGCGGATCACGAGGTCAGGAGATCGAGACCATCCTGGCTAACACGGTGAAACCCCGTCTCTACTAAAAAATACGAAAAATTAGCCAGGCAAGGTGGCGGGCGCCTGTGGTCCCAGCTACTCTGGAGGCTGAGGCAGGAGAATGGCTTAAACCCAGGAGGCGGAGTTTGCAGTGAGCTGAGATCCGGCCACTGCACTCCAGCCTGGGCGACAAAGCAAGACTCCGTCTCAAAAAAAAAAAAGGCTTACAAAAACCTAGCCATCACAGTAAATTGTCATCTTTTCATATTTCTTTTTGAGCAAGTAGATAAACTTGGACTAATGATGCTATTTCAACACTGACATTAGGATATAATCATAGATGGTTTTGAAATTAGAAACAGGTGTGCCAACACGGTTGGCTGAGCAGAATGAAGAACTATCCCTTCCTAATATCACTACATAATGGATTTCTTTGTAGCAACTTTTGATGAGCATTATGTTCAATCATATAGTAAACATAATTCCATCTGGATTATATATCTTGAAGGAGTCATAAAATTGAGATCTTAATTCCTACTTGTTGAGATTAAAGTTTACAGGATATTATAATTTAATTTAAACTTGGTGTAAAGATTGCCCATCTGCTTTGGTATTTCAAGCATATTAATTATGAAATAGTCAAACTAAGGTAATTAGAAAAGCCATCAATATGGTGATGCCTGAGTGATAATGCTCTTATATTAACGTGAAGTCAAATTTTAAGAGGAACATGCATAGGTAACATGAAATTATCTAAAGATAAATAATCTAGTGATGGATTTAAAACAAACTGCATAAGCCAGAATGCGTGTGGGTGTTATATGGTGTATACATGAGGAAAATACTATGCTCTTTGTTAATATTCCTTTGTTTAATAGTACTGCTTATATTACTTTCAATTTAGCCCTATAAAGTGTTCTGATTTATCACATTGACTATACAATAGGAAGATAAATATCACTGTTGGCATATTTCTTTATACATTAAATATAAAATTTATAATTTTATTTCATTAAGAAAAATTTATTTGTTATTTAAGAAGTTGTTAATTTTTAGGTGTTCTCTAACTTCTCAAAAATATGCACATAGGCATCTATCAATGTTATTTAACACTACTTGAATTTGGAAAGTAGTGGTTTTATCTTCCTTAAGATATTGAAACATATTACTACTCCACCTCATGGTAAGTTTTGGTAGAAACGTATTTCTAAGCCTCTATTTTCCTTCCATTTTTATTCTCTAGGAGTCTTTCACTTTATCTGCATAATTTCCCTGCAAGATCTCATCTGTTGTTTATAACTTTATCTACCACTTCTTTACCAATGACTTCTAAATCAAAAATTGCAATTAAAACCTTTTCCTAAGTCCACATTTCCAAGTGGCTACTGGACATAACAACATGCATATCCCAAAATTACTTCCTAGGCATTATGTCCAAAACTGTGCACTTTAACTTCTCATGCAATCACTTCTCCAGCCATAATTTGCTGTTTCTTGAATTCCTGATTTTGATTAATGATGCTTTCATCTATCCAGTTTCCTGAGTTAGAGAATCATATTCAACAGTCCCCTTTTTTGTTATCTCATGTCTATAACCCAGGACCAAGTCTTACACAGTCTAATTTTGCTTATTAACAAAAACTTAATATTCTGTTGGATGCCTTCTAGCTACTAGGCCACACAGTCAGCTGGGTGCTGGGAACATATCAACAGAAAAAAAAAAAAGATCCCTGCCCTCATGGGAATTCATGCGGAGAAAGGATAGGCAAGAGGAAGGATACAACATATATAAGAAATAAAAATTATTTCATGCAGTGATAACCATTAATAATGAAACAAAATTGGGTGATGTAAACAAATGATTGGGAATGGGTGTTCAAGAGGGAAGGTCTTTCTGAACAAAACATGTAAGCCAAAAAGCCATCAAAAGAATGATTTTTAAAAGGCAGTCATGTGAAGATATAAGGAAAGTGCATGTGTGTGTGTACATATGTGTGTGTCCACACTGCACAGAAATACATCCTACATTTGCTATGAAACTTTCCTTGTATCCAAAGATTTCTGACTATGCTCTTGAGGATTTGGTTTAATTGTGCCATGTAAGTATTCACATAGTTTAGACTAGAACCTCTTTTAACAACATGAAATTACAACACTATTTTTTCTGGCACAATTAATATTCTTAATTTGTCACCCCAAATGCACTCTCTAAAACTGTTTCCTGGGGGTATACCCACTGTGAACTTAAGTAAGTTGGGCTTACTTGCTCTCTGGATGCTAGGGTTTCAGATCAGTGAAACAAACTGACAAGAGTTTAGTGGTTGAGAGATGATAGTGTGTGGCCTATTTATTTCCTGGTATCTTTTCCTGCCATGTTATGGTCAGAGTGTTTCCAGACCGGAATGCTGTGTTTCCCCACAGCAGAAGCTGGATCCTGACAGACATTCCCTCCCCCAGGGCCTCAGTTCCCTCCCATTGCTCCTCCTAGCTCTCAGTGGTGAGGGTTCCTCTCTCTTGCTAGTCCTGTGTGCTTCACCATCTCATCTTGATTTCCCTAACCCGTCCCATGCCTATGTAAATAGTCTCTTTATTAGATACTCTTCAATTACTTATTTTGAATGTTATTAATATCTCTCTCCTGCTGAGATCCAGGATGACGGTGTTGTTCACTATTGAACCAACTGGTAAGCAATGAGTATACCTTTCCAAATGTTTGTTCCTTCAGTATTAAAACTCATTTTGGGGGGTTTGGTGTGGTTTGCCTATTATTCTGAGCCACTACTACTAGTTCTTCCCAAATTCTCTAACAAAAGTATACAAACTTCTGGGAATATTTTCCATGTTGTCAAATATATTAGGTGTTACGTCACTTAATATTTCCCTGCAAATCTGTCTCCTGGAGACTTCTTATTCCAATCTTGGAAGACTGTTCTCTAGGCCTGCCACAAAGCATCATTCTTTAATCTCCTTTACCTTCGGTCTCTCTCTTCTAGGATCTAATTTGGGTGAATAGGAATTTTATTCAGAATTTTATAGGCTTTGTATCCATAATTTTTAGTGTTTGGGACAGATTTTGCTGGTTGACATCTTTGGCTTTCCGATTCTTTATATGTGTGCCTCCCCTCTACCCTCACCCTCTGCAGTGTTTAAGATTTTGCCTTTATTTCATGTGTTCCAGAACTTTCACAATAATATGACTGCCATAGTAGTTTTTATTTATTTATTTATTTATTTTATTATTTTTTTTTTTGTTGTTGCTGTTGTTTTTTTGCATTTACTATCCTGGTAATTGTATGCGCTCGTTCAATCTGGTAATGCACATCCCTCATTTATGAGAAATGTTTTCTCTCTCTTTTTGTTTGGATAATTTATTTCCCTCTGCTTTTTCTCTTTCTCTAACTCTCATTAGCCAGATGTTTACCCTTCTAAATTGGCCCTCTACAATATATTTTTTACCTTTCTATATTATTTTCTATTTTTTTGTCTATTTAAAAAGAAAATTCAGAGTAATTTAACAAATGATCTTCCACTTATTAAAAAAAAATTCTATCATACACAGTATATG
The DNA here is from genome assembly GCF_002776525.5 of Piliocolobus tephrosceles. NCBI lineage: Eukaryota > Metazoa > Chordata > Mammalia > Primates > Cercopithecidae > Piliocolobus > Piliocolobus tephrosceles. The sequence goes on along the minus strand of NC_045451.1, from coordinate 48,361,849 downwards.
CTTTTATATCCCAAGAGTTCTTTGTTTATTGTTCTTTTTCATGCATTTGTTATTTACTTCAAGGATGAAATACGATTTTGCTTTATCTTTCTGAGGATATAAATTATGTTTTGCTTTAAAATTTCCTTTGATACTATTTCTTGCTTTTGATATTTGAGTGCCGGGACTATAATTTCCCCCCTCTGGCTTCTTCATTTCGAGGGAGCAATTGCAGTCTTTTGAGTGGAGAACATAATCAGACTGTTTCCATACTTTTGGCTAAAAACTGAAAAAAGGCCTGCAGCAGAGATGTATAGCTTTCAGTTTGAATAATTTAATTTCTTCTGCTCATTTTTAGCGTATTTTTCCACCGTTATTGTTTCTGGTATTCTGAGTTTAGACCTTTTTGCCTTTATTTCACTGCAGAATGAACCCTTCATTTCCTCCTTGGGTAGGAAAAGAATGTCTCCTGTCAATACAGAATTGGGGATGGGACCTGGCTCTAACAACTTGCTAGATACACTTTAGTTGATTCTCCTATTTTCATAATTGTATAAGTCAATTCTCTATAATACGTAGTGCCTTCAGGTCTTAGACTTTCCAGGGTCGACAAAGATTGAGTGGCTTCTCATTGGCATCACCCTATAGTCAGTTAGGGGGCAGATTTTCATTTTCCAAAAATGAGTTGGAATGTCTCATCCTTTCCTGAGAGTCCTTCCTCATTCTCAATCTTTTTGTAAATCTAAACTTTATATATTCATTATAGTCATTATAGTAGCATTTTGGAAGGAGGTACAGATAAATGCAAGGATTCAATTTTCCATATCAAAAGGCATGCGCACTTTAAAACTTTAATATATGAATGAAATTATTGGTAGGACAAATTTTGTAATATAATATAGGTAGAATTGGGATAGGTACCTTAAGTTTTTATTTGTACCTTTTAATTTCAGCTTCTTGATATTTGAAAGGCTTTTAAAATGTGAGATGGTAAACTCCATCTGAAAACTTTGATAGAAAAAGATAATCTAAAATATGCAAACAGAAAGATTGCATTTTTTCTACCATGATGGCAACATAAGTTGTTAAACCTTTTAAAATGAGTTAAAAGTGTTGAGAAATGACAAATGCTAAACTCACCCCATTTTCTTTGTGATGGGAACTATTAAAAAGGTGGACCATTGTGGTTTTCCAGAAATAGAACAAATCATTTGACAAAATAAAGAAGTGTGTACTGAAATATAGTATCATTAGGATGGTTAACATCTAATGGAATGACCACATCCAAACACTGACAAATAGATTAATCTAACTAGAAAAAAGGTTTTGCATGGCATGTTATGGGCCTAATCTCTAACCCCTTTGTTACTCAATATTTAAATCAATGAGACAGATAACATATTGGTAGGGTACTGAAAAATTGTGTGATAAGAAGGGACAGGGATATGAAGAGGGAAGGGGAAGACTAAACAACATGCAATGTTGATGGAAAGATAATTTGAACAATTTCATTACAGGCTGATATTTCACAAGATGAATTTAATAGGCCTAAAAGTATAGCCTAACACTTAAGTATAAAAGTTCACCTATACACACAAAGTGAAGAATACATGTCCTAACTTTAGCACCCTTAAAATTAGAGATATAATAAAATAAAATATTTATTAAATGCTTATTGAACACATATAATGAGCAAGACACTGTAGTTTTGGTGAATAACAGAGAAAGAATACCTGCCTCAAGTGAGCTTTCATGTTAGCAGGGAAAACAGATAACACTTTTGCAATTCATTATAATTGATTTTAATCTAACAAAAGAGTTATGATTGCATACAATGGGGACCTAATGCATAGATGAATTAGGCGAAATATATATAATGTTATCTTAGGTCACATGAATAAAAGTATATTATATCTAGTAGAAGAGAGTAGTATTTATTGAGCATTTGCTCTGTGTCAGAAACTATGCTGATTGTCATATTACCTTAATCCACACAACATCCTTATGAATCAGACATTATTAAACTCTGATTTCACAGACTGAAAAACAAAGGAACAAAAGGCTGCTGAGTGACTTATTCAGGGTCACAGAGCTATGAGCACAGAAACTGAAATCTAAACCTGTGAACTTCCACTCCAGAATCTGAAGACTTCACTACTCTGCTATACTGAGCAAGTCAAAGACTCCTTGGGTACCACACTATGAGACACATAATAAACTAAACCTGTGTGTGTGAAAAAACCAGGTTCCTGGAAGATCTCAAAACTTAATAATGAACCCACATGAATAGGAGGTTTTTAACTAGTGAAAAGAAGACAAAGGGTAATAGTCATTCATTTATTCTACATATATTTATGTAATGCCCACTTTGTGCCTGGTAATGTCCCAGTGTAGACAATAAACATAGCATGAAATGTCTTCCCTCAGAGGTTTGTCTTCTAGTGCAGAAGTAAACAGACATTTATTTACAAAGCAAATTTTTAAAATATGCCTTTTTATAGGACAGTAAATAGCATCAAAAAGAAACAAAAAGCATGAAAGGAGGACATAAAATCTGGGGGAGAACGCTTTGGTATTTTAAATGGGGTGGCCAGGAAAGACCACACTGAAAAGGTGGTTTCTGAGTAAAGAAGAAAGCGAAGGAGCAAGCCACGTGAATGCTGGGGTGAGTATAGCATTCTAAGTGAAACGAACAAGTGCAAAGGCCCTGAAACAGGATCATAGCCACTGTGCCAAAACACTACAAGGAAGCCTTTGTGGTAGGAGATTATAGGAGAGGAGGTGAGAGAGGTGACACAAGTCAGTCTAAGTGCAGCCTTCTAGAGCCTAGTAAAAACTCTGGTGCTTTCTCTGAACAGGATGGAAAACCACTGGAAGGTTTCACTCATATGACATAAACTGAAATGTTTTAACAAGATTATTCTGGCTGCATATAAAGAATAGACTAAATGAGGGATAAGAGCAAGAGGAAGAGGAGGACTGGATAGGAAGTCATTGTAATAATTCAGATGAGTCACGATGTTGGATTGGAAAAGGACAAAGGGTGGGAAGAGCATGGGCAGGTTGAATTCCAGACATATTTTGAAGGTAGTGCCAAAGGATTGATGTGTGATGCAAAAAGAAGGGGGAACACAATGGTAACCCCAAGGCTTCTGGCCGGGCCAACTGTAAGAATGAAGGACATTAACTGGGTTGGGGTTGATATTGTGAGGCCTGTTTTGTACACATTATGTTTACTCCATTTAACATTCATCCAAGAGTACATGCTGAGGAAGTGGTTGGATACATGGATCTGGAGTTCAGGGAGGAGTCTTGGCTGGGCATATCAATTTGTGAGTCATCACATTACAGATGGTATTGAAAGTGGTGGGACTATAGGAAAAAAGAGAAGAGGTCTAAAGTCTGGAGCACTCTAAATTTTAGAATAGAGGACAAGGGGAAACCAGCATAGGCAAGTGAGATGGAGCTGTGAGGAAGTAGGAAAAGAATTTGTATGCTGTTTTAAAAGTAAATTGCAGCATAAATTCTCAAGGAGGACAAAGTAATCAACTGTGACAAATGTCCCTGATAGTGCAAGTAAGACAAGAACTAAGAAACAGATCATTGGATCTAGAAATGTGGGAGTCATCAGTGGACTTTCAAGGGAATAACTTTGGTGATGGGGTGGTAACCTGACTTGGTTCAGGATGGAATCAAAGGAGAGAAATAGGCAATAGTCATTTAAGACAACATTTTTAAGGACTACTGTTGTAAAGGGAAAAAGAAATGTGGAAACTGAGGGAAGGTGTAGATAATATTTTATCTTTTTGCTTTTTGGTTTGTTTGTTTTATTTTGGTTGTGGTGGGAGAAGAATAGTATTTACACATGCCGATGGGAAGAATCCAGTGTAAAGGGGAAAAGTGATCCAAGAGGAGATAGAGCAGGGAGAATTGCTGGAATAGGCAAGAGGCGATGGGATGCAGTAAATAAGGAGAGGGACTGCTCTGCTAGAGGCATGAAATGCTCACCCTTAATAAGAGTGGAGAAGGCGAGATACATGGCTCCTAATAATTTATTTAAATATATGAAGAACTGTCTTATGAAAGAGGAGATACACTTATTTTGTGTCATGAAATAGTGTAGAATATAGCAAAAGGGTGAATATTACAGGACAACAGAAATAAAGACATTTCAATAAAGGATGTTTGGAACCAGTAGGGCTCTCCTTGAAACGTAGTAAATTCTCCCTTCTGGGAACCAGGTAACAAAGTCAATTCCTTCTCGGTGCTGACTCTGAGTCATGCACTAGGTTATATGCAATGTATACATAATTTCATTTAGCTTTCACACTTCTGCAAGATAAAATTTATTCCCAAATTGCAAAAGAGGAATCAAAGTCACATGGATTGAGTTCCAACATTATCCAGTACAGAGTAGCACAGCAGTGGGGGAGGCGTCTAAGTGACTCCCAAAGCTATGGTCTGTGTAACAACAGTAAGTGACTGCACTTGGAAGGTTAAGGATGCAGTAGAGTAAGTTTAACTATTTTCAGGGAGAGTGTAAGAGTGATAGAGTAAACATTTTTCAATTTTTTGAAATGTTATGCTTCTATTTTCTGATTGAGGAAAGTTAGTCTCAGTTTCCCACCTTATTCCAAGCTCTGGAATGACTCTCTATGTTTCATGAGTTCTAAATAAATGATTAAATTCATCGTGCATATCCCAGATAATGGCCTGTATATAGGAAGCACTGAATATTGATTACATTGAATTGAAGATGACAAGCAGGTAACTCTTCAGCCTCTAGGGCTGCAGTTCTGGCCTTTCTCCATCAGGGATCGGCTGCTCATCACGGAGCAATCTTTATCAGGTGCACTCCGTCAAAGTCATCCAGGAACTCTTTTATAGGTGGCCAGGATAGGTTGAAGGAAAATGGTATCAAAAGCAACTCTTACTCACTCAGTGAACCACAAGTATAAATTAATTTTGTTAGGCAATTAAGAAAGCAAATGGCAAAAATGAAAAAAAAAAAGTCTGATTATGTAGTTTTAATATCCATTGCTCGCTTATTATAATGTAAAATCTGTGTAAATATTAAAATTAAACAGGTCCTATTTTCATATCTGTTTTGCTAGTAAACAAAAATTTGTATAATAATTGCTAAATATAAAGATTCTTTAGGCATACCTAGTACTAAATGTATCTATTTTTAGATATAACTTCAGATGTTTATAGGCAAACATTCAAACTTGTTTTTTAATCTTCTAAAATTTGCTATTTGTCCTAAAGTATAGCTTCAAGTAAAACATTCAGTTAGAGAGGATAGGGTGTTTTTATTCTAAAACAGTCATTAAACTAAAAGCAATCAAAGTGAAAAACAATGGAACTACAGAGACTATTTTTCCATGAATTCAGCATTATCTTTACTTGAAAACTTCTCTTTGATGGGATTTGTTCTGTTTGTTTTAACCCAGGCACTATGCAGAAGGCTGGATTTGCTGATAAGCGGGGTTTTTTTTCATTTTATTACAACTATCAGAAAGGTGATTAATAATTTTTAATTACCAGGAGCCTAGATTATGCAAATGAACTATAACTTTCTTTCCTCCTCCTTTGCCTTTTGTGAGCTCTTGCAAAAGAAATGATGGGCACAGTTGTGTATGTAGATCTGTGAACTGTGGGCAAGTATGCTGTACTGCTGGTTAGCAGCTTGTCCAGAGCTGCAGTAAAATTTTGAGCCCAGTACTATCCCCTCCTTTTATCCTGTTGTGTTTGGATGGATGAAAGGGTACAGTTCTATCTGACGTCAGGAATCCATATAAATGGGGTAATATTTCTATAAAGTTTTTTGAATAGTGTAAAATGCTATACAGGTAGGGTATATAAAACAAAATCCAACATGATTATCTTAAACTCTATAGAAGGCTAATTTTAATTAATATTAATTAATTAATTAATGTTTTTAAGACAGGGTCTCACTGTTGCCCTTGTTGGAGTGCAGTGGTGTAATCGTATCTCACTGCAAGCTCGAATTCCTGGGCTTAACAATCCTCCCTCCTCAGTCTCCCCAGTAGCTGGGACGACAGGTGCATGCCACTACGCCTAGTTAATTTTTTTTTTTTTAATTTTAATGCTCAGTAGAGATGAGTTCTCGCTGCTTTGCCCAGGCTGGTCTCAAACTCCTAGGTTTGTGCAATCCTTCCTTCTCAGCCTCACAAGGTGCTGGGATTATAGGCATGAGCCACTGCATCCAGCCAGAAAGCTAATGTTTAAATAAGAACCTTATTCTGAATTGTACACCTTTTGGGGATTGCTAACTGAAGCTGTCTTTTCCTTACTGGGTTTTCTCACTCCTGCCTCAACTGCTTTAAACACATTTTATGAACTGTGGGTCTTTAGAACACTTAATCCCAGGCATTCTTCATTTTACATGATTTTATTTTATTGTTGTCGTTGTACAAACATCTTATTCTAGTTTAGGGACTCTGGCCCCATTTTAAAATTAAACCTATCTTTGCTACGGCCAAACATGAATAATGTGTTTACCTATTAATATTTTGGGACCTAAAGGCTTATTTCCCCTCAGGACTTGTCAGGAATGACAGACAGCTCAGTTCAAAATGAATACTGATAGACTCATACCAAGAGGGGGAAAAATCTGCTCCATTGTTCCTCTTTCATGTTCTGCACTGAGCAAGGCTGCTGGTTTCAAAGCAGTTCACAGGAATCATACAAAACATTGAAATTTTAAAAAGGAAGTACCGTAATTCAGTGGTTGGTTAAAGATGAGGTTCATAATTCAGCATGAATTGGACTTACATTCATACACTCTTACTGATGTATATTCATATATTTATTCATATGTTATTAATATATTCTTTCTGATATACGTGTTATTTATAATATAGCAAGTATCCTCTCAAGGGCAAAACTGCACATTCACCCATGCTAAGATCTAGAGAAGGGAAGTATCAAATTTAAATAGCATTCTTATTCCTATTCTTTTAACATAATTTTCTATATACTAAAGAAACGTGTAAAGGAGGCAGTATCTGTGCATCTGTGCCCATTGGAAGAAGTAAAACATCTAAAGACTAACTTAATTTTCATCCAAATTATTTTTTGAAGAATCAGCAAATCTTTAATTTTTAATGCAAAAATTTTGGCATATATGTTTGGGTGATAATACACTTGCCTAAAACTAGGTGAATCAAAAATCCTGTCAAACTCAACTTCCTCTAGGGACCAAGCGAAACTAAAGAGATCTGACTATTGAACAATAGGAAGTTATGAAGACAGTGCTAAATTCAAGAGCATTCAAATGGAACATTTTGCAACAACGTTCAGGCCAAATAAAACACTTTTGCCATTTACTACCCTATAGATAGACAGGTTAATAATATAGATAGATTACTATCTATCTATTAGTAATCTATATGGAGAGACTACTAATAAATAAATGATTAAATAAAATACCTTTTATTTTTATGTATTTTGTTTTTGCAGAATACTGGAGCAGTGTTTTTTAGGACTTGTTGAAGGAAATCATTTGTCTCAAATCAAGGGTAGACTGAATTATTTCTGGAAATACTTGTAAGACCTAATGAGCGTGTCATCTTTGGGTTGGACCCTGTTGCCATTGCTATAGCACAGCCCCAGGCACTCTTAAGTTCCTTGATATAAAAGCATCCACAGCATTTTTTACACATCTGAGCTTCTAAGAACAAGGGACCCTGATGTGTCACAAAGACAAAGATGCATGCCCTTTCCTCCTCATGAGTGGAGTGCTCAGGTAAAAACTGAGGGAAGGAATTTGAACCCAGGCAGCCCTGGTGTTTATCCCCTGAGCCTTGTACAGGGCTAGATCTGGGCTGCTGTTGGGCTTGCGCTGACGCTAACTTGCGTATAACTTTTCAGAAACCTTGCCCTGAATGGTCATTTCCATAATGCATAAGTCACTGCTGAATATTTTAAGACCTTTCATATTTAGAGGAAAGCAATAGGGTAAATAAACAAAAGACATGTATAGATTATTTTTAGTTTGAATTTAGAACAGAAGATATAATTTAAGGCTTGTTCAGCACTTTACAGCTATGAATGACAACACTTTTCAAGAAGCAGCTCCTTAGTAACTGGCTTCTTCAACATCATGAAGAAGTGCTTATTTGTAGTGTAATTACAGTGGGCTCCAATTAGAGGGTATGCATGTGTGAATCACTGGGTAACAGCTTTGTCTCTAAGTAGACAAAGCCCTTTTAAATCTACATTGCATTCGCATCTTAAACTGAATAACCATGATTACAACTAAGCAAAATATTTAGGAAAAATGATTAAAAGCATTTAAAAATAGATGGTGTGTGTGTGTATGTGTGAAAATGTTTACCTTTTTAACAATAACAACATAATGGACTACATATATTTTCTACATTCATGAAAGAGCAATCATGTACCTATTGGTTCATGTTTCATCTTATTCTTTCTAAATGACAACTCCAATACTTATGCTCTGTACATCTATCATTGATTTTAGATTTCTGTAATTTCTTCATATTTTGATATAAAATTTAATATTGTGTAAGAGTTTTTCTATAGTATGTATGAGGGACATACAGAGAGGGAAAATGAGACAGAGGCAGAGACAGAAGGAGAGAGAGTTCTATTATAGTCTCCTGATGATAAAATTTGTGCAACTTAAAAATACAGGAAAAATGAATATATTGGCTCTACCTCAAATCTTTATATAAATAAGACTCTAAAATAATGTATAAGTAGTTTTCCCTCACTTAAAGAGAGTTGATAGTAGCTACATATTTTGCATCTGTAAATACACTTTAAAGTATGTGCCTTCAATATTTCTGCTGGTAAATTCTTTTTAGGTATAGCTAATGAACATAAAGCCATACATGCATTCTTCAAACAGTGCAATGTAAAAACTGGAGTTAGCTTATGTTATGGATTGAATTTGCCTACATGAAGGAACTAGCACTTGATAATTTGAAAAATGCTTCAGATAACATGCTCTGAAAACAGGTGTGGCTGGCAACTGTATGCTAAAGAGATTAGGTATGTGATTTATGGATCCAATCAACCATTTCAGTAGATTCCAGGAAGAGAGAGAAGATTATTCAGGAAGAATGTGCAAAGAATCCTCATGTCTAATACTGTGGATTACCTTGACATGCATAGGAGACTGACAAAGTTTTTGAAAATTTTATACCAGAAAAAATACTGTCAGCCCGGACTGAAAGGGGACAGAGATGGAATTGAATGGAACAAGAATGATTCCAAGGGCAAAGCAATGAGCCCAGAGGTTGAGGCCAGCCAGCTGGACATCATTGGCGAAGAGGTCATGGCCACTGCTCAGGCTGGCCAAGAGGAAGATGCAGCGGGACAGGAAGACAGAGCATGGAGTCACAGATGATTATTCTCAGTCCCAAAAAACTAATGAAATTTACCCTGCTGAGTTTTAAACTTGCTTGAGAACTCTGATCCATTGTTTTCCTTCTCTTTTTTCCATTTTGGGATGGAAATGTCCATCCTACGCCTGTCCCACCATTATCTTTTAGAAGCAGGTAACATGTTTTCTAGGTTTCACAGGTCTATAGATGGAGATAAATTTTGTCCCAGGATGTACCATATCCAGAGTCTTACCCATACTGGATTTAGATGATTTGAGGATAATATTTGGGACTTTCTGAGCTGAGTATTTTTAGAGCAGATATAGTCCAATCAAGATTGGATGAATCAAGATTTCTGGGGATGTTGAGATAGGTGAATATATTTTTCAAGTTAGAAGGACACGAATTGTGGAGGGTGCAAAGAATATATTGCTATGGGTTGAACTGTGTCCCTCCAAAGAGTATGTTGAATTCCTAATCCCTGATACCTATCAATGTGATCTTAATTGAAAACAGAGATTTTGCAGGTATAATCTAATAAAGATGAGACAATACTGAATTAGGGTGGATGCTAATTCAAAATAACTCGTATTCTTTTAGGAAGAGGAGAAGAGACACAAATGGAAACAGGGATTGGAATTTTGCTGCCAAAAACTATGGAATACCTGGGCTAACAGAAGCAGCAAAGAAGGATCCTCCGTGAGGGGTTTTTGAGGGAGCATAGCCCTTCCAATACTTTGATTTTGGACTTTTAACCTCCAGAATTGTGAGAGAGTAAGTTCCTGTTATTTTAAATCACTGAGTTTGTGCTACTTGGTGATGGCAGCCCTAGAAAGCCAGTACAGTCCATTGTAGTGAACACTGTTTTTCACTGGCTTTCCAGCATTCATCCCCCTTCCCCTTGTAGTAACTGTATCTGATCCTCCTACCCTACTCTCATTCCATGTGTTTTACAGAATTTACTCCACCAATGACTCCAAAACTAAATATGTGACCTACACACTTTCCATTTCTCTGGCCTCAGCAATTGCTTCAGGGATGAATATGTAACCCAATCATATGGGAAAGATGGAAGGCTGGAGCTGCTGCAGCTACGTTGCTACTATGAGAGGATAACCTGTCTGACAATAGAAATAACAAAAATGGAGCAGAACCAAAAGATCTCTGAGAGAAGACCCATAATTATGACACTTAATCAACCATATGTAAACTTGGCCCTACTGTTAGAATTTTGAGTCACCCAAGATAATAAATTCCATTTTGCTTACACCATTTTTGACTACATTTTGTAACACTTTCAAGAGATTCATACATGTTAAATCTGGCTATTCTTGACACTGCCCTCGTTCAGTTGCTTTCAGCCATCACTGATATCAGATTACTCTCTCCTGGTTTACTTCTAAACTTAAAAATAAAGTTAAGCCTTTGGTCAGGTGTTTCACTGATAACTTCATGAATGAAATAATTTGATTATTATCTACATAAAGTTATTTTTTAGGAAAAATATTAATCAGATTTCCCATTTCTAAATGTGTACTTATAGTTGCTTTCATTTCTAGCACTTAGTCTTGCAGTCTGCAGGCTGTATTACAGAGACCTCTAGTCACCTGCATCTCAATGGCCTGAAAGAGCAGACAAACTGTCTTTAACTCTTTCCTGCGGGAAAAATATACAAGAGCATCTCTTCATATTATATATGGCTTTAGATTAGATTGAATATACCCTCAATTTTGTACTACTGAAACTAATATAGTTTATATTTTGAAATATATTCTTAAAGTTTAGTTTATATATTAACAAACTAATTTTTTAATGTTTACACATTCCTGCATCAAAATTGTGCTTCCAAATCTTTTAGAAAAATTTCCTAATTTTTGATTTGATTCATAACAGAAACAAAATGCACTTTTGACTCTAAATACCAAATTTAATTTATTATGTATCCAGTGCAATTTATCATATACACATTCTTTTGTAATTACTGAAATTCCGTTTAAAAACTATAGAGTCAACATATTCATTTTCCACAAGCTTTAGGCCTAAAAGCCATACTATTCATATTGTATATGTATTTTACATGTCAGCAGCACAATTTTCATACATTCAAACAATTGAATGACAAAATACAATTTTAAAATTTCTCCTATAAGTGGAAGTATATATTGATTGAGAAAGAAAGAATAAAACAAAGACTATCCTCATGGATTTGTATATACCAATCTTTTGTATTCCTTTCCTGATGTCTATTTCATAAGGTCATGATCTAGAAACTGATTTTGAAATTCCATAAAGTCATTATTTTGAATACATAGATTCTCTGTTGATCATACATATTATTAAAACTTTTTTCTTTTTGTGTTTTAGGCAGAATTATCATAGATTATCATACATCTTACTCATCACTGAAATAGAATTTTTTTTGCTATTTTATACATATTAATAGTTTATCCGAGTGTTTAGATATTATGCATTATTAAGGATTGTAACTCATTATAAAAGATTATTTCATAATGATATATATCTTAATGTAGTCATTAAAACTTCAGTTTTGACAAAGCATTTCCACATTTATGCTACGTTTAGGTTACTAAAATAGAGGTAATATTTAAAAACATCAAATAATTACCTCAACAATGTGCCGGAAGTATTATTTACCATATTGACAAACACCCTCTTCTTTATGTGTACATAATGTATTGTATGTGTTTACATCTTTTTATACATCACTTCAAATAGTTATCTTTTGTGTGTAATACATATAGAGGTATATGCATATATTTACAAGCAAAAAGTAAATAAGAACAAAAATTATTTACTGAGTATAGACAAAGTATATATAGTTTTCTAAAAAGCAACAGCCACTTTACAGAATCTAACCCTTTCTTTTGTCAGCAATACTGTTCAAAATATCTTCTACCCCTGGAGCATTACCCTAGATATGCGGTATCTACTCTGGTGGATGGTGCAGCTAGTCCTCACGGGGCACATCATCATTGTTACCTATAAGCAGGGATTTCCCAAGGAATGAATACTTAAACATTAGGTAAGACTCCAATAAAGGAGAAAGATGGCCACTACTAAGAAACCTTATACATACTTGTATATTAATGTTCAAATATGCTGCATTTAGGACAGAACTTCCTCCAGTGTCTGCAGTAGCACTTGTATCAAGCTGCTCTATTCAGCCTGCTGCTGTGACAACTATCCAGGGGCAAATGTCAGGTCAGCTCCCTGCAGCTGTGTCTTGGTATAATTGCTTTGTCAAAACTAATAGCTGCCTTCTTTTTCTCAGAACAGTGAAAGGCAACAGTAGCCAAAGAACTAAATGCTGAGACATTCTTTATGTGCTCCACTGCCTACACCCTGGGTTCTGACCATATTGTACTTGTGATTTTCCCTATTTGGTGCTAAAACTGTGTTTAACACGCTGTTGGACAATATTTTAAATTATGGCATTAATCCCAGTGAGTGCCTCTCTATCGGGCCACCTATTACCATTCTCAGACACCAGCACTCCTATTGTGTGGTGGGCTTCTCACTCAAAGCCTCTTCCCCTCCCTAAAAGTAAACTTTTTGTGATGTTACACAAGAAGTTACATACGGATATTTATTACATACCGACCCTCATCCCGGTATGTAAATACACATATTTAGGGCTCACTGTGATAAAAAGGCAATGCTGTTTTATTCCTACAAAGTGATATCAAATTGTCGAGTCAAACAATTGTTGAGTGCAAAAGACATCTGGAGGCCATTACAATGTTAGCGGGGAATATAATTAATTACTAAAATATGTAGTGCTGATAGTTGTTGCTGCATAGAGAACTAGAAAAGGGACTTAATTTTGTGGACTAATATTTGATCTAGGGAGTTGTTCTTAAAGCAGGCGCACTTTGAGATGGGTCTACAAATAAACATAGGAGTGAAATTAAACCGAGAAACTGCTTGGATAAAGACACACTGGTGGAAAGAGCTAGGACAGCTGTGCCACATTCAAACATATCTCAATCCCCCAAGTACCATTTATACAGAAAGAAAACAGGAGCAACAAGGAGTAAACACATTTCTTACTTGTGTAAATTTCAGTCATAAATAATAATGGTGATAATGTATACCTGAGGTTTTGAAAAAATTAAATGAGAAATATATGTTAATGCAAATTTAAAATATACAATAACACACAAATATTAGTATGATTATGTACGATGTGCTCTGCATACATGTCCTGATTTATTTTATAAATATAGTCAAAATGATACATTGATAACTGAACAGTGAAGAACTTGGAATTGAAACCTGGATCTGGCTATTTGATAGTTTCAACAAATTTTGTAAGTAGAATATAAATTATCAAATAAATGGTAGTTGAAAAAATTAATGTAAAGACCTATAGAAAGAATCCTGTATTTTAAAAAACTAGCTCAAATGTAGGATTCTGTAAAAAGATTTAAAGAAACCCATTTTTAATTGGACAGTTCCCTAGAAAGAAAATTTTCCTCACACATATGGAGGCTCAAAAAATCTTGACAGATTCATTGGACTTCTCAAATTTGCTTGATAGGCAATAATTAATGATATAAAAATGCAATTAAATTAAACTAATGTGACTTTCCGAGTTCTGCAACCAAAGTAATATTTAAATTCTTGCATGCTATGAATGTATGATGACATTAAGAGTTGAAATTTATGAAGCATTCTGATTTTCATTATTCAGAACATTACCCTGAAATCCAAAGGGAGTTAATATTTTGCACTATGTTGGTCTTTTTTCTCCTTTTTAAAGGGAAATTCTGTTTCCAATGACATATGAAAAACACTTTGAAAAAAGGAAGGAAGGAAGGAAGGAAGGAAGGAAGGAAGGAAGGAAGGAAGGGAGGGAGGAAGGAAGGGAGGAAGGAAGGAAGGGAGGGAGGGAGGGAGGGATGGAGGGAGGGAGGAAGGAAGGAAACAAGAAAGGAAGGAAAATCTATGCTGAAAGGAGAATTAACTTTTCCAGGCCTGTTTGCTTTATAAAAAAAAATTCATTGAACTAAGTGGCCTGTAAAGTTCCCTGTAGCTATAACTTTTTAAATGAGTCTAATATGTCCTGTAATAAATAATTTTATAATTTGAATAATTTGAAAATAAAGGATCCTCTTTTGAAAAGTTGTATGTTATCAATTCTCAAGTATCACAACTTTGTGTACATGCCTACATGTGGATTTAAGACATCTCAGGCTCGGTGTGGTGGTTCATGTCTGTAATCCCAGCACTTTGGGAGGCTGAGGTGGGCGGATTATGAGGTCAAGAGATTGAGACCATCCTGGCCAGCATGGTGAAACCCTGTCTCTCCTAATAATACAAAAATTAGCTGGGCGCGGTGACACGCACCTGTAGTCCCAGTTACTTGGGAGGCTGAGGCAAGAGAATCGCTTGAACCTGGGAGGCAGAGGTTGCAACGAGCCGAGATCATGCCACTGCACTCCAAAATGGCGACAGAGCAAGACTCGGTCTCAAAAAAAAAAAAAAAAAAAAAAAAAACCACATCTCACTACTTTCAATTCTCTACTATATTTGTTATTTAAAGTCCTAAATCAAAGGCTACCTTTTTCCTCTGCCTTCTGAAAACAATCTCTTCCATGCTACATATGTAGCAAAGATAAAGAAATAACCAACAGGAAAGACATTGTTAGAGCAAAAGGGTTTACTTTAGTTGCTGGGTTTTTAGATGGAAATAAGATTTTTGTTTGTTTATTTCAGACGGAGTCTTGCTCTGTTGCCAGGCTGGAGGCCAGTGGCGTGATCTCGGCTCACTGCAAACTCTGACTCCCAGGTTCAAGCAATTCTCCTGCCTGTTTCCCGAGTACCTGGGATTACAGGCACCCACCACCACGCCCAGCTAATTTTTGTATTTTAGTAGAGATGGGATTTCACCATGTTGTCCAGGATGGTCTCAATCTCGACCTTGTGGTCTGCCCTCCTGGGCCTCCCAAAGTGCTGAGATTACAAGTGTGAGTCAACGGGGCCTGGCCAAGAATTTTTTCCTCCAGAAACTTATCGTTCACATTGAGCTACAGTATTTTATTACTTAAGTTTATAGTCACAGCTATAATCTTTTTATGTACTTCGGCACTCTGTCCTTTTTCCAGAAGTTAGAACCCTGAGTTTTATTGAATGTCACTTACATTTTCATAGAGGAGTTGGGAACAAGAGATTAACCACAAACATGACAAAAAATGTGATTGATCCTACCACGTTCTGGGAGTTTCCTGAGTGCCAGAATGTACTACTCTGTTTTCTGAAGTAATGAAACCAAGAAAATCTACAATAAACACCTGGAATGTGACTGGAGAAGTGGTTTGATCTTATTGTAGGACTTTCAATTAAACTGTATCATCTAAAATGCTATTTCGATGATGTATTAAAGGCAAATCATTAAAAGGAACTTAAAAATAAATGTGACTTGGGTTTTGCTCCACATTCCTATCATTTTTCTCCTGATGAAGCTATAGGTAAGGGCTCATAGAAAATAGCTTTGCAAAACTCCTAAAGCAATGAGAGGGTGTCCTCTTTCCTCCTTGTATCTCATTAACAGGGTGTAAATAAGAGCAAGTACAGCCTGTCCTGCAGTCATCTAAGAGTCAGTGGACTGTTGACACTCCCCCAGATTTAAAAATACATTATTGACAAATGAAGAGGAAACTGATACCACAGCAAAGACTGGGTTTCTTCCTGAGGGTGGAAATTTGAGAAATGTATAAGGATTTATCCACTTCAGGAAAGTTGATCTTTTGTCATGAAATGAAGATACATTGATTATATTTTGGAAAGATTTTAACTAAAAATATAAGTTTAAAAAAAGTACAATAATTTTAAATCAGTAATCTCCAGCCCTTTAGAAATTCCAGTTATGCAGAAACACTAATTCCCCAAAGTGCTAAGTAACTGAGGTAACAAGCATGCGTTCCTTGAAGCCACAAGTCTTACCATATGGACCACAGGAGATATGTCACACACGACACACTGCTTCCTTTAGGAAGCATAGCCCGATTTCCCAAGCTATTATATTATCTAACTCCATAATGAATCTGTGATTTTAGTTCAGTTTCTCTAATACACATATATTGTTGTTTCACAATAACTAATGGGTTTTAAAATGGATAGATTGAGGAGAAAGGACAGGGCAAGGAATGAACAAATTATGAGAAATAAATTATAAAAATGAATCCATATGGCATAAACCAAATAATGTCAGGTCTTCGTTTATCCACTAAGCCTAAAAAATAATTGGTTTAAAAATAACATTAACAAAGATGTTGTCTTCACGGAGATGCCAGTAAACCATATGTTTCCCTGTCTCTGGCACCAAAAATGTATCAACATCGTAGGTTAAATATTTCTGTCTTCATTCAAACCACCTACTTGTATCCTGCTGATTATTTCCTTGAAATTAACAACATCCTGAATCAAAGATGTACCTCAAGTATTTAAAAAATCAAAGTTTCTATATAAATGTGGGAGAATGCTTAATGAAGCCAGAAAACCAAACAGTAACATAGAATGAGTAATAGAAAGAAAAACCTCAGAAATTGTGGCTCATTTCCAATTTCTTGAAAAAACCAGAGGTCACTCAGAAGAAATACAGTTTCTCGGCTTCAAATTCTCCATCCATGACAGAGGGAAGCCATCTACATGTCTCACAGTACTACTGAGGGACCAATACAATGATATTTGTACTTCACCACTCAGATATATATTGATATATCATTACATAAATATGTGCACTAAGGAACAATTTTAAACAGAAGTACTCTTATTCTAAATTTTTTAAAAATGCATTGTTTGATGAAAACAATAATGTCTGTTTATGCAGACACCATTAAAAAGCAGTCTTTAAGATAGGAAGAATAGAAATCTTGGTATGTACTTACATAAGCTAAAATTATAGGACTACGTTAAACTTGAATTCTTAATTAGCTGAGCTAATGTGACATGGAAGAATAGACATTCCCAAATCACTCATGTTTAGCTTAGAAATACCCTGTAACCATAAGATTATTTTGTAGCAGTTAATAGTCATAATTGCGTTTTGGCTTATGCTCAGATTTAAATACCATTGCATTTAAATAGAAAACCTGAAATGAGAGGTGGATGGGAAAGTGACTCCCACAGTATCAGGACCTCACCTTTCCCATAGTCTCATCTACACCCCATTGTCTGTTTGTTTCTGAGACTTCCTAAAAATTGGGCATAGTCTTCTTCTTTACCACTCCTCTCTAGCATGTACTTAAGTCTACATAACTTCACAGGGCATAGAAGACCCCTGCACCTTTATGCCGAATCCTCTCTTCTTTGATTTCTTCCCAAGAATCTCAAGTTTCCTCCACAAGAAACTGCTGTTTTTGATAGTCAAGGGTCTCTCTCATTTGGAAACACCTCATTTGTCTGGAATACCATCCTCTAGCTTTTCTGTGAGTATCTTCATTTATCAAAAGGTCTGCCTTAACAGCGCCTCCTCTAGGAAGCCCTCCCGGATTCTTCAGGCAGAGTCAGCAATGCTTCCCTGGCTATCAGAGCAATCTGATTATAGACTTGTAATTTCATTTACCATGCTAATTTCACTTATTTTTAATAGAATGTGAGTTGATTAAGGAAAGCCATTATGTCTTATGCATATTCATCTGCAGCATACAAACACCTGCTCAGTGGTGATACTGTCCGAATTAAGAATATGATACTACAAAGCACTAAGCTAACTACAAGTAAATCTGGCAGTTAGTACAAATTCTCAGTAAAAGTTATTCTTCCTCACTTGTTTTGTAGCTTCTTTACTGAGTAAAATATCTGCCATATGATGACTGCTTAATATATATTTGCTAAATAAACAAGCTATTTTAGGGCCTATTTAGAAGTATTTTTATCCTATTAATCATATTCCTTGTTGATACAGATATATCAAATACTTAAGAAAATAACTAGAGCAGTTCAAAAGCCATGGAAAAATTAAAAGTTTATAACTTCTGTCATTAAAAACTTATCTTTCAAGAACTCAAATTATAATTAATTCATATTTAAAATCCAGCCACATTGGTAAGCTAATACTGAAAGAATACAAGTTAGTAAGGCAATTATTTTGAACAATTCAGGTCAAATATTCTTTCATGTAGAGCAACTACAAAATTCAAGCAAAATTATTTTAACCATGTTACTAAATATGATATAATGTGCACAATGAACTCAAGTTTTTAAATTAGAGTGGTAAAAGTCCATTGTAGATATTTACTAGTAATGTGTATCTGTAAAACATATATATATATATATTTGCCTTTCCTTCATTTTTATGTTTATAACATTTCTATGTTTACAAAAATATAGTGGAACATACATTATTTCAGTATCTTATTGTTTATAAATGTTATTATAACCATTCCCAGAGTCTGTTCTGGACTCATAAAGGTAAGACAGTAAGTTTTCAGAAATGATAATTTTGTAATCAAATTTCTCTGTATTGATTTTCTAATTTGTTCACCACTTTGTGATCATGAATTTAAGGTTATATTTCGATATCCACTTGTGCCAGCTATTTCCTACATAGGGAAAAAGCCATGTTGTTTTGGAAGATTACACCTTACCAAACAGTACCAAGAACTTTAGAGACCATGTGAGTAGACAGATATCTTCTAGTGCCATAGTATCCCCATATTTCCACATTGAAATACATATTATTTTATTACATATTACTTTCTTTAATGTATTATTTACATTAATATCAGGACATTATACATATTTTTAATTGCAGCCATATATAACTTATATTAATTATAAACTGCATTTCAGGTCTTAAGGTGGGACATTTCAAGGTAATTTTTGTAAAAAAATAATGCAATGTTTTTTAGGATTAGGAATTACTGGTTTTGCGTCAAAGATTCCTTAAAGTTAAGACAAGCTTTTAATAGGTATATACCTATAAAATAAACTAAAATCCATCTTTTATAGAAAAAAATAGAAAATAAGAACACACTACCTGTTTATTAAAACCTTAAAAAAACCTTGCTGCTGTGTTACCCAGTAATTCTACTTCTCATAATTTATCCTAAAAAATAGGCAAGGCATCATTTTCATATGCAAATTATGATAAATAAGTAAAATTAGCACTTAATATTTTTAAAATGAGGTGGTGGAATTACTAGTAAAATTTCTTATTTATGTGTATTTCATTATTTCCCAATTATAAAAAAGCCTACATGATTGAGAAGAGTATTAAAAATGAAAATATTTTTAAAGTATGATTTTAAGATCATGAGGATTGGATCAAAATGGGGTCCCTACCCTGAGCAATTCTGTGACCTGGAGAAATTTATTCAACTTTTCTGAACCCCAATTTCTATACTTTTATAAAAATTATGACAATTATAAAAGAAAGGCTTGCAAAACACTTCACACAGTCTCACATTCATAAATGTTTCTACTGCGCTGTTATTGGCATTATTATTAAAGAGGATGTCAAGACCCATTAGAATGAAATGACTTGCAAAATATTTTCTATCCCAGGTAGTTTTAAAGTACACATGTTACATAGGAGATAGAACATAGTCCAAGAACTACCCTTGGTGATCCAGACATACCTCAGAGATACTGCAAGTTCAGTTCTAGACCACTGCAATAAAACAAATAATTGGATTCAAGCAAGTAACATGAACTTTTTGTTTTTCCACTACATATAAAATTTATGTTTACCCTATATTGTAGTCTATTAAGTATGCAATATCATTTCTCTAAAACAAAACCAATGTGTTTACTTTAAACAACAACAACATAAAAACATTATTGCTTAAAAATGTTAACAATCATCTGAGTCTCCTTGAGTCAAAATCTCTTTGCTGATGGAGGGTCTTGACTCGATATTGATGGCTGTTGAATGATTAAGGTGGTGGTTGTTGAAGTCTAGCGTGGTTATGATAATTTCTTAAATAAAGACAAGAATGAGGTTTGTCACACTGATAGATGCTCTTTATCATGAAATATTTCTCTAAAGTATACAATACTGTTAGATAGTATTTTGCCTATAGTAGAGCTTCTTTCAAAATGGGATGCAATTCCTGACACTGTTTAATCACCTTAGTTTATACAATATTTTTAAAGCTTTGTTTTTATTCAACAGACTTCACAGCATTTTGACCAGGAGTGGATTCTATCTCAGTAAACCACTTTTATGCTCAGCTATAGAAAGCAACTTTTCATCCACTGAAGATTTATCGTGAGATTGCAGCAATTCAGTCACATCTTCAGGCTCTACTTCTAATTCTACTTCTCTTGTTATCCACCACATCTAAAGTTACCTCTTCTAGTAAAGTCTGGAACTCCTCAAAGTCACCCATGAGGGTTGGAATCAACTTCTTCCAAACTCCTGTTAGTTTTGCTATTTTGACCTCCTCCCATGAATCATGAATATTCTTAATGGCATCTAGAACGGTGAATCCATTTCAAAAGGTTTTCAATTTACCTTTTCCTAATCCATCAGAGGAATCCCTAGCGATGGCAGCCATAGCCTTGGGAAATTTATTTCTGAAATATAAGACCTGAAAGTATGATTACTCCTTGATCCATAGGTTGCAGAATGGATGTTGGTTAGCAGGCATAAAAACAACATTAATCTCCTTGCACATCTCCATCAGAGCTCTTGGGTGACTAAGTGCATTGTCAACGAGCAGCAATATTTTGAAAGGAATCTTTTTTTATTTCCTGAGCAGTAGGCCTCAACAGTGGGCTTAAAATATTCAGTTAACCATGCCGTAAACAGATGTGCCATCATCCAGGCCTTGTTGTTTCATTTATAGAACACAGGCAGAGTAGATTTTTGCAAAATTATTAAAGGCTCTAGGATTTTCAGAAAGGTAAACGAAAACTGACTTTAACTTAGAGTCATCAGCTGCATTAGCCCCTAACAAGAGAGCAGCTGTCCTTTGAACTGTGAAGCCAGGCATTAAGTTCTTCTCTCTAGCTATAAAATACTAGGTAGCACCTTTTCCCAATGATTCACTATAATGATGTAGTGATTTCATCTACATTAGAAATCTTTATTGTTTTAGTGTAGCCACTTTCTTCAATTATCTTAGCTAGATCTTCTGGACAACTTGCTGCATTTTCTACCTCAGCAATTGCTGCTTCCCCTTCCATGTTTATGTTCTGGCAATGGCCACTTTCCTTAAATCTCATGAACCAGTCTCTGCTGTAACAGCTTCCAATTTTTCTCCTGCAGCTTCTTCACCTCTCTCACTCTTCATAGAATTGAAGAGAGTTAGGGTCTTACTCTGGATTAGGCTTTGATTTAAGGGAATGTGGCTGGTTTGATCATCTATAAGACCATGAAAACTTTCTCCATATCAGCAATAAGGCCATTTTGCTTTCTTATCATTCTTGAGTTCACTGGCGTAGTGTTCACTGGGTCTCACTCTGTTGCCCAGGCTGGAGGCAGTGGCACAGTCATGGCTCACTGCAACCTCAACCTCCTGGGCTAAAGCAATCCTCTCACCCCAGCCTCCTAAGTAGCTAGAACTACAGATGCACCATGCCTTGATAATCTTTTAAAAAACTTTTTTGTAGAGATGGGGGTCTCACTATGTTGGCCAGGCTGGTCTGGAACTTCTGGGCTCAAGCAATCCTCCCACCTTGGCTTCCCAAACTGCTGGGATTACATGTGTCAGCCATCACACTCAGCTGAGTAGAATTTTAATATTCTCCAAGAATATTAAATCTCTTTCACACTTAGAACTTGGCTGTTTGGTGCAAGCCCATCTTGGCTTTTCAACATGTGTTCCTCACTAACTTTAATCATTCTAGCTTTTGATTTAAAGTCAGATACATGAGACTCTTCCTTTCACTTGAATACTTAGTACCATCATAGGATTATCAATTGGCCTAATTTCAATATTATTGTGTTTCAGGGAATCAGAAAGGCTGAAGAGAGAGAGACAGGGGGATGGCTGGTGGGTGGGATGGTCAAAATACACACATTTATTAAGTTCTTTGTCTTAATTTTGCATGGTTCATGGTGTCCCAAAATAAGTACTACAGCAACATCAAAGATTACTGATCACAGATCGCTATAGCAGATATAATCATGATGAAAAATTTGAAATATTGTGAGAGTTACCAAAACGTGACATAGAGACACACAGTAACCACATGCTGTTGGAAAAATGGTGCTGACAGACTTGCTCACGAGATTGTCACAAACCTTCAATGTGTAATAACTGCAATATCTGTGAAGCACAACAAAGTGAAGTTCAATAAAATGAGGAATGCTTGTGCTTCATTTTTTCTGTGTAGTATATTTTCTTCTGTGAATGAAAGTGTCATGTTGAAGCACATTGAGAAACTCAAAGATACAAGGGTTTCCCCCTAACATATGTATATAAGAGAGAAAAATGCCAGGAGTAAAGTAAAAAGCTGACGACGATTGAGAATAAGTGTGAACTGGCAGGCCATAGAAATAAGTTTCAAGCCATATCTTGTTAATACCACAATGTCTAAATTTAAGAATAAAACTCTATTGAATGGTGTTGCTTTCAGTTAGGTATTTGTTAAAGTTTATAAATGTTATAAACCGGACACAAAACTGCAGAATTAAATGTGAAAGAAAAGCTGCCACTCATAAACTATGTCTTAATCATAATCATATCATAATCATAGTGTGTTAGTTTTTTTTTTTTTTTTTTTAGGTCTGTATTAAAATTGCCCCCACGCTTATGTGGCTACATTTTCAACCTCTGCACCTGCAATTACATTTCTTTTTTTTTTTTTTTTTT
>NC_045451.1:48177753-48338606 GCF_002776525.5 Piliocolobus tephrosceles | reverse complement strand
GTTTTCTCTTCTTGTGATAGTTTGCTAAGAATGATGCTTTCCAGCTGCATCCATGTCCCTACAAAGGACGCAAACTCATCCTTTTTTATGGCTGCATAGTATTCCATGGTGTATATGTGCCACATTTTCTTAATCCAGTCTGTCACTGATGGACATTGGGGTTGATTCCAAGTCTTTGCTATTGTGAATAGTGCCGCAATAAACATACGTGTGCATGTGTCTTTGTAGTAGCATAATTTATAATCCTTTGGGTATATACCCTGTAGTGGGATGGCTGGGTCATATGGTACATCTAGTTCTAGATCCTTGAGGAATTGCCATACTGTTTTCCATAATGGTTGAACTAGTTTACAATCCCACCAACAGTGTAAAAGTGTTCCTATTTCTCCACATCCTCTCCAACACCTGTTGTTTCCTGATTTTTTAATGATTGCCATTCTAATTGGTGTGAGATGGTATCTCATTGTGGTTTTGATTTGCATTTCTCTGATGGCCAGTGATGATGAGCATTTTTTCATGTGTCTGTTGGCTGTATGAATGTCTTCTTTTGAGAAATGTCTGTTCATATCCTTTCCCCACTTTTGGATGGGGTTGTTTGTTTTTTTCTTGTATATTTGTTTGAGTTCTTTGTAGATTCTGGAAATTAGCCCTTTGTCAGATGAGTAGATTGCAAAAATTTTCTCCCATTCTGTAGGTTGCCTGTTCACTCTGATGGTAGTTTCTTTTGCTGTGCAGAAGCTCTTGAGTTTAATTAGATCCCATTTGTCAATTTTGGCTTTTGCTGCCGTTGCTTTTGGTGTTTTAGACATGAAGTCCTTGCCCATGCCTATGTCCTGAATGGTACTACCTAGATTTTCTTCTAGGGTTTTTATGGTATTAGGTCTAACATTTAAGTCTCTAATCCATCTTGAATTAATCTTCGTATAAGGAGTAAGGAAAGGATCCAGTTTCAGCTTTCTACTTATGGCTAGCCAATTTTCCCAGCACCATTTATTCAATAGGGAATCCTTTCCCCATTTCTTGTTTTTGTCAGGTTTGTCAAAGATCAGATGGTTGTAGATGTGTGGCATTATTTCTGAAGGCTCCGTTCTGTTCCATTGGTCTATATCTCTGTTTTGGTACCAGTACCATGCTGTTTTGGTTACTGTAGCCTTGTAGTATAGTTTGAAGTCAGGTAGCGAAAAATCAATGAATCCAGGAGTTGGTTTTTTGAAAAGATCAACAAAATTGACAGACCGCTAGCAAGGCTAATAAAGAAGAAAAGAGAGAGGAATCAAATAGACGCAATAAAAAATGATAAAGGGGATATCACCACCGACCCCACAGAAATACAAACTACCATCAGAGAATACTATAAACACCTCTACGCAAATCAACTAGAAAATCTAGAAGAAATGGATAATTTCCTGGACACGTACACTCTTCCAAGACTAAACCAGGAAGAAGTTGAATCCCTGAATAGACCAATAGCAGGCTCTGAAATTGAGGCAACAATTAATAGCCTACCCACCAAAAAAAGCCCAGGACCAGATGGATTCACAGCTGAATTCTACCAGAGGTACAAGGAGGAGCTGGTACCATTCCTTCTGAAACTATTCCAATCAATAGAAAAAGAGGGAATCCTCCCTAACTCGTTTTATGAGGCCAACATCATCCTGATACCAAAGCCTGGCAGAGACACAACAAAAAAAGAGAATTTTAGACCAATCTCCCTGATGAACATCGATGCAAAAATCCTCAATAAAATACTGGCAAACCGGATTCAGCAGCACATCAAAAAGCTTATCCACCATGATCAAGTGGGCTTCATCGCTGGGATGCAAGGCTGGTTCAACATTCGCAAATCAATCAACGTAATCCAGCATATCAACAGAACCAAAGACAAGAACCACATGATTATCTCAATAGATGCAGAAAAGGCTTTTGACAAAATTCAACAGCCCTTCATGCTAAAAACGCTCAACAAATTCGGTATTGATGGAACGTACCTCAAAATAATAAGAGCTATTTATGACAAACCCACAGCTAATATCATACTGAATGGGCAAAAACTGGAAAAGTTCCCTTTGAAAACTGGCACAAGACAGGGATGCCCTCTCTCACCACTCCTATTCAACATAGTGTTGGAAGTTCTGGCTAGGGCAATCAGGCAAGAGAAAGAAATCAAGGGTATTCAGTTAGGAAAAGAGGAAGTCAAATTGTCCCTGTTTGCAGATGACATGATTGTGTATTTAGAAAACCCCATCGTCTCAGCCCAAAGTCTTCTTAAGCTGATAAGCAACTTCAGCAAAGTCTCAGGATACAAAATTAATGTGCAAAAATCACAAGCATTCTTATACACCAGTAACAGACAAGCAGACAGCCAAATCAGGAATGAACTTCCATTCACAATTACATTTCTTTAATAATATTCCAACTCATTAGTACCCTAATAGAACAAGGAAAAATCATAAAGAGACACAGATGACAGTGAATTCACCTCTACTAAGGGAAAAGACAGTTGCAAGGAATTACTTAGAATATTTAGAGTTACTAAATATTTTTAGGTCCTGAGCCATTGGGTTCATGCTGGTTAATTAGCAGTGATTTTATCATTATTATTATTATTTGGTAAGTTAGTGACGTATAAGTTTTCAGTACCATATGACCCAGCCATCCCATTACTGGGTATATATCCAAAGGATTATAAATCATGCTACTATAAAGACACATGCACATGTATGTTTATTGCAGCACTATTCACAATAGCAAAGACTTGGAATCAACCCAAATGTCCATCAGTGACAGACTGGATTAAGAAAATGTGGCACATATACACCATGGAATACTATGCAGCCATAAAAAAGGATGAGTTCGTGTCCTTTGTAGGGACATGGATGCAGCTGGAAACCATCATTCTCAGCAAACTATCGCAAGAACAGAAAACCAAACACCACATGTTCTCACTCATAGGTGGGAACTGAACAATGAGATCACCTGGACTCGGGAAGGGGAACATCACACACCAGGGCCTATCATGGGGAGGGGGAGGGGGGAGGGATGGCATTGGGAGTTATACCTGATGTAAATGATGAGTTGATGGGTGCTGATGAGTTGATGGGTGCAGCTCACCAACATGGCACAAGTATACATATGTAACAAACCTGCATGTTATGCACATGTACCCTAGAACTTAAAGTATAATAATAATAATAATAATAAAAATAATAATAATAATAAAGTTTTCAGTACTTTATTTTTCTTCTTCCTGATCTTTTATTACACCACAGGTAAGTAACATGCCATTTCCCCTTCCCTCCACCGTGTTCTTTTCAACAGAGTCAAAGGTGTCACATCACAGTCAACCATTGGTTTCCCCTGTGCTTTGCTACTGCAAAAAGCTGTCACCCAGCATTCCTACTTTGTCCTTCTAGGGCAGTAACTACTGGGTTCCTGCTGGGGAAGCCCTTAACTGGTGGTTTTATATGATCTCTTCTATAGAACTACAAACTAATTTAACTGAAAGCACAAAGGGCAGAAAATATAACAAGGAAACCCTCACATTCTCCAGAAACTTTCTACCTTAATCAGTCATCAAGCCTGTTAATAAAATGTATGTCATCCCTCAAAACCAGCAAAAATCATACACCGATAGGAGATAAATCACCAACAAGTAACTGGTTCTAATCCCTCTTACTTTTTGCCTCTTTGTCTTCAAATGAAATGTAACCAATAACTATAAGATCTTTTTGTTTTTAAGGAAAAAGGAATAACGACTAAATAATAAAGATATAGAGAAAAGAACCCACAAATTTTGATCTATGTCATAGTACTCTAAATGTGAAATCTCACTGCCCCTTTTGAATTGTCAAAGTGAAGAAGAATTTCCTAGATAACCTAAAAAACACAGATTTTACATTAAATAAAGAAAAATGCTACATATATATTCCAAACTGCATTGGGAACGGACTTTTGTGAAATCTGATTCCTGATGAAGCAGTAGGCTCCTGTCCTTGCCACTGGCTTGCTTCAGGGCTGAGGCTGCATAATAACAAGCTTCCTCTGAATTTTGGAACAAAATGGACATACGGAATAAAGTATTTAACACATCCATACCACCTTTCATGTTCATAGCTCAAAGAACTTTATAAAATCCAACTAATTCATCGAGCTTCATAAACTCTGGAAGACATACACAATTACATCTCTACATGTGGCTAACCACTGGCAGCAAACAGTCAGACGAGTGGCTTAACAGAAAGCCAATTTTGAGTGTTCATGTTTTGAACATTTGTGCGCCTACAGAAAATTGGGGGCACAGTGAAGAATCTCTGAGTCACTAGAAAATTCTAAGAATTTTGAGTTGGGTTAAGAATGCACACAGGAAGAGTGATCTCCTTCCTAACATGCAAAAGAACTCTGATTCTCTAGTTGGGCAAAGGCAAGTTTGATTCAATTAATAGGATCTCTGCCAATTACATGCTTTGGTAGGAAGTAGAATCACTTGGTAGAAGTTTCTGTGTGGCATGGCTAAGGAAATCTATAGAATTTATAGTAAGAAAAAGTAGTTTATATACTTTTGAGATACTAATTATAAATACTAAATTAGTGTTTACAGTGCATAAACAACTCTCCAGATGAAGTGAAGCACTTTGGGAAGTTTGTAGCCTTTTTTAGGCTGATATCCAAGCAAACTCTAGATTGCTAGTTATGGTAAAGTACAAAATCTTTGTAAATAAAGTAAACCATTTTCCAGAAGAAAACTGCACTGCCAAAACCTTATCAGCAGAGGCACAAATGATACAAGTCCTAAATGTTGTTCTAGGCTATGGGTTTCCCTCCATGAACATAACACATGAAAATGCATTACAGGATTGTGAAAAGATCTCAGGCATCAGTTTTATCTAATATAAACGCATATTCTGGATTTCTTGTGCAGCTGGTGACCTTGCACAAATCATTTCACTTCTCTGGGCCTCAGTTTTCCTACATGTAAATGAGAGTTATAGTATCTTTTCTCATGGGGTTGTTGAGAATGGTAAATGAAACTGAAACTGTATCTAGGAATTGCCCAATAAGTTTTTAGCAAATCTTAGAGTTTAATTTTAAAAAAATGATTTCATTTTTCCCCACAATTCCAAAGTTCTTTGAACCCTTCTAGGTTTGAAAATAATATTTTTTTCCCACCAACCATGTAAAAGCATTGCTATTTCTCCACATCCTCTCCAGCACCTATTGTTTCCTGACTTTTTAATGATTGCCATTCTAACAGTTGTGAGATAGTGGTTACACAAAAACTTATACAAACACCTTATACAAAAACTCCCATTGTCTCAGCCCGAAATCTCCTTAAGCTGATAAGCAACTTCAGCAAAGTCTCAGGATATAAAATCAATGTGCAAAAATCACAAGCATTCCTATACGCCAATAACAGACAAACATATCCGAATCATGAGTGAACTCCCATTCACAATTGCTATAAAGAGAATAAAATACATAGGAATACAATTTACAAGGGATGTGAAAGACTTCTTCAAGGAGAACTACAAACCACTGCTCAACAAAATAAGAGAGGACACAAACAAATGGAAAAACGTTCCATGCCCATGGATTGGAAGAATCAATATTGTGAAAATGGTCATACTGCCCAAAGTAATTTATAGATTCAGTGTTATCCCCATCAAGCTACCATTGACTTTCTTCACAGAATTAGAGAAAACTACATTAAACTTCATATGGAACCAAAAAAGAGCCCTTATAGCTAAGACAATCCTAAGCAAAAAGGACAAGCTAGAGGCATCACGCTACCTGACTTCAAACTATACTACAAGGCTACAGTAACCAAAACAGCATGGTACTGGTACCAAAACAGATGTATAGACCAATGGAACAGAGCAGAGGCCGCAGAAATAATACCACACATCAACAACCATCTGATCTTTGATAAAGCTGACAAAAACAAGCAATGAGGAAAGGATTCCCTATTTAATAAATGGTGTCGGGAAAACTGGCTAGCCATATGCAGAAAGCTGAAACTGGACCCCTTCCTTACAACACCTTATACAAAAATTGCTCAAGATGGATTAGAGACTTAAATGTAAGACCTAAAACCATAAAAACCCTAGAAGAAAACCTAGGCAATACCATTCAGGACATAGGCATGGGCAAAGACTTCATGACTAAAACACCAAAAACAATGGCAACAAAAGCCAAAATAGACAAATGGCATCTAATTAAACTAAAGAGCTTCTGCACGGCAAAAGAAACTATCGTCAGAGTGAACAGGCAACCTACAGAATAAGAGAACATTTTTGCATTCTATCCATCTGACAGAGGGCTAATATCTAGAATCCACAAGGAACTTAAACAAATTTACAAGGAAAAAAAATCACATCAAAAAGCGGGCAAAGGATATGAACAAACACTTCTCAAAAGAAGACATTTATGCAGCCAATAAACATATGAAAAAAAGCTCATCACTGGTCATTAGAGAAATGCAAATCAAAACCACAATGAGATACCATCTCACGCCAGTTAGAATGGTGATCATTAAAAAGTCAGGAAACAATGGATGCTGGAGAAGATGTGAAGGAATAGGAATGTTTTCACACTGTTAGTGGGACTGTCAATCAGTTCAACCATTGTGGAAGACAGTGTGGCGATTCCCCAAGGATCTAGAGCTAGAAATACCATTTGACCCAGCAATCCCATTACTGGGTATATACCCAAAGGATTATAAATCATTCTACTATAAAGACACATCCACACGTATGTTTATTGCAGCACTATTCACAATAGCAAAGACTTGGAACCCATCAAATGCCCATCAATTATAGACTGGATAAAGAAAATGTGGCACATATACACCATGGAACACTCTGCAGCCATATAAAATGATGAGTTCATGTCCTTTGCAGAGACATGGATGAAACTGGAAACCATCATTCTCAGCCAACTAACACAAGAACAGAAAACCAAACATGCATGTTTTCACTCATAAGTGGGAGTTGAACAATGAGAACACAAGGACACAGGAAGGGAACATCACACACCAGTATCTGTCGGGGAGTTGGGGGCTAGGGGAGGGACAGCATTAGGAGAAATACCTAACGTAGATGATGGGTTGAAGGGTGCAGCAAACCACCATGGCACATGTATACCCATGTAACCTGCACGTTCTGCACATATATCGCAGAACTTAAAGTACCAAAAAAAAAAAAAAAAAAAAAAAAAAAGAAGAGAAAAAAACAGGGAGAAAAAAAAAACAGTATTTTTTTTTTAATGTGGAGATATTATTGGGTATCTTCCATTCCCAGAAACAGAGCCTTGCAATAAATATATGAGGACATATAAAAAGGAGACAGTATGGAGAGTAGGGCCAAGGACCACTGGTCCTCATTCATTCTAGTCCCTACTCCTGAGGCAGGAGTAAGAAGTCCCATTTTTAATTATTTTTAGAAGTTTTTCTTCAGTGGGTAGAAAGTCTATGAAGTAAATTTGAGCTCAATGTAAAGATCTTCAAAAACAATGATAAATCTCTGACAGTAGGAAAGAGTGTTAGTAAATAGCAGATCTTTAGTACCAGTGTGAGATTTGAGATGCTAAAGCAAATAACAAATATATATTCAACAACATATAAATTTATGAAATATATAATGCTTTTATATGAATTGACTTACAAAATCCTCACAATAGCTCTATGAATTGATATCTGTATCTCCCATTTTACAGATTAGGCCCACAGTATTTAAGTGACTGGATCAAATATCACTTGATGACCAACTTTGGGGAATATTGTAGAGTGATATTATAGGTAGTATATAACATGAATAAGTCATTTAATTGTTATAACAACTCCACATATGATTAAAACTATACAGGGATATTCTAGAATGTAGACGAGGTGGGATATACAGCTAGACAACAACCAGGAGAGCCCTTTCAATCCCAGAATTCTACGATCCCAATTTCTAGAGCTAGCATCTGTTCTCAAATGGACTTTGACTTTGAAACTCCAATACCTTAGGTAGTGTCATTAATGTTTCTTTCTAGTTAACTGATATCAATCCAACGACAAAACAGTTAGACATCAAAGTCTTTTCTATACTGAATGTATTGATGCTTACTATGCACCAGGCAAAATGCTAAGTACATAACATGAATCTGTCATTTAAAGTTCTCATAATGACTTCAAAGGATGAGTACTGTTAGTATTGCTGTCTTTCATATGGAGAAACTAAAGCACACAGAACTGGAATAGCTTGCTGAAGTTTGCACAATTAGAAAAGATAGAGATGAGATTCAAAACCAGGTCTCTTTAGTTTCAGAATGTGCTCCCCTAATCACTATGCCAGATGGTATTATACGTAGTGCTATAACTCATTGTATAAGATACATTTTATAGATATAACAATAATAAAACTCTCAACAGAGGGCACATGTATATGAATCAATACTGGTGGCATGATTAGCACATTCTAAATTGACTTTTTACATGGTTTTTATCTGAGACTAATACTGTATTTTTCATTTAACTGAAGGCTTCATCTTTTGTGGCATTTAGAATTATTAGCACATGACATTTTAATAATAAACACATCAAATCAAAGCTGATGTCATTCTGAAACATGTGAAAGTATTCTAAGCCTGAAATGAAAAACCTTTTTTGCTTTTTTCTTTGAAGTCCATTGGCTTACTGTAGAATCAAGATTGGACTAAGTTACTTTAGTCTTGACTCACCTCATCCTCAATTAGCAATATAAAACATATGATTCATTTGTTGTAAAAATAGTTTACAAATGAAAATGTGGCAAATTTTATGCAGAATATTTAGTATATCACATGACAATTTAGATTTTTACTATGGATACTTGAGAAAGGAGGTAGACAGATAAAAGAGAAAGACATTTCTGGGATAAGAAGGAGAAACAGAAATACAGAGATAACCCAAGGGAAAGACTGAGGGAAACACCAGTGAGCAAAATACAAAAAGTACAAACATCTCCAATACACAGATGCCTTAGAAAAAAGATACTGAAACACGACATGCAATTGGCATATAATAAATGATTAATTAATGAGAGAGTAAATCTAAGACATGAATTTTCATTATGTATATCCTCATTTTTTGACTTTCTACTCTTTCAAAGTTGTGTTGTACTGTCACCACCCTTGGCATCATGTATTGGCATGCGGTAGTAGACCAGAGGAAATTAAAGAGAGGTTGATTCATTTTCATTCAAAATGAACACAATCAAGTCACTCTCATAAGTCATGAGGTAAATTTACAAAGGTGTTGGAAATGATCAGTTAGAACCTCTTAATAAGTAATTGACCTTTAAATTGGATACTAAACAGAATTATAATTCATTAGTTTTGCTATTGTTCATTTTTGCCACAGAATCATTTTGTTCTTTGACCTTCATTCATCACAGGAACACACATTTTCAATTTTAAATTCCTATCATAAAGACACAAAAACTAGGTATCTGTGTACTTTAAATCCATTCAAGAGTTTTTACTCTTCAACATAAATCAAATTAAACGAACTGCATTTGCTATAGCTGGTGTTCACCAGACTTCAAGATGCCTCAGTACCTGCTGTCTCTCCAGACGCATCCTCTTGGCGGCATTTCTACTCTCACTCTCACAAGCTGAAGCCAAGATACTCTCTGCAACTGCTGAAGTAAGGTGGGAAGGAATAGGTCGAGACTAAAAAAAAAACAAAAAAAGAGAAAAGTATGAAAAAAATTATTAACAGTATCATTAACAGGCCAATGTTATTCTCAGAAGAGCTCTCAGGATCATCAACACGTGCAGGAGTATCCATTTATTTCAACTGAACTTATTTCAATAGAAAGAGGAAATGGAAATTGTAAAGATGAAAAATGAAAGCTAGTTAGAGATTAAAGCTATCGTTGCTACACAGATCCATCATTCATTCCCACAGATCCATTGTCACAAGTATTTAGCCTGTGCCATGAAGCTGGAGTTTGAACAGGCAGTGGCAAAACTGCTAACTGGATTTTGCAAATAAAACAAGGTCTTTAATTCTACTATAACATATGACATGCACAAAAAAACAAAACAAAAACAAGTGACAGGGCTGAAACAGAGTTTAAAAAAACCTAATAGACACTCAGACCATGTCAAACAATCTTAATATGAAATATTATGGATATTTACACTCTAAATTGTGACCCAATTGATGTGATTAAAATGCTTTTAAATATAAATAAAAATGAAAAAGTCAGCCCTACAATGATTTTAATATATTAAAGATTTAGTGCTTTAGATGTTAGATATGTTTGCCTATGTGTACATACATGTTTTGTTTTACTTATAAAATATGAGCTGGTATTTCATAGATACATGTTGTTGAAATCCATCTTCTATGTAGCCCATATAGAAAGTAATTAATTCTCCAACTAATTTCATGATTAACTGTAAATCGTTTGCAGCTCTCAATATCATTTGTGATAACCATAACAAAATTATGATTTTCATTCTTTTTTTCCATAATTACATGCAAAGTCATCCAACTGAAAGGTGAAATACTTAATGATATAGAACAGTTTTTTAAATTAAGATAAGCAAATGATAGATAAGAAATAACAAAACTAAACCAAATGAGGTAGTAAAATAATGTGAAATTATGAAATAAATATATCTTTTGGGAATATAGCAAATATAGTACATGCCACCTTAGGGTTTTCAAAGTCTCAGACTAAAATATGTGTGAATGCTATTTATTAGAAGCCTGAACTAATTGAGACCTTTTGAATTTTTTTCTAAAGGAATTGAAACATGGCTTTTTTATACATGACTCATTTTACCAACTTTGTTATGTACAGCGTGTCTCAGCCAATTGAACACAGGGCTTACATCTAAAATAATATTCTAGAACAGCTAAATTCAGACCACACCATTTTAACAGACACTCTATAGTTAAATTTGTACAGTGTAGACAGAGACCGGGCTCTGACCTTGGGTGAACTAGGAAGCAATTTCTGCAACTGCCTTAGCAGACTTCCTCACTACTTCCCCTCCAAAGTAGCCTCTGGAGGCAAAAGGTAGGAAAGGTATAGGGTACATTCTCCTCTGCTAACCCCATGGGACATCTCAAATGATGGTTATACAACTTTGACAATAAAGCAGTAGGATATTTGGAATGTTATTTTTACAAAAAAGAAGAAAAGAGGTCCATTTGTGGCAGGAAAATAATGCAATGTCAGCATTTTGAGAAGGAAATTAGAAAGCCAGGGCTGTGCATTTGTAATAGAAAAGAGGGTCAAATGAGGCAAACCTAAAATAAATTGTCATAAAGATGTAAGCACAATTTCAAAACTCACATTGCTTCTTCGTTTCATTCTCTACTTCACTGAGTATAAATAAAATATTATAGTCCAAAGCCAAATAAATGAAGCTATAAAATCAGTCTCATTAAACAATGGTCACTGCCTGGCTCAAAAATATAATCCAACTACATGGGAATTAGATACTCACTGATACCTTTCTTGATTGAGCTAATTTTTGAGGAAAAGGTGTTATAGGAAAAATGGGAATAAGAACATTACATTATCAAAAAATAACACAAATTATTTGATTGTAGTTAGCATTATTCAAATAGGAGCGAGAGTTTATACCTTTATAAACTGTATTATTAGATCATTTGTTTCCATGGATGAAATTAAGACAATCTAAATAAAATGTCAGCAACCTTCCTTTTCTTAATCCAATTATTGAGAGCCACATGGGATTCAGAGAGACATATTTCAGTTCTTCATTACCTCGATTTTTCTCTTTTTTTTTTTTTGCTATCTCCATTAAAAATTAGGAATATACAAAGCTATAGAATTTTAATAAATTATATTGTATCAACAGGCACACAAGTAACTTAAATGCATAAAAGTTTGTTTAATAGGGAGAACATAATTATCCCTTCAATTAAAATTATTTCATAGCATTTTCTTTCAAATTCTTAATAATTTTTAAAAACAACTCTTACTACTCAACTTCTGCTAAAGCAGTAAAAGTTGTTATGCCTAGTAATTTATGTAATTTCCTTTACAGAAAAGATGATAGGGAGAATTGCATCTTCCCTAGATGTGTGAAATCAGTTTTCTCAAAAACTAGAGCAATGTCCTGGCTAGATACATTTTAAGGTCATGTGATAACCTAATATTTAAAAATCGACTTCAAGATAAAGCAACCATGTACACACTATCCTACTGAGTGGAAAAAATAAGTAGAATCAAAGATGCATGATTCAATACTTCCCACACATAAATAGTATAATTTTGAAAATAGATTTGTATTGAGTTTATTGTGGGATCATAAATTGACAACTCTCGATGGCCATAAAAGTCATCCAGTACAAGTTTCTTCTCTCAACTTTGAAGAACTGAAATGTGGGTAGATTAAGTAATTGCAAAAGGACAAATTGAACTAGATCCAGAACTCAGATTTCATGTCTCCCAATTTTCAACTCTCACTTTCCTAAATTCTGTTCTATATTTAGTACTTTTACGTACTTTGTCATTAATAAAACAAAAAATTCTTTAAAAAATCCTTATATACAAACCATTGTTTTCAACTAAAAAAATAAGCAGAACAAAGGTAGCCATTTACATGAATGCATTATAATCATCCTTAACTCAAGCTCTTTGGAGAAAAAAGCAGAATAAATCATAAAATCTGTATTACAATCTAAGAATTATATTTGAAATGTATTTTTGCAGAGAATGTACTATCTCTCAATAATGTGTACCTCCAAATAGAAATCCAGTACCATCCTAATTTAATTTTTAGATAAATGTTAATAATATCTAACTCCTATTGAGTGCTTAGGACATTCAGCTATTAATACCAAAAGTTTAGATTTCTGATCAAATTTAATCTCCTAAACGATCTTTGAGAAAAGTACTTATATTACTCATATTTTAGATAAACTACATTGAAGTTCTGAGAGATTATGCAACTTGCTCACAATTATGCAGTGATGTATGTGGAAACACCTGAATTCAAATCTAAGTCTGATGATGAATTGGGAGTTATAATCCCTAGTAAACTACTATTCACATTTTACAACAAAGTCCCCAGTGAGTTTAAATAAATCTATAATTCTTAAATACTACACATTCCTGTAAGGGAATTCAATCACAGCTAACCACACATGGCATTTAGCAAAGAATATATCAGGATCTCCCTAGCATCCTTCACTTAAATGGTTCAAGTTCTTTAATATATTGTCCTATAAATTCTATAAATTACAAAATTTATAATCTTCATTAATAGCACAAAGACAAAAATGTAACTTATCTAAGTTATGTCACAAATTCTTAACTGACTGAACCTGAATTCATAAGATTGTAATGTTTATACAGCCAGAAGTGTCAATAATACTATACATGAACCATAATAAAGCTTAATTTCATTCCCAAAATGAGAATACAGGAGCCAGGCAGAGAAGTTCTTTCCCTCATGTGAGGTAATCATGCTAAAAATCTCTTTGCTTCTAATATTAATGAGTCAATAATAAATGCCAATACTGTCCAATACACACAGGGCTCAAGTGTGCAGCATTTGGTTATAAGATATTAAAGACAAAAGTTTAAAAAAATTTATCTATAATTTGGCTTCTATCCACTTAACAACTCAAAAGTACTAATAAGAAGATAGTGAGAAGGAAATTAATCAAATTTTCTCCTTATAAAAGGAATCATGTTACAGAGAAATTTAAAACTAGTGTTTAGTACGTGCTCTGAGAATCATCTCCTGCTGAACTCTCCTTTCCATCATTACATTTGACAGTTGAGGGCTTATTCTAATGTCACCACAGAATTGTCGTTCTAAAACATAATTAGTAGTGTGTTAGGGGATATGGTCATACACTTCACCAGGAAGGAGACTGAAAATTCCCTCTTACATTTGTAAAAGTGGCCATAAAACACAAAGCTTCCATGTAATAATTGGAGATAGGAATATTTTGACGCAAACACCAAATGCAATTAATTCAATAGATAACTTATGAAAATAACACCTCCTCTGGCTGAAGATAGCTCAGTAAATACATATACTATTTGATATCTATCTATCTATCTTAGAATATTTACAATAATAGTTAACAATGGATATAATTATACACTTCACATGATCTATACCTGGATTGGGAATATTTATTACATATTTGTATGTGCATATTACATACATTATTTCCCTATATATAACATAATGGTACCTACCCTTATTAATTATCTCTTCATAATTAACTGACATTCTAACTGGGATCTGAGTTGATCTTTCTCCAGCACTGTTCTTTTTGTAATAATTATCTATGCTCAAATCAATGGCAGTTGTGTCATTAAACAGATGGCTAAACCATCACATGGAGATTTTGGAGTTTAAAAAGTCACATTTTAATTGGGGACTTAAGATGTAATTGCTGTTGGCACGATGTAAATGTGTCTTTTCTTATATATGTTGGTAAAATGTACCGTCACACCGACAAACTATTCCATTTTTGTGGGTCTTAAAACTCTACATGAAATAACTTTTAGAGTCCTCTGAACTTCAGCTGTACATTTACGATGCCACAGGATTTTTGCAATTATAAAAAAGTACAAAGAAATTTAAGAATGTTAGGTTTTGGTCATGGGTTAATGTGGTGATGCTCTCAGACTCTACAGTTTAAGTGAAGCTTAATCAAGTTGTTAGTTAAGGCCAGTCTGGGAGCGACTGTGACATCCACTCAAGGTTGTAAGTAGAATGAGTGCCTTGAAGATAATTAAACAATTCAGCAGTCAGAGTTTAGGTAATGTGCTGAGTTAAGATTATTCCTCCTAATCTTGTTACTTTATAAAACCCATTATTAAGAATTCTGTAATTTGGATGGTGTGCACACATTATCTCCCCCAAGTGGCATATCTATACCTAAAGGCATAATTGTTCAGGTTATATACATATATAAAGTTTCATGTTCTAAGAGATCCTTTCTATTAAGCAGGTGGTTTCATTCTTATACATCAGTGGAATACAGATAGTTTGCAACTAAGTCATACTGAAC
This sequence comes from Piliocolobus tephrosceles, assembly GCF_002776525.5. Taxonomy (NCBI): domain Eukaryota; kingdom Metazoa; phylum Chordata; class Mammalia; order Primates; family Cercopithecidae; genus Piliocolobus; species Piliocolobus tephrosceles. The sequence continues at coordinate 48,323,563 of NC_045451.1, read as the reverse complement.
TGAATATTATTCTATAACCAGTTACTTGCTATGTGACCATTTTTGCAATTTAATCTGCATCTCAGTCTTCTTATAAATGACAAAACTGAGATTCAGTCAGAAAATTATAAATAAGGAAAATAATCTCCACATTATGCAGTAGTTTTTAGAAGTCCATGAGAAATGCACATAAAATCACTAGCATATTTTATAAGTACTTTTTATCTAACAAGAACTGTGCCAGGTTTAGAGATCTGAAGATATCAGTATGGTCTCTGCCATCATAGAGCTTACTTGACAAGTTGGTACAATGCCTAGCACATAGGTTATAACTTTATAATGTACATGGAAGTGCATTATTAAAAGTGTATTTAGTAAAGACAACCTTTTGTGAGCAATTCTGAAGCTCTAATATTATATAAACTTAAAATATTTTTCAAAAGCTTGGGTTAAACTCAGCTGGCAGAAAAAGAAACTGATAAATGAATGCCTAAGGTTTTACTTTTTCCTAATTTCTGTGAATATGTATATGTTTTGCTGCAGAAATACTGATATATTTGTATATGTGATGTTTTTCTAGGCCCCATTATGGGTGTTATGCAACAAACCTAGTATGTACTCTGTGATGTCCCAAAATTGAAAAGTTCTGAATTCCAAACCATAGATAATCCAATATTTTAGATAAACTGGTGAATGCAAACTAAAATAGTAGTTCAACTGTCCTTAGTTCATTCCACATGATTTTAATGGAAGTAATAAGGAAAGTTCCTTCCTCAATTAACCCTGGCCACCTGAGTTCGTCCTGGGCAATCAGAGCACTCAATACTTTGTTTCCAATGACTGATCCAAGAAGGTGGACATGTAATCCAAATAGGGCCAAGCAAAGTTCTTTCCCGGGAACTGAGACCTGGAGTTGGAGGATTGCTCTTGGGTTGTGGGTTTTAAGAATGGAGGCCTAGAACTGCTGCTGGTAACATTTCCAAACAGGTAGCAAGAAGTTGTCCAAGATGTAAATCAATACACAAGAGAAGCATAATTAAGAAAAAGGAGAGCAGCAAACCCCTGACATTGGAGCCCATGGATCCACTATATGTGATTTCTTGAACTTTCTAGTTGTTTGAGAAAACTCTCTTGACTAAAAGGAGTTTGAAAGTGTGTTTTAACAGAAGTGGAATATAAGCTAATTAAACTTTGTCTAGGCTTTGTTTAGAAATATTTCATTTATGAATTAATGATCTGTGACTTGGCCTTATTTTTAGAATATTATTGGCCATTAATAATGATCTTTTATGAAAACATGGGGAATTAATAAGTCTTCTAGTTGAAGACTTAGAAACACAGTTTAGTTAATATCAGCTGACACCTCTGATCAACACACAGGATCAAGTAAATTATCAACTGAAATAACATGCTTTCATTTTAACTACATAATCCTTTATTTTAAATATATAAAATATATTGTGTATATCCTATATACACTGTATATATTCTGAAAGTTGAGTGTTACATATACTTACAATTACTGTACATTATGATGTAGTTTTCCGAATTATTTGTGAAACTAAAAGTGTATACTAATTCCATTCATATAATTAACATCACTACCTATTCCCACTTATTGTTAAATATATTTAAATTTTTTTAATGTATCCTTTCTTGGCCTTTTGGTTAAGATCAAGTGTAATTTTTTTTAACATTTTAATAGTTTAAAAATAGTTAAAATTAAACATTATATAACCGTTTTCTTTTGTGAAAACAACTCGCTAAAGATTTAAAATATATTATGCTACATTTTCAGTTAGTAGTAGTTTTTAAAATTAAAATACCAATTGCAAGATACTATGAAACTCATATCACACAATAAAAATTATCTTACCTCTCTATTAATTTCTACCACAAAGAAGCACATTAGTAAATATCCATCCAGCCACTCAATCTTTCATTCAGCAATTTTAATTCGGTTGAATTCAACATGAATTGGGCAACTTTCATGAGCAACTACTTGTATTATATAAGACATTGTGGGTGATACAGAGATGAACAAGTTAAGAAGCATAGTACTCAAGGAACATAATTTCTTCTTGAAGAGCTAAGGCCCATATATATAGATAACAGCAATATAAGACAAGATAAAACTACAAAAGATGTACCACAAAGTACAATTTGCACATAGAAGAAAGAGAGATTTGAGGCTGCTGTTAGCTAGCAGTGAGGATTAAACAGATAAAGACCTAGTTGATTTAGTCCTTCAAGTAGCTCAACACATTGAGACAGTGCGGGTTTCCCAGGAAAGGGAACTGTGAAATTCAGTTTCAGATTAAACTGCATTTTATCATGTTTCTCATGTGCAACAGGTACCATACTAGGTATACCAGGTACTGTCCTAGGAGTTTTTACATTTGTTATTTCGAGTGCTTTTGGTTTTCATCTTTAGGATAAGAGCTATTATTTCCATTTTTCTCTTCCAGGGTGAGACCACGGCTCGGAGATAGAAAATCCATAAGCAGCAACTGGAAAAGCACAGACGAGAACCAAATCCAGGTGTTTTTCTTCAGACGCTCACCAATGCTGCCAATTTTTTTTTTTATTATTTCCTTTTGGATTCAGTTTCCTTCTTCTTGGATTATAGAAGCATTCCTCTGGAATCAGTCAGGTTGTATAAGTAGTAGCCTCAGAAATTATCTTAAGTATTTCTTTCCCCCTCACTCTGAAAGTAGAGCTGAGCTGCGCATTGATTTGTGAATTACAAGTAGTTTCTCTTGAAGACTTTTTTTCCTAGTACTTTGAAGAAATTGTTCAGGCTGGTTTTCAGTTGTAGATAATATGTTGTTTCCTTCTGGTACATTTAAGAATTTATTTGCTTTTCTATGATTTTACTATAATATCCATAGGTATGAGTTTTGTTTTTTTTTTTATGTATACTGTTTAGAACTAATCTACTTATCTGTTATGAGGATTGAGGTCCAATCAATTCTGAAAAATAGTTCATCATTATCTTTTTCAATTTGTCTCTTTATTCTAATTTCTCCTCTGGAATGCCTGTTAAATGTGTCTTTATCATTCTCTTCTCTACCTTAATTTATTTTTCATATTTAACTTCTCTTTTTTTCCTGTGGGTAACTTGCATACTTCTGTGTTCCAGTTTACTTTCTCCTTGGCTGAATATTACATTCTACTTAACCCATTTAGTAAAAGGTTTTAATTTCAATGATTATAATGCCTGTCATGTTTATTCCTGAAAGTTGTATTAGGATATTTCTTAATTCCCCTTTCATAGAGAGGAAAATAGAGGACGAGCCTTTCTTGGGCCCAGCTTTGCATACATTTCTCAGTTTATGTGCCTATCTAGTTACAAACTAAAATGCATGTATCCTGAACCTGGGTGGACATTCATACCCCAGCCCTAATCTGTCTGGGTCTACATTTACTTTTTCTATCTTTCTAAGTTGTTACCCAATCCAAAGGGCTTACAATTCTGGCTAAGAGTTTCCTATTCATTTCAGGTACCTGGAAATTTCCTTTTCTTTCTTTTGAGCTTAACTGAATATGTTTTAAATTGCTATGTTTTATTCAGGATTTGTACATGTTTGTGGTGGGAACCTGGGTGGCGTGTGTGTATGCGAAGAGAACATACCCCATGAGGCTCAGGTCAACATCTTGCTTAAAGCAAAAGATGCAGTGATAAGTAGATTTGAAAAATACATGGGCTATATTCTTTAAAACCCAGTTATTCTTCAATTTTAATGCATTTAGTAAATAATGAGCAAAGGGTACCCATAATCCCTGAGTCATAAAAAATTAGGGAACCAGTGAACCAAGAGACAACCCATTGAAAGAAGGAGCAGCAGTCTCAAATGATGAACTACGGTGTGAAAGGAAATAATTTGAACATACTAGAAGAATAGGTAGAAAGGGACCATATTATATGCTATACATATACATACATGATCACATATAATACTCCAGTATCCCTATCCTTTAGAAGAGACTCAGAAACACTACGCTTGTACAGGAATTGAACTAAGCAAGAAATTGAAGCTAGGTCTCTCGGTTTCAAAAGGTCGTATGCTAAAACATTATAGAAAGAAATATGAAATTTGTTCTAAGATGACAGAGTTTCGCACTTATCAAAGCCAAAATTGAGGAAGACTGCTCTAGGGGCAAAGGCAGATTTATCATAAAGTCAATAAAGTGAGGCACAGGATACCTCAACTGGATGAGCCTCTTGAGTGCTGGAGTTCCTGGATGTTGTAAGCATTCTAGATAGGAAGGGAAAGCCACTTTAAAATCCGGAAGCATTTATATGTAAGTATGTCTGAAAATTGTCTAACAAGATGTTAGAAGAAAAGTGTTTTAATCTTCAAGATTTCGGTGGTTTTTAATTTTTTTTGTGTATTATAATTTTAAACTGCAAATACACATTCATTTTATCTACCTATTTTTTTGCTCATAATTGTGTATTACTTCTCTTTTCAAAAAGATCTCAAGTCACGTAATCTTCAGGTTTTGCAAACCCTATTTCTGCCTCTGCCTAGGCATAGTGTATATGAAGATTGTAAGAGGAAAGTAGGGAGTTGAGTTAGAAGGATTATGCAACAGTATAGATATGAGGTGTGAAAGACTAGAACTAAAATAATAGCACATAGAATCAGAAACTATAATATTTATTTGGGAAACAGAGTAAAGGAGGAATAAGCAGAATTCATTAAGTGGTAGGATACAAGACAAAAAGTAGTCAAATCTCATTCTATACTTTTGAGCAATGGTAAAAATAACAATATGGTGCTATTAACAGTAGGCAAGTCAAGAGGAATTTACTGGTGGCTTGATAAGTGAGGTGGAGTATCAGTGGAGAAGATAGGTGCTGGAGAATATAAAGAGTTCAGTGTAATATAATTATTGCCCTAGTGTCTGGCTGACATTTGGAAGGAAATACCAAAGATTTGTATATTTTGGGTATTGTGCTTTGAGAACAGGATACTGTACACAAGGGCAGACATTTGCAATTGTGGTTAGGGTGATATACAGTACGTGGCTGAACACAGAAGTGTAGGAACTGCCCAAAAGCAGGTAGGAGTAAATAAGGAGGAAGAGAAACAGCAAGCTTCAAGAAAATGCGCATACTTTAGTTGAATATGCAATCTTTGAGTTTTGTGCAAAGGTGGTCATGTGATCTTTATAAGAACTAATTGAGTAGAGTCATCCTTTGGTATCTCTGCAGGACTGGCTCTAGCACCTCTAAGGATGCTCAAGTCCATTACATAAAATGGCACAGTATTTGCCTATTACCCAGGCACACTGTCCCGTATACTTTAAATTATGTCTAGCTTACTTATAAATCTTAATACAATGTAAATGATATGTAAATAGCTGTTATACTGTGTTGTCTAAGGAATGATGACAAGTAAAAAATGTCTATACATGTTCAATACAGGCACAATCCCCTTATTTTTTTGCCATATATTTTTCAAACAGTTGATTGAATCCACAGATGTAGACTCTGCAGATCTATAGAGCTGACTACACAGTGGTGAGAACCACAGTCTGAATAATCTGCATGCGAGGGAGTACTGCAGGATTTGGTGGTAATAAGTATAATCTGCAAGTATAAAATGCTCTTTTGAGAAACCTGACAAAGAAAGATGAACTCAGATTGTAGAAGAAGAAAAAGAGATGTCACTTTTTTTTGGTATCTGAGAACTTTTTTTTTTTTTTTTGAAAAAAGGATTAAATGTCCTCTCATTGAAAAGGGAAAACTGAACATACAAAAGAGTAGGGGTGGTTGATGGAGCAATGTTCTGAAGAAGGCAGAATTATATGGGGGCAGAGATGCGAAGTTTATTTATCCAGGGCAAATAAGAACAAGACTTTTCCTCTGTAAAGTCACCAGAGAATACGTGAGTCAGAACATTTAGAAAGTTTTGAAATTTTTAATATTGCTTTTTCAGGCTCTTGGAGTGATGACTAAGATCAAGGTATATTCATGCTAATAAAGACTTTGGTGAAAGAGAGATCCAGATCCCTGAAGTGGAAAAGGTAAAAGAACTGTGAAATCAACTTAGATATCAAAATTAATACGGAGGATATTATAGGATGCAATTAAAAATAAATATTATAAATAAAGATCTTAGAGAATGTGAATGTAATCTGGGGGATGGTAAATGACAACTATAAGAAAGAGGGCAAGAGTTAGTACAAAGAGCAAGTGGAAAATTCAAACAAAATGTGTTTGCTAATTAGCATCAATTAAGGTAATTGGTGACAGAGAGAGACACATAGCTATACTCATGTGGTATGAAGAATTAATAGCTACACAAGTATTATAAAGTTTTTATCACGATCTTATATGAAAGGCTAGGTATATTTTTGATATAATTTTTAGTTTAAAGAATCACTTAATTCATTTTTACAATATCTCTATTTGTTAAAAAGTTAATAGCCAGTGTCACTGTAGCTATTCCAATACTTATGATATCAGGGAAACTATGTATTGAAAACAACGTCTGATACCTCTCCTGTGAGCTGTGTTAGACAAATAGAAGCAAATGATGGAAAAGTTAAATCCTCTAAAAAAATACATTATTTCCCAAACATGAAAGGCTTGCTTTCTGGTGTTTTCATAATTAGATTATTTATTTATTTCTTTCTAAATGTGTATCTCCTTTTTCCACTAAAAAATATCAAATCCACCAAGGAAAGCTGTCTCCACCAAGACAAATTAAACAGAAAGAAAATGGAGAGAGTTTGGCTCTGAACTCCCTGGCAGTAAGGCACAAAAGTGAATATATCAAGGTTCATAGACCCAGTGTTGAGAGCAGGTGAAAGCATTCTATTTCCTCAGGAGAAACAATTGTTATTATTATTATTATTATTATTGCATTAAATTCTAGAAGAAACTTTTGAAATCAAGTTTTCTGTCATGGACATTTAGCAGCCTAGTAAACAATGACCTTGACAATACAAAAACTTGCATGAGATTTATTTCTACGAGGAAAAAGCGTCAATTGCATAATATTGAAGGCAACTAACTAGGTAATTTTTTGATAGATTGAGATTATTAAATTTAAATATCTAGGCTATTTGGTTTAACTTGGCACAGTGGCAAAACTTGGGATACAGGAGGAGCAAAGCGCTAAAAGCCTCCTATGTCTTCCCTAAATATTGTCATTTGAGTTTTACAGAAATACATGTATGCGCCTTGGCGAAAGAGTCTCATAATGCAAATTCAGGAAACAAAAAAGAGAAATCACGTCACCTATTGGAGATGATACTCAGTATGGACCAACCCTACCTTGTTCATAAAGCTGTGCTTTTTATGGCCTTTTCTATCACTGTGAATTTACAATCAGGACACCTTCTGGAATAAATATTCTTCAGAGAAATTGCTCAATTTGAGCATCAAAACCGCACAATAGACTCAATAACAACTTGACATATTTGTCTACCTATTAATTTAATGGTTACTTAACTCACTGGGTTTTTAAAATCTAATGAAAATGAAGACAGTATTTACTGATCAAACATTAGATTTATTAGATTTATTTTTCCTAAAGAATGGCCTTTTATGTCTAACTCTGGAGATGTTATGGTTTGAGATAATTGGTACAGACATACTCTGAAACTTCTCTTATGTACACCAGTTCTACCCGATCACACCTAATTAGATTCACAGATCACAAACACTAACAGCCTAGGCTTTTATGGCACCTTCTCAGATAAGATGAGAAAAAAATGGTTTCACACAATTTTGAAACTGTTCACATACATAAGAAATAAGAAAATGGGAAAGGCATACATTGTAAATGTGTGCATTATTTCTAGATGTAACAAGTAGAGCAAGGTGAAATAGAATAAAGTTTAAAAATCATTGATTTCTAATCTCTATCCTATCAAGTAATCTAATGTCAACATAATCTTATCTGTCTATAATGTCCACCTGAATATGAAAGCTCTTGGTACCATCCACCAGCACACAAATAAACATATCCAGTACAACAAATCCTTATATTTCACCTAAGCATTTTCATTCTCTGCTCTTTGCTTTCAAGGCCTGCAATTTGTTAACCATTGACATGAAAACGGTATTCCTTAGGTAGATCCATCTCTTTCCTTTTGATTTAGAGAATGCCATTCTTACATGCCATCTCAAGCAGTGACTGGTGCTTCAGTTCACAACTTAAATAACCTCATGCCCACTTTAGTAGTGACAGAAAGAAAACAAACATGAATGAGATGCTGGTTCTCACTGGTGTTTACTCATATCACCTTTATTTTCTGTGACATGGTACCACGTGGTTCTGTGAGCACTGGACTCACAAGATATTCCTCATTAAATAAACAAAGAGAATAAATACTTCAGGAAGATGAAAAGGAGAAGGGGAAAAAACAAACGAGCAAACAAAAACCCCTTTGACCTGACATTATGGAAAAAAAATAAAAAAAAGACACTAAGATGGAAAAAAAATAGTGTCATGGTTTACATGTGGGATTTTGATGGAGTCTAGGGCTGTGTTTTAATTCAAAACTCACCATCTCAAAACCACTTCTTTTCATCCGCCTGCAGGACTTGAGGTAAGTACGTATACGTTTTCTGGCACGCTCTTGATACTCAGGGAATTGTCGCCTGCATGAGTCAATGATAGCCTGGATCTTTTCTTTGGGCTGCTTAGAGATTGGGACCATTCGGTCCAAGTTTTCATCTACAAACAGCCTGACAAACATCTGTTGGCAAGAGGGAGACAGAGGAGAAGGGTTTGGAGGGCTGCTCTCTTCTGTTCCTAGCTTCCTGTCTTGATTACCGATAGGAAAATACTGTTTTCTGGTTTATGCACTGGAGAACTTTGCAATGGAAAGCCAGAAATTTTAAGCAAACACTCTTTAAAGACTTTCTAAATGGTTGGATTAAAAAATAGAGAGAGAAAAAGAGAGAGAAAAGCAGACAGACAGACAAACATACAGAAAAGAATAGACTATCGTGTAGAAAAAAATCAGGAAATAACAGTAGACTGTGACAATTGAGCACCCCATTACATTCTCTATTAATGATGAATACGACTGTTACATTGCTACACTGCACAGTGGACTAATCTCTGAAATCAAACAACTGACTCTTTTGTCATGCATAATTAGATAAGCTAGGAAAGCAAAAGAAATAACAGATGACGGGCGTACTCTTCCGAGGACTAAGCTGAGGCCCCCTCCATCCACTAGGTAAACATGCATACTCACACAACACAACTCCAGTTTTCAGCTCACATTTGGCTTTAAAATTCTAAACAAAACACAGCAATTCTGGTGTCTGGTTGGCAAAGAGTGTTTCATGTACTTTTTAAATCCTTCTGTAAATTAAACAAACATGTCTCTAAAATATCCACATTTACCAACAAGCAACAACATGAAAGTGAAGTGGTAAAAATTAAACCACACTTGGAGTGTGGCAGGACTCACATTAAAAGCTTTCAGTCGCTCGGCTTCAACGCCGTCTGTCTCATTAACTTTCTCGGAATCGTCATGGTCCTCGTGGTCATCTTCGTCCTCATCTCCCCTGTTTAGTGAGAGGTCCTCAGCTCCTCGGTCCACACTCTCATTTTTGCCAGAGTCATAGCTGGAGTAACTATGTGCAGGAGACTGAAAAGAGAAGGTGAAATAACTGCTTTTAAATTCACTGCACAAGCTTATAAATTTTATGTCTCATCTTTAATTTCAATTGTTTCTCAAAAACCTTGTTTATGAGTTGATAACTCTAGAGCTGTGGTGATTTTAGTTTAAATCAAAATTAATTCAAATTAAATTAAAATTTCATTTCCTTGGTCACGTCACACTAGTTACATTGCAAGTGCCCGTTAGCTGCATGGAATGTTCCATCACTGCAGAAAGTTTTATTGAACTTAGCTGTTCAAGACCAATTACTGTTTCCTCTCAATATTCATATTCCAAATAAAAAAGCAATGTGTAATTGATTTTGCAAGAGAATCATTGTGTCACATATTCTTAGAACTTAATATGATCTCAGAGCTTTGTCGGTATTCATATTAGTATTACACTTTATATAATATTGTACTATATCATATCAATATTATACTAACTTTATTTGCATTCTTTAAACAGGTATGGTAACTGAGGGATGTTTAATTAACATCCCCAGCAAGAGCTATACAAAATATTATTAACTATTAGTTGTTAGTTAACATGCTTTGAAATAAATGTATACATTGTCTATGAGTCTTAAGAAGGCATCTGATTTTGGTTTAGAAAATGGGAATCAGGTTTCTTCCTAATCCTCTGTGAAGTTTAATGTTTCTGGATTCTAACACTATTCAAAAGACAAAACAAATTTAAAGCAAGAACAATTAAATAATAGTGACACATATTTCCATGTAAAAACCATTACACATCTGAAAACTTGAAAATGTTTAACAGTTCATTTTCACATGTAAACAGCTGATAGCCTTCTTAGAGCCTCTGCTGTCAGAATACAACGCATAAGTATATCTACATGTTAATGGGGCTGTTTAAAATAAATAAACTGGCTTTGATCACTTTTCATTTTGGGATTATACCTATTCCAAATATTTTCTCTTGGGACCCTCTAGGATTATTCCAGAGTAAGTTTGGAAGAGTGACCTGGAAATAAAGAAAATCCAAGTATATGGTGTGATAAGGAGCTTGATTCAGCCATGTACAGCATAACAATAAACTATTTTATATACTCTTTGAGACCATAACGTTGACCAATCTTCTTAGAATACTCTAGGTACTTTTGATAAAATACTAAACTAAGATGTAATCAGATTTAAAAAGGAGTATCCTCTATTTTTGCTTCATGATATAAAAGATATTTTGTGAGACATCAAATACAATAAAGCAAATAATGAAGCAAGTGAGAGGTAAAGAGAAGAAGTTAGTATTTAGAACAACTGCATGCCTAGTCAGTTGGTTCCCTTAAGCTTCATAGCAACCTGGTGAGACAGGATTATCCTCCAGATTCTACAGATAAGGAAACAGCTGCAGAAAGTCTCAACAACCTCCTCTTATCTGAAGAATGAGACTATATAACTACTACGTGAACCTAGGTCTGCCTAAGAGCTAAGAGTGATCAAATGAAGTTTTCTTCTCAATATGAAGTTTTTCTTTCTAAGTGTGTGTGTGTGTGTGTATGCACATGTGTGTATAATTGAAAGAACATAAAATATGTATTGGTTTATGTACATGTTAATAGTTAAACAAAGTATTTTATAAGTGATTTCCCCAAAACTGTTACTCCACCTAAATAAATTGGATACATTATTTACATTTTCTTGCAGAACAGTAAGCTGCAATTTATAAATCTTGAGTAAGAAGAATTATCACTTGCTGTAAAATTTCCACATATAATAGAATCTATTTAAATAATTTAGTAGTGCTTCATACACAGTTTTACTTATTTGTTTTGCTGGATAAAGTAGAATAAAGATATACTATTGCAATCAAATGTAGATAATTACATTTTCTTAAATATAAACCATCCATAGAAGGAAATAGTGACAAGCTCTCTTTTTTCAACTTAGGACTAATCATTCTGGAATAAATATATTTATTTTAGGAAAAATATATATTTAAGAGAATAAACTCTTAATAAACAGCAATAGTATACAACTTTTAAGACCAATATGGTTAGTAGTAATTTCTAAAAACTCCTGCTCCAACTCCAAATATCTATCTCAAAGTCGATCATTTCTTCCCTCGGCAAACCTTTATTTACACTGAGTGTCACTACACATTTGGTGTTGTGCCAAGATACTCTGCCACAGAGCAATTTTCACTCAACAAATTATTTATGGGCATTTATTATGCATCAGGCACTATTCTAAGCTGTTTAAATATATGACTCATTTAAAATGAACTGGTTAAGTGACTTTCCCAATGTCACATAGCTAGCAAGTGAAAAAGGATCTGAACCCATGCAGTTTGGCTCTGAGTTCATCATCTTAACACAATTCTATGCTGTCTCTATAGGATGACTACTTATGAGGTTATTGTTATAATATCAGTAGAAATCAATTCCTAAGGCACTGTATTTCTTGACACCAACTTTTAAAATAGAAATACCTCTGTGACAAGACATATTAGACCCATTTCATTATTTAACATCTAACTATGAATTTCCCTGTGCCAATCTGATAGAATATATGCATTTCATATGGGCTGGAGCCTATTTAATAATGTTTTGTATTCATGAAGTGTCTTAAAATTTACATGGAGCTTTAATCTCAACATAACAACTTCACAGAAGAACTAGTATTAATATATTAATATATTTATAAATGATTTCAAATATATACATAACAATAATAAATGATATTAATATACCTGATGGTTAGTTTTATGTGTCAATTTGACAGGATGACACGGTGTCCAGGTATTTGGCTATCCATTATTTCCTGCTGTCTGTGAGGATATTTCTGGATGAGATTGGCACTGGAAGTGGTGGAATCACTAAAACAGATGGTTCTTCACAGTGTGTGTATAGCGGGGGTGAGGGAAGGGCATAAGGGCATAATCCAGTGCCTTGAGGGCCTGAATAGAACGCAAAGCAGAGGGAAGAAACATTTGCCTATTCTGCCTGACTGCTGAGCTGAGACACTTACTGAGAATTCTGAGTCCCCTGGTTCTTAGGGCTTCAAACTTGAACTGAAATCTACCACTGGCTATCCTGGATATTCAGCTTGCAGATAGCAGATGATGGCACTTCTCAGCCTCCATAATCTCATGAGCCAATACTTTATTCTATATATTATGTATCTTATTGATTCTGTTTCTCTGGAGAACCCTGAGTAGTAATTATGTTATGCACATTATAAATGACTTCATTAAGGCTCAGTTAATTTAACTTGATCAGATAACCTCAGACACTGAGAAAAGTGATAGAGAAGTTAAGTAGAGGCCATCCATTCATCACTGGGCTGGTAACACTACACAGGATTTCAGCACTGGGGGATCATGGGAGTTAGCAAAAGAAATGAAAATGTTGAGTTTCAGAATCTCAGTGGATTGCCAAAGTAGAAGGAGAAAGGCAAGTGTGTAAAGGAAGATGAATGCCAATCCAGACAATTTTCATTAACTTCTATAACTGTGTCCAAGACCAACCATGGGGCCTGTTGTGGTATCTCCTACTTGTTTGCTGGCCCAGCACCTTTTTCCGTTCAGAAATGGCCCCTTGCTCTCCCAGGTAAAACTGCTAATCCCTTGGGTATCAACCTTCTCTATGTTAGGCATGCATCTTTGCCTCTAGGTGAGATGGCTGGCCTGGGTCTGAAATCAAGCTGAATCCAGCAGAGCTAAGAAGCACAGAGTCGTGATGGCATCATTTGTGCATCTAGATCTCACTAATACTGAAATTAAGCCCCTGATCCTTAAGTTGTATAATACTATACATCCTTCACCCACCCACATGCTTTTAAATTTTGCTTAAACTTGAGTTTCAGTCACCTGAGATTGAATCTGGAGTGGCACAGCAACCAATCATTAGAAGCCAGATTAACAATATAGATTTCACACGTGATCATTCAAATACATAGATGGCCCCAGCCAAATGAATAATACTATCTTTGTAAGCAGCAGCAGATATTCTCAAATCTACCAACAAAGTAAAATGATAGTGAATGACCTTTATGAAGGGAAATTTTAAATTGACAGTGTTTAAAACTGCTTCCGTGCAATGGTAACAAATGTGTAGCATGTTTTAAGGATCACACCAACATATTATAACTATATAATCAGTGGAGAAATAATAAAACTAGAACAGATCTCTGACATTAACAGTAAAGTTAATTTAAAAAATCAGCATAATATCTTTACAGTTCACATCATTAACAAGGTGGAATTACCTAATAAAATATATTAAGGAAAATATTCCATAGGCTTGACAAGCCTATCTTTTTAAATCTAAAATGTAATAAGCATAATATATTTTTGAATGGCAACATGAAATATTTAAAAATGTTACAATACCCTTATTTGAATGCAAATATTCTGGACTAATTCTTTCAATGTAGGTGTTTGATGGACACAGAACCACTTGAACAGTGAAAAAATGTATAGCCTTATTTACTCAAGTTTTAAAGAACGTGCAATCTTGCAGATCTGAAAATATTCAGGATCTAAATCTCAAGGATGATTGTGATTGATGTTATTTTGCTTTACAAAACAAACTGAAATTTTTATAACTGAATTCTGCTTTTCAGCTGGATTATCATTTAGGACCTATCGTTTAAGGCCAAATTAAGTTCAATTTCCAGCTTCTACCCTAGTCCACTTCAATCTTTCCCTAAACCGTGAAGCCAAGTTACTTAATTTGACACAGAGTTAAACACTACCATTGCTCTCTACTTTCCATATTAATTTGCATTTTTCTTCAAACTAGTCTGAGATAAGAACCAACACATACTCCTCACAGAATCCAAGACATGAGCTTTACAGATTGCCATTCAAGACTGCCTATAATTTCTCTTTTTTCTATAAAATGATTTGGTTTTTATAAATGGCAGAATGTGAGTGCTGGAATGGTATCATAGGCTCAGAGAATACAAATTACTATCAGTCTCCAAATAACACATATAAAATATGGCAGCCATTTGCCCCATAAACCTGCCTTGCCTAAATGAGAACTTTGGATGATCATAGCCTAGGAAACCTTCATTTCAGGTGCAATTGTTTTCTTATTTCAAGTATAAATCTAAAAAACTCCAAACCAGAACTAAAAAAAAATCCAAAGTTATTATAGAACCCCAATTTAGGTCCTATAGAAGATGGATACATGCTTATCCTCAAAACGCAGGTGTTGGCTTATGGGGGTAAGGGTAGATTTTTGCCTTAGCTATATACTCTGCTTATTCCTCCCGTGACAAAATATGGCTCTCCTTAGCAAAGAGCCTTCTGAAAATACATTTGCACTTTCCTTTTCTCGAATTTTCCCATCCTAATAGAACTGCCAGCTTTAGGCCTTGAAAATTCCCACTTGGAGGAAACTTAATCTGTTTGCTTATCTGTAGTCAGAGCCTAGAATGGCTCAGATAGCAACACCACAGTGCTTGGTGTTAGACACAGCTGGGATTGGGAGCTGTGTCTGATATTTGCAGCCAGTGGATAAAAGGGAACCTGTGTTTCCTCATTATGTCCTAAATGAGGGAAGAACATATGAATTCAGTGTCAGGTGTCCATGCTTTCATGTGCTTTGCATATCTATGTCACAGCACTGATTGTAAGATATTATGTAAATGAGTTTATATTTTCATATTCCATACAGTCTGAGAGTTACTTGAAGGGAGAGTCATATATGCACCATGTCTCTTCCATCTTTATAACATTGCACAATGCCAAACACATAGTAGAAATAAAGTAAATGTTTTCTGAGTGAGTGACTGATTATACTTTTGAGTTACACTGAAGATGATTTAACTTTTTAAATTGCAATTTTAAAAACTATCTTATATTTCCTTTAAAAAAATCAGCTATTCATCAGTGAGTTTACAAGCAATGTCAGTATCATTACAAGTGTAACGATCTAGCACTGCGTGCCTTCTGATATGATATGAAATGAAGCACATGGCACTACTCAAGAAGTAAAGTCAACATCAGGAAAGAAAGAAAGAAAGAAAGAGAGAGAGAGGGAGGGAGGGAGGAAGGAAGGAAGGGAGAAAGAGAGAAAGAGAGAGAGAAAGAGAAAGAAAAGAAAGAAATGAAAGAAAGAAAAGAAAGGACAGAAAAGAGAGAAAGACAGAAAGGAAAGAAAAAAAAAGAAAGAAGAGAAGGGAAGAGAAAAAGACAGGAAGGAAGGAAGGGAGGAAGGAAGGAAGGAAGGAAGGAAGGAAGGAAGGAAGGAAGGAAGGAAGGAAGGAAGGAAAAGAAAGAGTGAGAAGCAATTGAACCCAAACTTCAATCTAGAAACAGTGGTTCCCAAAATGCATTGGTTGCACTAGCAGGATCGGCATCTCCTAGAAACCTCCTAGAAATGCAAAGGCTCAGCTCCCTCCCAAGACCAACTGAATCAGACACTTTGGATGTAGGCCCAGCAATCTGTGTTTTAACATGACTTCCATGAGATTCTGAGGCACAGTCAAGCTTGAAAAACATTTGTCTGGAGCTAAATTCCATTTGTAAGAAAAATGGCAGAGAGAGAAGTTAAATCACACCAGAGAAAGCACACAGGTAAATTCAAAATATGAGACATTGGGCAGGGCAATTGACCTTGGTCCTGCAACAATTTACTGATACAGAAATAAGATATATTAAAGGAGATTTAAGAGATATAATCAAACAAAATTTGTACCCCTTACTTGTATTATGATTCAAAAAACACCCAAAGCAAGAGACATTTTTTGAGAAAAGTGAAAATATTCTATTATAGATGAGGATAATAGATAATAACATGGATTTATTAATTTTTGCTAGATGTAGTACCTTAACATTTGGTTAAGTAAATATTTATGTAAGAAAATATCCACACTTATTAGAGATATAAGTTGAGATATGAAGAGATGCCATGACAAGACTGCTTGGGATATGCTTTAAAATACTCTAGAAGGTCAGGTTATATCTATAATCCCAGAACACTAAGAAGTCAAAGCAGGAGGACTGTTTGGGGCTAGGAGTTTAAGACAAGCCTGGGCAACATAGTGAGACCTCCATCCCTAAAAAAAAACAAACCAAAAACAATTATACAAGCATAGTGGCATGCACCCATAGAAGTATACTGGGGAGGGTTAGGCAGGAGTACTTCTTGAGTCCATGAATCCCAGGCTGCTGTGAGCTATGATCCTGCCACTGATCTCCAGCCTGGGCAACAAACCAATACCTCGTGATATGGTTTGGCTGTGTTCCTACTCAAATTTCATCTTGAATTATGGTTCCTATAATCCGCATGTATCATTGGAGAGACCTAGTGGGAGGTAGTTTAACCACGGGGGCGGTTATCCTCATGCTGTTCTTGTGATAGTCAGTGAGTTTTCACGAGATCTGATGGCTTCATAAGAGGCTTTTACCCTTTTGCTCAGCACTCCTCCTTACTGCTGCCATGTGAAGAAGGATGTGTTTTCTTCCACTTCCACCACGATTGTAAGTTTCCTGAAGCCTCCCCAGCAATGCTGAACTGTAAGTCAATTAAACAACTTTCCTTTATGAATTACCCAGTTTCTGGTATGTCTTTATTAGCAGCATAAGAATGGACTAATACTCCCTGTCTCTTAAGAAAAATTAAAATAGAAAAAAAGTTAAAATGTTAAAACATATAAGAGTCTTAAGCACTGTTCTGTTTAGGTGATGAGTAATACTGGTTCATTGTATTCTCTATTTTAAAATATATATTATATTTTCAAAATAAAATTTAAGTTTATAAATGTTGTGATTGGTTTGATATCCCCTCTGTTTTGACTATTTCTATCATTACATTAATTTATTCAACAACATTTAAGAAGCACTACTTCATGTATAGAGCATTGTTTTAGGTTCACATGATTGGATGAATCCACATTTTGTAAAGCCTGAAAGTTATAAAATTTAGAGAGGGGACTGTTTTGAAACATTACATTAAAAAGTTATCATTTACTTAAGATGAGGAAAATTACCACAAATTACAAAAAATTTTAAAGCTTCTAAATATATAAAATATCTCAAAATAATAACAGCCATCTATGACAGGCCCACAGCAAAAATCATATTGACTAGGAAAAAGCTGGAAGCATTTCCATTAAGAACTGGAACAAGATAAGGTTGCTCACTCTCATCACTCCAGTTCCACATAGTACTGGAAGTCCTAGCCAGAGCAATCAGACAAGAGAAAGAAATAAAAGCCATCAAAATAGAAAAGGAAGTCAAATCATCTCTCTTTGCAGATGATATTATTCTATATTTTGAAATCCTTAAAGTCTCCAGCAAAGGGATCCTAGAACTGATAAACCACTGCAGTGCAGTTTTATGATACAAAATCAACATAAAAAAATCAGTAGCACTTCTATACACCAAGAATGTTCAAGCTGAGAATCAAATCAACAATGCAAACACCAATAATGTTCAAGCTGAGAGCCAAATCAAGAACGCAATCTCATTTACAATAGCCACACAAAACAATGAAATATTCTAGAATACAATAACCAATGAGGTAAAAGACCTCTACAAAGAGAATACTACTTAAATAAATCAGGGATGACATAAGAAAATGGAAAAATATCCCAGGTTCATGGATTGGAAGAATGAATCTCATTAAAATGACCATATTTCCCAAAACAAAATACAGAGTCAATGCTATTCCTATCAACTATCAATGACATTTTTCACAGAATTAGATAAATGTATTCTAAAATTCATATGGAATTTTAAAAAGCTCATATAGCCAAAGCAATTCTAAGCAAAAAACAAAGCCAGAGGCATCACACTACCTGACTTCAAACTATACTACAAGGATACAGTAACAAAAGCAGCATGAAACTGGTACAGAAACAGACACGTGGACCAATGGAACAGAATAGAGAGCCTAGAAATAATGCTACAACCATCTGATCTTCACAAAATGACAAACACAAGCAATAGGGAAAAGATATCCTATTCAATAAATGGTGCTGGGATAACTGGCTATCCATATACAGGAGAATGAAACTGGACCCCTACCTATTACCATATGCACAAATTAACTCAAGGTGGATTAAATGTAAGATCTCAAACTATAAAAATAATAGGAGATATTATTGTGGACATCATCTTTAGCAAGTAATTTATCGCTAAGTCCTCAAAAGCAATTGTAACAAAAACAAAAATTAACAAGTGGGACCCAAGTAAATGAAAGAGCTTCTGTGTGGCAAAAGAAATTAGCAGAGTAAACAGACAGTCTACACAATAGGAGAAAACATTCATAAACTATTCATCCAACAAAGTTCTAACATCCAGAGTCTATAAGTATCTTAAACAATTCAACCAACAAAAAACAAATAAGCCCACTAAAAAGTGGGCAAAGGACATTAATAGACATTTCTCTAAATAAGACTTACAAGTGGCTAACAAACATGAAAAAATGTTCATCATAATTAATTATTAGCGAAATGCAAATCAAAACCACAATGAGATACCATCTCACTCGAGTCAGAATGGCTATAATTAAAAAGTCAAAAAATAAACTGGGCACGGTGGCTCATGCCTGTAATTTCAGCACTTTGGGAGGCCGAGGCGGGCTGATCACGAGCTCAGGAGTTTGAGACCAACCTGGCCAATATGGTGAAATCCCTTCTCTACTAAAAATATAAAAATTAGTTGGGCATGGTGATGGGCGCCTATAGTCCCAGCTACTTGGGAGGCTGAGGCAGAAGAATCGCTTGAACTCGAAGGCGGAGGTTGCACTGAGCCGAGATTGCGCCACTGCACTCCATCCTGGGTGACAGAGCAAGATTCTGTCTCAAAAAATAAATAAACAAATAAAAATAAAAATAAAAAAATTAACGGATCCTGACGAGACAGTAGAGAAAAAAGAATGCTTACACACTGTTGATAGGAATGTAAATTAGTTCAGCCACTGTGGAAAGCAGTTTGGTGATTTCTCAAAGAACTTAAAACAGAACTACCATTTGACCCAGTAATCCCATTGCTGCATACATACCCAAGGGAAACCAAGTCATTTTACCAAAAAGACACATGCAATTATATGTTCATCACGGCACCATTCACAATAGCAAAGACATGGAATCAACTTAGGTGCCCATCAAGTGGTGGACTGGATAAAGAAAACATGATATATATACATAATGGACTACCACATAACCATAAAATAATGAAATCATGCCACAACATGGATGCAGCTGCAGGCCATCATCCTAAGGGAATTAACACAGAAACAGAGAACCAAATAGCACATGTCCACACTTATAAGTGGAATATAAACACTGGGTATATACGGACATAAAGATTTGAACAACAAACTTTGAAGACTACTAGAGAGAGGAGGAAGAGGGGTAGCAGTGAAAGGGTTTAAAAACTACTTATTGGGTACTATGCTCACCACCTGTGTGAGGGGATCAGTCATACCCCAAACTGTAGCATCACGCAATATACCCATGTAACAAACCTGCACATGTACCCCGGGAATCTAATTTTTAAAAAAACTCTAAGTGCCACAAACAACACAAATGCAAAAATATATGACACGTTCCCATTTTTCTTGGCTGCATGCCCTTTGATTGCTTCTTCATATGACAGTACTTCTGTAATAATGTATTCTATTGAGAGAATACAAAAATAATTCAGTCTTTATTCTGTCTAATGAAAATGTCTTTTATTCTTGACAGTTTATAATATGTTTTTTACTGTTCCAATTAATTATTGCTAATATCATGCAAACTGTTAGATAGTTTTTAGTTTGGGGAACCTTTAATCAAGTTCCTTTCATGTTTGAACCATGAGATTTCAGGACATTTTAAGTTTCCCTGGGCAGTGACTGATGCCTTCATTAAAGCAGCATTTATGAGTTTTATGTTTTCTTCATTGATATGAATATTTTTTATCAAATCCAACATGCAACTTAAATCTTCTCCCAATATGATAATATAATTCATTCCTCTTCATTAATTCTATTATTTCTTCCTCCTAAAGAAAAATTACCTTCAACATGGACTGAAGTTTATTGCAACTCACTTCTCATTATCAGAAAAATATTCTTTTTATTTCACTTTTCATCTTTATATTTTTCATATTACATTATCACTTTATCTCAATGTGCTCTTAATCTTGTATTAAATAAATAGAAAGACAACAAATGATGTAGCCTTCTTCATATATTTCCAAATTAGGAGTCTGTAATTTCTCACTTGCTTTTTCCAAAAGGTCAAAATTGAAATTGCAGATTAAATGTCATATTCCACTGTGTGAAGGGCACACAAGATATCTTTTTATTATTACTTAACAACTGCATGTGAATCTGCAATTATTTATTTGTATAACCATTCATTTGCATACAGTAACTGGTTTACTCATTTACCATTTTGTGTATGCTTTCCCATTATTTACATTAATTCTTCTTAATCAATTTTGGACAAATAAGTCACATTTGACATTGCATTTTGACATTTTTTTCAGTGCTTGTCCAAGAAAAAGATCAAATTTAACAATTACTTTGAAGATTCCCATGAAATTGTCATTTGAAAATAAATCCTTTTATCATAACCTGTCAACAAAAATCTCTTCCACTCAATAATGTTTAAACCTCAGCTACTTTTTTAGGCACTTCAAAATGATAGTGAACATTATTTTAAGCCTTGTTTTTCAAGATATTGTCTGGGTAGAGCAGTGTTATTTTCATTTTGTCATGCTTTGAAATCGCCCAAAGGACTTGTTAAAACACAAGTTACTGGACTCATTCAGTAGGTCTGGGGTGGGGCCCAGGAATTTTGATTTCTAGCAAGAGCCAAAGTGATGCAGCTCCTGAAAGTCTGAGGAGCACGCTTTGAGTTCTTAGTGTTTTTGTTTGATTTCCATGTAGTTCAAATAAGTATAGCCATTATGAGCTCTCTGGAATCTTCATGATATTTAAGAGTTCTTAATATATTTACCCATTCTAAAAACCCAGGTATGTAATATTTGTCTTGTTGAAAATATTGTAGTTTGCAACAAAATAGTATATACGACCTTTGGTTTTTAAATAAACTGGTCAGCATCTCTTGTCAGTTTGACAATTTATTTTTATCTTTCCCATAAAATATGTTTGAAAAAATTGTTTATTAATGTTTTGTTGAATCTTTGACATACTGACATTTTTAAGCTTAGGCTACTCTTTCATTTTTTTGGCTTCATGTGAGATACTTTCTGCTGTGTATGAATTGTAGAATGCCCAATAATTCTGAAGAAATACACAAAATTAATAAAAAATTAAGGCCTATAATTTAAATAATAAGGCCTATACTTTAAAAATTAAAAGTTTTAAACTGTAGGATCACATTTTCCTCATAACTTATACAGATCACATTATCCTCATAACTTATACAGAGTGTTAGATAAATCTATATATGGAACTTTTGTTACTAGAAAACTTATTTATTCACGCCATTTTTTTGTGTGTGTGTGTTTCAGTAGTAACTTTCCATGTTATTTCTTTCAGAACTTCCAGGCCTCATCTGGACAATTATATATCTGATACAATATGCTGAGAGAAATTCGATAGGTGAGATGCATACGATGTGTGAAGAGTATTAGGTGTTCTCAGGTCTGCTATGAGTTTAAGTCACACAAATGCCAAGAATTCAGATAAAGCCTTTTGTGTGGGATTCCAATAAAAGAAGGAAAAGGTGGTGTGCTTATTCAATATTTCTTCAAAGGACAGATTTTTTAATTTTAACTAGGTGTCGGTGAGATACAAATCCCACATTTTGTATTTTACATGTATAATAATTGGAAGAATGTGAAAGAATATTTTTCATTCCGAACTACAGCTGAAAACAGTTCAGTCTTTGTTTCTCCCGCTTCCATTTCCCTTATACTTTCATACCAGGAATAACAGCACATGTTCACACCAGAATCTGTACTCCTAAATGCCTGTATGGCATAATGCAGTTATGTTTGTTGGTTGAATTATTTCTGGAAGTTATTCCTACATTGGGATGATTAGAAACAACTCAAATGCATACAGAAGTGACAGTGAACCTTCTCTTTTCCTTCATTGTTTTGTAGAAAGTGTTCTGTATATAATTTTGCAGTTGGATCTATCCTTTACAAGATGGGATAATGATGAAATGAGAAGAATAAAAGGACATTATCTAGAGATCCTAGACTTGAAACTGTTTACAATAACAATGAAATTTTGAGGTGATGTATTTTTGTAGAGGGGTCATATTTTCAGTTTATTCTTGTGAACTGCATTTTACAAAGGAAGCATTTCTAATTTTTAGAACCGTAAGTGATGTTGGGAGACATAAGAGAAAATATACAGTTCTAGGGGTAATTACTAGCACTCAGTCTTGAAGTATTTCCATCAGGTAACTTCTGCAAAGTAAACTGGTGCACTGTTTCTGCCTGCAAAGGTTCCAACCCTGATTCTCCCCCCTTTCGAGAGATTATATAAATATTTTTTTTCTGCTGTAATCAGCCTGTTTTCTACAGCTAAAATTTCTGAATCCTACAAACATTAGACTCTCTGATGAGTAAATTAACATTTGAACCAAAAATGCTTTTTTAAGGCTGGGCGCAGTGGCTCACACCTGTAATCCCAGCATTTTGGGAGGCCGAGACATTGGATCACCTGAGGTCAGAAGTTCAAAATCAGCCTGGCCAACAGGGTGAAACCCCATCTCTACTAAAAAGTACAAAAATTAGCTGGGTGTGATGGGCATCTGTAATCCTGGCTGCTCAGGAGGTTGAAGTAGGAGAATGGCTTGAACCCAGGAGGTGGAGGTTGCAGTGAGCTGAGATCACACCACTGCACTTCAGCATGGGTGATATAGCGAGACTCTGTCTCAAAAAAAAAAAAAAAAAAAAAAATTAAACAAAAATTTAGTCCAAAAATTAAATCATTTATGGTATGCTGCAATTTTTTAAAACTAAAGGTAAATACATAAAAATGCCTGCAACTCAACAATAAAAAAACAAATAACCTGATTAAAAAATGAGCAAAGGATTTAAATCAACATTTTTCTAAAGATGACCAAGAAGCATATGACAAGATGCTTAGCCTTACTAATTATCAGAAAAATGCACATCAAAATTACAAAATGCTACCACCTCACACCCATTAGGATGGCAACTATATATGTATTTTTATAAAAGTGTTGAGGATGTGGAAAAGTTGGAACCCTCGTGCACTGTTGGTGGGACTGTAAAATCATGCAACTGACATAGAAAACAGTAAGGCACTTCCTCAAAAAATTAAAGATAGGACTACCATATTTTCCAGCCATCTCACTTCCGGATACATACCGGCATACATTGGAGATATTGCAGGTTAGGTTTTCAACCACTGCAATAAAGTGAATATCATCATAAAATGACTTACACAAATATTTTTGTTTCCCAGTGCATACAAAAGCTCTTTACAGTATACTGTAGACTATTAAGTGTGCAATAGCATTAGTTCTAAATAAAGCAATGCACATATCTTAATTTAAAAATATTTTATTTCTAAAAAATGCCAACAATCATTGGACCCTTCAGTAAGTCATAATCTTTTTGCTGGAAGAAGGTCTTGCCCGCATGTTGATGGGTGCTGACTGATCAGCATGGTGGTTGCTGAAGCATAGGGTTGCTGTGACAATTTCTTGAAATAACACAACAATGAAGTTGGCCACATTCATTGACTCTTCCTTTCATTAAAGATTTCTCTGTAACATGTGAGGTTGTTTGATACAGAGTAGAACTTCTTTCAAAATAAGAGTCAATCCTCTCAAACTCTGCTGCTGTTTAATCAATTAAGCTTATGTAACATTCTAAATCTTTTTTTGTTTGTTTGTTTCAACAATGCTCACAGGATCTTTACCGGGAGTAGATTCTATCTTAAGAAACTACTTTCTTTGATTATCCGTAAGAAGCAACTCCTTATCTGTTCAAGTTTTATCATAAGATTGCAGCAATTCAGTCACATCTTCAGGCTCCAGTTCTGATTCCACTTCTCTTGCTATTTCCACACATCTACAATGACGTCCTCTACTGAAGGCTTGAATCTCAAAGTCATCCATGAGGGTTGGAACCAACTTCTTCCAAACTCCTGTTAATTTTGCTATTTTGATCTTCTCCCATGAATCACAAATGTTTATTATGGTATATGGAATACTGTATTCTTTCCAGAAGGTTTGCCTTTTTTACCTTTTTCTGATCAATTTACCTTTTTCTGATCGATCAGAACAACTAGTAGTTATGGCAGCTATAGCCTTGGGAAATGTATTCCTGAAATATAAGACTTGAAAGTCAACATTACTCCCTGATCTGTCAGCTGCAAAATGGATGTTGGTTAGCAGCAGGCCTAAAAACATCATCAATCTTCTTATGTATCTCCATCAGAGCTCTTGGATGACCAAGCACACTGTTCAGGAGCAGTAATATTTTGAAAGGAATCTTTTATTCTGACCAGTAAGTCTCAATACTGGGCTCAAAATATTTAGTAAACCATGCTGCACACAGACGGGCTGTCATCTAGGCTTTGTTGTTCCATTTATAGAGAGCACAGGCAGTGTAGATTTAGCAAGTTCTTAAGGGTCATAGGATTTTCAAAATGATAAATAAGCATTGGGTTCCACTTAAAGCCACCAGCTTCATTAGCCCCTAACAAGACAGTCAGCTTTGAAGCTTTGAAGCCAGGCATTAACTTTCCCTCTCTGACTATAAATGTCCTAGATGGCTTCTTCTTCTAATAAAAGGCTATATAGTCTACATTGAAAATCTGCTGTTTAGTATAGCCACCATCATCAATAATACTAATTCAATATTCTGTATAACTTGCTGCAGTTTCTACATCAGCACTCGTTGCTTCACCTTACATGTTTATGTTCTGGTGATGGCCTCTTTCCTTAAACCTTCTGAACCAACCTCTACTAGCTTCCAACTTTTCTCCTGCAGCTTTCTGACCTCTCCCAGCATTCACAGAATTCAAGAAATGTAGGGACTTACACTGGATTAGGCTTTGGCTTAAAGGAATATTGTGGCTGGTTTGATCTTCTATCCAGACTATTAAAACCTTCTCCATATCAGCAATAAAGCTGTTTTGCTTCCTTATTACTCATGTGCTCATGGAAGAGCACTTTCAATTTTCTTCAGAAGGCTCAAGGAGAGGGAGAGAGGTGGGGGAACAGCCAGTCATCGGAGTAGTCAGAATACACACAACATTTACTGATTTCATCATCTTACATGGGAGAAGCTCGTGGTGGTCAAAAACAATTACAATATTAACGTCGAAGATCACTGATCATAGATCACAGTAACATATATAATAATAATGAAAAAGTTTATCATATTGCAAGAATTGCCAACATGCAACACAGAGACACAAAGTGAGCACATGCTATGGGAAGAATGGTGCCAATAGACTTGCCTGACACAGTTTCCCCTAAACTTAAATTTGAAAAAAAAAAAAAATCATATCTGTGAAGCACAATAATGCAAAGCACAATCAAACAAGCTGTGCCTATATCCAAAAGAATTGAAAGCAGGATCTCAAACAATATTTGCATACCCATATCAATGGCTTTACTATTCACAGTATCCAAGTGGTGAAAGCAATTCAACTGACCATGGATGGATGAATGAATAAATAAAATGTGGTATATACATACAATGGGATACTCTGCAGCCTTAAAAATGAGGAAATCCTATCACACACTGCAACATGGATGAATCTTGAGCTCATTACACTATGTTAAATAAGACCCTCACAAAAAAGCAAATACTGTATAATTTCACTTACATGAGATATCTAGACCAGTCAAACTCATAGATATAAAAAGTAGAATGATAGTTACCAGTGGCTGGGAGAAGGAAGCAAAGCGGAATTCTTGTTTAATGGGTATAGTGTTTCTATTCTGCAAGATGAAAATGTTCTAGAGATCTGTTGCACAACATTGTGAATATACTTAACTGTACACTTAAAAATGGTTAAGATGCTAAAATTATGAAACTTTTATACCACCATAAAAACAGAAATAAAATATTTTCATTAAAAAATTACCATTTGTACAAGGAATAAATCTAATAATAAGGTAAGGAATATCTTCTTGTTTTCCTTTACTCGGATTACTTTCACATATTCGTTTTCACAAGACTGAGCTCACTACTCACAATACTATGGGGTCGTTAAAAGGCCGGGCACAGTGGCTCATGCCTGTAATCCCAGCACTTTCGGAGGCAAAGGTGGACAGATCACGAGGTCAGGAGTTTGAGACCAGCCTTGACCAACATAGTGAAACACTCTCTCTACTAAAAACACAAAAAAATACGCTGGGCATGGTGGCAGGTACCTGTAATCCCAGCTACTCAGGAGGCTGAGGCAGGAGAATTGCTTGAACCTAGGAGGTGGAGGTTGCAGTGAGCCCAGATGGTGCCACTGCACTCCAGTCCGGATGTCCAAAAAACAAACAAACAAAAAAAGCAATTGGTGAAGAAATTAATAGACAGGTAAACAAAATGCTCTCATGCCAAGCATCTCTGCCTTTTCTCTCAGTTAATGGTGGTCCTTTGCAGAAGGCACTGTTGGACACAATTTCTGAATAATAGGGCAGACATTGAGAACACAGCTGTCATGGATTTTTGCTGAACACAAAACTTTTTATTCTGATGAATGTAATTTGATTTATTAATGACAGGAAACCATCTTATGAGAAAGAGTTTTTTTGAGGATGGAGGGCTTTAGAGACAGGCAGTGAAATCATACAGAGAGATTAAACACTGAACAGATAACATTCTTAGACACTAAACACATTTCAAGGCAGAACAGAAGAGAAGAGAAATACAGGTCAGGGGCTGGGGAGGGGCTAAGCCATCTTTATAAAATGGGTTTAGAACAACTGATCCTTGTGACTGTCTCACAGCACACAAGCCTGGTGTGCTATATGGTTATTGAAGGTTTTCTATTCGAGAAAAATTGCTCCATAATTCTGCAGATTTCATTTAGGAATACAAGACATATGTCAAAAGCAATGCATTTTATTTGAAGTTATTACATACTTCCATGTAAAAGAATTTCTTGAGAGAGTTTGACATATATTTTAACCAGTTTAAGTTAAAAATGTCAATCCTAGATTTAACTCTTCTTTCAGAGTTACAAACACAATCATTAAAGTTATTACCTATCATTCTAAAGTAGAAGTCCCAAAATGGCAAACTTCATCTTCTAATACTTCAGTTTAGTTTCCACAATTAAAATAGTAGAAGGTAAAAATAGATACCAGATCTCAGGATGCCTATTGTAAATATCATTTAGATTTTGGGAAAGTACTTTGACGTTTGATGATGAAAAAAATGTTATGCATACTGTTAATAAATTTCCATAAGTCTGATTTTACTATACTGTTATCTCATATTTGTAGAACTACATTTTTCTCCTTTTAGAGTTAAGTTTGAGTTAGAGGCAAGTCTTGAAGGTGATTTGAACTCCCAGTGATTAATTTCATTACCACCCATTCAAATGATTATAATATTGTATTGATTTGAGGGCACTATTAATATTTTTATTCAAAAGGAAGTAATTTCATATAAATATTTATTTCACCGGCCTAGGTTTTAGACATTAAAAGACAATTGCTGCTTAACAACAGAATTGCCAAGTCTGGCATCTATTTTCGCACTACTCTTAGGTTGCATATAGAATAGTTTTGTTTCATTTGTCTTATTTTAAAAATAACTCTAGTAGTAAATGACAGCAACATCATCATCGTCATTAATAATAATAATAATACATACAACAATGATAATTTGGTCTTATAGTATGCTTATTATATTCCAGAACTGTACTTAGTACTTTACACATATTAGAGTTCATTCTCACAAAGATCCCATGAGGTAGATACTATCATATTCATTTTAGCAGTGAGAAAAATGAGAGTGAATAGTGGAGTTGCAATTTAAACTCTACAGCCTAGCGATATTTGGCTGTGCACCCACCCACATCTCATCTTGCATTGTAGCTCCCATAATCCCCACGTGTCATGGAGGGACCCAATGGGTGGCAATTGAACCATGGGGGAGAGTTTTTCCCAAGGTTATCTCATGATAGTGAATTAGTCTCATGAGATCTGATGGTTTTATACAGGACAGTTCCCCTGCATATGTTCTCTTGACAGTGCCATGTAAGATGTGACTTTGCTCCTCCTTCTCCTTCCAGCATGATTGTGAGGCCTCCCCAGCCACGTGGAACTGTGAGTACATTAAAACTTTTTTTCTTTATAAATTACCCAGTCTAGGGTATTTCTTCATAGCAGTATGAAAATGGACTCATACATCTGGCTTCAATGCCTACCCATCCATACCAACTATGTTATCAAATACAAGGTTTAACTCATAAAATATCTGGTTTGATATTTATTATGTTGACACTATGTGACATATAAATATATTCTTAAATTAAATTATATGTTCATATATGTATTGGTCAATATAATGCTAGCTGCTGTAGCAGATAAAATCCCCCCAATCTCAGTGACGAAACACAATCTAGTTATCATTCGCATGAAGTTTAACATGTTTTCCCTGACTGGCAAAAGACTTCACATGTGGTAACCTAGGCTCCTTCCCACTGTGGAAGTTTAAGCCTTGGAGACCTTTGTATCCAGCCAGTAGAGAACGAAAGGAGGATCACGCATGAAAAGTTGCTGTGGGCTGGTGCTGGAACTGCATTTTCTCTCCATGCATTTGCCATTGCCCAGAAGTCAGTGAAACGGGCAAGGAAAATTTGGAAATGCTGTTTAACTGTGTGCTCAGGAAGAAGAGAAAATCGGGTTGGTGACCAGTTGGCTGGTATCATCTCTGTTAAATATTCTATTCACATTTTCTTATTCCAAAATTAATATTTATTGAAAGATGTATCTCTACCTTTTCTAGAAATTTCATAAGCATATATCAAAGTGACTGATACCAGTACCTACCAGTACAGGATAAAGAGTCTTGCAAAGGTAGAGTAGGAAAGGAAAAATGACCAAATTCTGGCCAAAGAAGAGACTTTGGGTGTCAAGAGAAAGAGCTAGTCAATGTAGTATTCCATCAGTCAGGTCTCTACTGATGATACTTTTTCTCTTCCATAAGAAGGATTTATCTTCTAAATTACTTTTTTCTTATCTGTCCCAGTCACAAGAAATTAAGCTTCCTTGAGAACTTAAGAAATTCCTTGAGGAATTATAACTGCATGAGTTATTGATACAAAGCAAGCACCCAAGATATTCTGAGTTTGTTAATTAAGTATTAATTAAGATGTATAAAGTCATCCCTCAGTACCAGGGGAGATTGATTCCAGGACCCCTGCTGATACCAAAGTCTGTGAATACTCAAGTCCCTTATATAAATGGCATAGTATTTGCATATTACCTATGTACATCTTCCTCTGGACTTTAAATATTCTCTAGTACTTATAATATCTAATATAATATAAATGCTATTTAAATAGTTATTGTATTTTTGTTTTTATCACTTTTATTGTTATATTGCTAATTTTAAGTTGTTTTTTAAAATGTTTTTATTCGAGGTTAATTGAATCCATTGATGTGGAACACGTAAATATGGAGGTTTAAGTATAGGGATAGAGCAAGTGCTTAATAAATCCTGGTGTATAATTGTTTGGGCAATATTGATGTTTAACTGTGGAGTGAAAAAGAGATCTGAACTATAAATTTAAATTAAATAAAGGCTAATAGAAACATAGACTATTTTACTTTTACATTTACTCTTGAAGGCAGTTTATGAGAAATGGTTGATTGTAGAGCATTGCTTTTTAATATAAAATAGATGAATGTTTAGATTATAGAGGTAAAACCTTAGAAGGAAGATTCAAATAGACTTTATCACATGCTTACTCATAAGGACCAGGACAAAATATAAACAAGGTCACCCCCACATTCAGAAGGATGAGAGGGCAAAAAGAAGACAATGATAACTAAAAAATGACAATATTCTTTACAGTTATTTTATCAAAATTTGAGATTTATTTATGCTTAAGCAACATGCCAGATACAATATTATACTTTAAAATTGTAAATTAAATTTTCTGACTATTTTTAAGCTATTTATAAAATGTCCTAACCATATTATCTTATTCTACTTCTAGTTAAGTGCAAAATAATATACTAGTTAGTAAAGACATATCTTAAATTATGACATTAGAAATACTGTAACAGATCCACAATCCTTTATTTAGAGCTCTCGGTACCATAAATGTTGAGGAACTTAGAATTTGCTTTTTGTATTTAGAAATAGCACGTGGAGTATAAATATGTGATTTGAAATACTCCAAAAGCATCCTATAAAATATATTGATATTTCTCCAGAAAATTATATATTTACACTAAAATGGATAAAGACCATAAATAACTTTCATTTTTGTTAGCTTTTGCCAGAAAATGAGTTTGCCACAAACTTATGCAAAAGTTTTAATTTCTCAGAGCCATTTGAATTTTAGAATTACGGAAAAAGAACTGTCGGCACATAACACCATAAATTATTCAGTGTTTAAATTAGATATTGTTTCTAACCTGCCTGACAAGAAAGCAATTTTAATGAATTACAATTATTTAACTGCCACAAAATTTTCAAACTATTATTTTATAGTATATTCAAAACCAATGTTTTTGGTGGTTTCCACTCCAACATAAAAGGAGCTTAGTTGTTGCCACTCCATCCTAACAACAAAAAAGCTAAACAGTTGAAAAATAAACAATTATTGGATTTGTCAGAGAAATGAGGTTCTAGGGCAGACTGCTATTCAAAAAATCAGACAGACAAACAGGTTGATAGAAACAATCACAGCTCACTAAAGCAGAAACCCACATCCATGGGAACCAATATTGAAGAAGGAAAACCTAAATTGTAACTGACAAATGTCTGGAATCTCAGTGTGGTGGACAAGCCTGGAAAGGAAAAACTCCAAGGAAACTTAGAACTTAATCATAGAGCTGTCCTCACAAGTTGTAAGCTTTACCTCCAGGAATTTCTACCAAGTTTTTAACAGTCAATATCAAACAAAAATCCCCTTAGGCTTACAGCAAAAGGAGGGGAAGAGCAAACATTTTGAAACATGCCAGAACATTCTGTTTTTTCCTGTTATTAAGAGAAATTTTTTTACCAGAGCCTAAATTGCTGTGGTTTTATTAGAGTCCATTTGAGTTGGAGGAAGAAAATTACCCAACTCTAGTCTGCTCTAGCCACCCTGTACCACCAAGAAGAGTGGAAAGACAATAAAAGAGAAAAACTGAGAAGCATTTGTGAAAGTCACAGTCTAGTGTCCAGGTTTACTAAAAGACTAAGACCTAATCAAAGGGCTATAGAACGCTTGCCCTCCCATGCAACATCTTACAAATATATTAGTAAATACCTGTTTAATCTCATTTCCTTTTACCAAGAACATCATGTATTCCTTCTAACAAAAATTTACAAAGCATGCTAAAAGGTCAAAAGCATAGCATGAAGAGACAGAACAAGCATCAGAACCAGATGCAGGTATGGCAGTCATGTTGAAATTATCATGCAATGAATTTAAAATAATCATGATTAATATGCTGAGGAATCTAATAGAAAAACTAGACAACATCCAATAACAGATGTGTAATGTAAGCATGGAGATAGAAATTCTGGGATAGAAATTTTGAGAAAAATAAAAAAATGCTAGAGATAAAAATATTGTAACAGATACTAAGAATGCCTTTGATAGATGGGGGCACCAAGGTGGCTGAATAGGAACAGCTCCAGCCTCCAGCTCCTAGTGTGAGTGACACAGAAGACGGGCGATTTCTGCATTTCCAACTGAGGCACAGGGTTCATCTCACTGGGGCATGTAGGACAGTCAGTGCAGGACAGTAGGTGCAGCCCAAGGAGTGAGAGCTGAAGCAGGGCCAGGCATCGCCTCACCCAGGAAGCACAAGCGGGAAGGAAATTCCTTTTCCTAGCCAAGGGAAACCGTGACACACAACACCTGGAAAATTGGGTCACTCCCACCTTAATACTGCGCTTTACCAAGGGTCTTAGCAAATGGCACACTAGGAGATTATATCCCACACCTGGCTCAGAGGCTCCCACACCCACGGAGCCTCCCTCATTGCTAGCACAGCAGTCTGAGATCTAACTGCAAGGCGGCAGAGAGGCTGGGGGAGGGGCATCCACCATTGCTGAGGCTTAAGTAGGTAAACAAAGTGGCCAGGAAGCTCGAACTGGGTGGAGCCCACCACAGCTCAAGGAGGCCTGCCTGCCTCTGTAGACTCCACCTCTGGGGACATGGCATAGCTAAACAAAAAGTAGCAGAAACCTCTGCAGATGTAAATGTCCCTGTCTGACAGCTTTGAAGAGAGTAGTGATTCGCCCAGCACGGAGGTTGAGATCTGAGAACGGACAGATTGCCTGCTTAAGTGGGTCCCTGATCCCCAAGTAGCCTAACTGGGAGAGCCTAACTGGGAGTAGCCTAACTGGAGTGGACCTCAAGCAAACTCCAACAGACCTGCAGCTGAGGGTCCTGACTGTTAGAAGGAAAACTAACAAACAGAAAGGACATCCATACTAAAACACCATCTGTATGCCACCATCATCAAAGACCAAAGGTAGATAAAACCACAAAGATGGCGAAAAAGCACTGCAGACAAGCTCAAAATTAAAAAAATCAGAGTACCTCTCCCCCTCCAAAGGAATGCAGCTCCTCTCCAGCAACGGAACAAAGCTGGACAGAGAATAACTTTGACGAGTTGAGAGAAGAAGGCTTCAGTCGATCAAACTTCTCAGGGCTAAAGAAGGAACTATGAACCCAGCGCAAAGAAAATAAAAACCTTGACAAAAGATTTGACGAATGGATAACTAGAATAACCAATGCAGAGAAGTCCATAAATGACCTGATAGAGATGAAAACCATGACACGAGAACTACGTGACAAATGCACAAGCTTCAGTAACTGACTCTATCAACTGGAAGAAAGGGTATCAGAGATTGAACATCAAATGAATGAAATGAAGCGAGAAGAGAAGTTTAGAGAAAAAAAAAACAGTAAAAAGAAATGAACAAAGCCTCAAAGAAATATGGGATTATGTGAAAAGACCATATCTACGTCTGATTGGTGTACCTGAAAGTGACGGGAAGAATGGAACCAAGCTGGAAAACACTCTGCAGGATATTATCCAGGAGAACTTCCCCAACCTAGCAAGGCAGGTCAATATTCAAATTCAGGAAATACAGAACACCACAAAGACACTCCTCGAGAAGAGCAACTCCAAGACACATAATTGTAAGATTCACCAAAGTTGAAATGAAGGAAAAAATGTTAAGGACAGCCAGAGAGAAAGGTTGCGTTACCCACAAAGGGAAGCCTATCAGACTAACAGCAGATCTCTTGGCAGAAACTCTACAAGCCAGAAGGGAGTGGGGGCCAATATTCAACATTCTTAAAGAAAAGAATTTTCTACCCAGAATTTCATATCCAGACAAACTAAGTTTCATAAGTGAAGGAGAAATAAAATCCTTTACAGACAAGCAAATGCTGAGAGATTTTGTCACCACCAGGCCTGCACTACAAGAGACCCTGAAGGAAGCACTAAACATGGAAAGGAACAACCAGAACCAGCCATTGCAAAAACATGCCAAAATGTGAAGATCATCGATGCCACGAAGAAACTGCATCAACTAACAAGCAAAATAACCAGCTAACATCATAATGATAGCATCGAGTTCACACATAACAATATTAACCTTAAATGTAAATGGGCTAAATGCTCCAATTAAAAGACACAGACTGGCAAACTGGATAAAGAGTCAAGACCCATCAGTTTGCTATATTCAGGAGACCCATCTCACATGCAGCGACACACATAGGCTCAAAATAAAGGGATGGAGGAAGATCTACCAAGCAAATGGAAAACAAAAAAGGCAGGGCTTGCAATCCTAGTCTCTGATAAAACAGACTTGAAACGAGCAAAGATCAAAAGAGACAAAGAAGGACATTACATAATGGTAAAGGGATCAATTCAACCAGAAGAGTTAACTATCCTAAATACGTATGCACCCAATACAGAAGCACCTAGATTCATAAAGCAAGTCCTTAGAGACTTACCAATAGACTTAGACTCCCAAAAAATAATAATGGGAGACTTTAACACCCCACTGTCAACATTAGACAGATCAATGAGACAGAAAGTTAACAAGGAATTGAACTCAACTCTGCACCAAGAGGACCTAATAGACATCGACAGAACTCTCCACCCCAAATCAACAGAATATACATTCTTCTCAGCACCACATCACACTTACTCCAAAATTGACCACATAGTTGGAAGTAAAGCACTCCTTAGCAAATGTAAAAGAACAGAAATTATAACAAACTATCTCTCAGACCCACCGTGCAATCAAACTAGTCCTCAGGACTAAGAAACTCAATCAAAACTGCTCAACTACATGAAGACTGAACAACCTGCTCCTGAATGACTACTGGGTACATAATGAAATGAAGGCAGAAATAAAGATGTTCTTTGAAACCAATGAGAACAAAGATACAACATACCAAAATCTCTGGGACATATTTAAAGCAGTGTGTAGAGGGAAATTTATAGCACTAAATGCTCATAAGGGAAAGCAGGAAAGATCTAAAATTGACACCCTAACATCACAATTAAAAGAAATAGAGAAGCAAGAGTAAACACATTCAAAAGCTAGCAGAAGGCAAGAAATAACTAAGATCAGAGCAGAACTGAAGGAGATAGAGGCAGAAAAAAACCCTTCAAAAAAATCAATGAATCCAGAAGCTGGTTTTCTGAAAAGATCAACAAAATTGATAGACCGCTAGCAAGACTCATAAAGAAGAAAACAGAGAAGAATCAAATAATGCAATAGAAAATGATAAAGGGGATATCACTACTGACCCCACAGAAATATAAACTACCATCAGAGAATACTATAAACACCTCTATGCAAATAAACTAGAAAATCTAGAAGAAATGGATAAATTCCTGGACAAATATACTCTCCCAAGACTAAACCAGGAAGAAGTTGAATTCCTGAATAGAACAATAGCAGGCTCTGAAATTGAGGCAATAATTAATAGCCTACCAACCAAAAAAAGTCCAGGACCAGACAGATTCACAGCTGAATTCTACCAGAGGTACAAGGAGGAGCTGGTACCCCTTCTGAAATTATTCCAATCAATAGAAAAAGAGGGAATCCTCCCTAACTTGTTTCATGAGGCCAACATCATTGTGATACCAAAGCCTGGCAGAGACACAACAAAAAAAGAGAATTTTAGACCAATATCCCTGATGAACATCGATGCAAAAATCCTCAATAAAATACTGGCAAACCGAATCCAGCAGCACATCAAAAAGCTTATCCACCATGATCAAGTGGGCTTCATCACTGGGATGCAAGGCTGGTTTAACATACGCAAATCAATAAACGTATTCCAGCACATAAACAGAACCACAGACAAAAACCACATGATTACCTCGATAGATGCAGAAAAGACCTTTGACAAAATCCAACAGCCCTTTACACTAAAAACTCTCAATAAATTTGGTATTGATGGAACATATCTCAAAATAATAAGAGCTATTTATGACAAACCCACAACCAATATCATACTGAATAGGCAAAAGCTGGAAGCACTCCCCTTAAAAACTAGCACAAGACAGGGGTGCCCTCTCTCACCACTCCTATTCAACATAGTGTTGGAAGTTCTGGCCAGGGCAATCAGGCAAGAGAAAGAAATAAAGGATATTCAATTAGGAAAAGCAGAAGTCAAATTGTCCCTGTTTGCAGATAACATGATTGTCTATTTAGAACATCCATCATCTCAGCCCAAAATCTCCTCAAGCTGATAAGCAACTTCAGCAAGGTCTCAGGATACAAAATTAATGTGCAAAAATCACAAGCATTCTTATACACCAATAACAGACAAACAGAGCACCAAATCATGAATGAACTCCCATTCACAATTCCTTCAAAGAGAATAAAATACCTAGGAATCCAACTTACAAGGGATGTGAAGGACCTCTTCAAGGAAAACTACAAACCACTGCTCAATGAAATA
Source organism: Piliocolobus tephrosceles (assembly GCF_002776525.5). Classification (NCBI taxonomy): domain Eukaryota; kingdom Metazoa; phylum Chordata; class Mammalia; order Primates; family Cercopithecidae; genus Piliocolobus; species Piliocolobus tephrosceles. Next base: position 48,286,902 of record NC_045451.1, on the reverse strand, counting down.
AAAGAGCACACAAACAGATGGAAGAACATTCCATGCTCATGGATAGGAAGAATCAATATCGTGAAAATGGCCACACTACCCGAGGTAATTTATAGATTCAATGCCATCATGCCCAATAAGCTACCAATGACTTTCTTCACAGAATTGGAAAAAACTCCTTTAAAGTTCATATGGAACCAAAACAGAACCCGCATTGCCAAGACAATCCTAAGCCAAAAGAACAAAGCTGGAGGCATCATGCTACCTGACTTCAAACTATACTACAAGGCTACAGTAACCAAACCAGCATGGTACTGGTGCCAAAACAGTGAATATAGACTAATGGAACAGAACAGAGCCCTCAGAAATAATACCTCACATCTACAACCATCTGATCTTTGACAAATCTGACAAAAACAAGAAATGGGGAAAGGATTCCCTATTGAATAAATGGTGCTGGGAAAATTGGCTAGCCATAAGTAGAAAGCTGAAACTGGATCCCTTCCTTACTCCTTAAACAAAAATTAATTCAAGATGGATTAGAGACTTAAATGTTAGATCTAAAACCATAAAAACCCTAGAAGAAAACCTAGGTAATACCATCCAGGACATAGGCATGGGCAAGGACTTCATGTCTGAAACACCAAAAGCAATGGCAACAGAAGCCAACATTGACAAATGGGATCTAATTAAACTAAAGAGCTTCTGCACAGCAAAAGAAACTACCATCAGAGTGAACAGGCAACCTACAGAATGGGAGAAAATTTTTGCAATCTACTCATCTGACAAAGGGCTAATATCTAGAACCTACAAAGAGCTCAAACAAATTTACAAGAAAAAAACAACCCCATCAAAAAGTGGGCAAAGGATATGAACTGACACTTTTCAAAAGAAGACATTTATGCAGCCAATGGACACATGAAAAAATGCTCATCATTACTAGCCATCAGGGAAATGTAAATCAAAACCACAATGAGATACCATCTCACACCAATTAGAATGGCAACCATTAAAACGTCAGGAAACAACAGGTGCTGGAGAGGATGTGAAGAAACAGAACACTTTCACCCTGTTGGTGGGACTGTTAACTGGTTCAACCATTGTGGAAGACAGTGTGGCAATTCCTCAAGGATCTAGAACTAGAAATACCATTTGAACCAGCCATCCCATTACTACGTATATACTTATAGCATGTGCTATAAAGACACATGTATACGTATGTTTATTGCAGCACTATTCACAATAGCAAAGACTTGGAACCAACCCAAATGTCCATCAATGACAGACTGGATTAAGAAAATGTGGCACATATACACCATGGAATACTATGCAGCCATAAAAAAGGATGGGTTCGTGTCCTTTGTAGGGACATGGATGCAGCTGGAAACCACAATTCTGAGCAAACTGTCACAAGAACAGAAAACTAAACACCGCATGTTCTCACTCATAGATGAGAACTGAACAATGAGATCACCGGGACACAGTAAGGGGAGCATCACACACTGGGGCTTGTTGTGGGGTGGGGGTATGGGGGAGGGATAGCATTAGCAGATATACCCAATGTAAATGACGAGTTGATGGGTGCAGCACACCAACATAGCACAGGTATACATATGTAACAAATCTGCACATTGTGCACATGTACTCTAGAACATAAAGTATAATTAAAAAAAAAAGAAAAAAAAGAAAAAAAAAGAATGCCTTTGATAGGCTCATTAGTAGACTGGACATGGCTGTGGAAAGAATCTCTGAGCCTGAAGATATGCCAATAGAAACTTTCAAAACTGAAAAGCAAAGAGAAAAATTCTAAATAAACATAACAGAATACATAAGAACTGTGGGATAACCACAAAAGGTATGAAATATACATAATGAAAATAGGAAAAAAAGAGAAAAAACAGAAGTAATATTTGAAGCAATAATGATTGAATTTAAAAAAAAATTTAGTGTCAAACACCACACCACAGATCCAAGAAATTCAGAAAACACCAAACAAGAAAAATGTGGAAAACTAAACCTAGCCTTATTATAGCCAAACTACAGAAAATTAATGATAAAGAAAAATCCTGAAAGAAGCCAGAAAATACAACAACTTAGCTAGACAGGAGGAAAGATAAAAATTACATCTGGCTTCTCAGAAACGAGGCAAACAAAAAGAGTGGAGTGAAATATTTAGTGTTGATTTTAAAAGCCCCAGCTAACTAGAACTCTGTATCTTGAAAAATAATCACTCAAAATGAAGGAGGAATAGTTTCTGAGACTAAGAAAAAAAAAAAAGAGAATTTATTACCAGGAGACCTGGCTTGCAGGAAATGTTGAAAGAAGTTCTTCAGAATGAAGGAAATAATATAGGTTAATGATTTGGACTTATTTTTTTCAAACAGCATTAGAGAAAGCGTAAGTGCAGGTCAAATAAAAATATTTTTTCTTATTCTTAATTATCTAACAGATGAAACTGTGTTTTAATAATAATAGCAACATTCATACAATAACTATAGTCTATATATAAATGAAATGTGTGATAACAAGAACATAAGAGAAGTGAGGGAAGAATTAGGAGTATTTCATTGTAAGGTACTTGTACTACTCATGAATCTATATAGTCTTATTTGAAGGTGGTCTTGAGTTTATTGTGAATGTCTATTGAAAGCTCTAGAGCAAGGACTAGAAAGAGTAAAATTAAAAATATAATTGATATAAAAAAGGAGAGAACATGGAACCACATAAATTATTCAATTAAAATTCCAAACAGCAGAAAAAGAGGGCAAGACAGAAACAGGAACAAAGAACAAAGGCAATGAATAGAAAACAGTAACAAACATAGTAGACATTACTCAAACTATATTAATAATCCCTCTGAATGTCAATGGTCTAAATATACCAATGAAAGAACAGAGATAGTCACAGTGGATCAAAAATCAAGATCCAACCATATGTTGTTCACAAGAAGCCCAATTCAAATATAAAGACTCATGTAATTTAAAAATAAATGAATGAATAAAGATATACCATGCTAATACTAATCAAGAGTGCTGGAGTAGCTATACTAATTTCAGATGAAGCAGACTTCAAAGCCAGAAGATTTACCAGGGATAAATAAGGATATTACTTAATGATAAATGGGTCAGTTCTCCATGAAGACAGAACAATCCTTACTGTGTATGCTCCTAACAACAGAGCATCAAAATATGTGAGGCAAACACTGATAGAACCACAGGGAGAAATAGATGAGTCTGTCATTATAGTTTGAGACTTCAACACTATTAGAAATGGATGTATCCAACAGGCAGAAAATCAGTAAGGACACAATTTAACCCAACAGAACTCTCAATCAGCTGGATATGCATCTATAGACTACTTCATCCAACAACAGCAGAATATACGTATTTTTAAGTTCCCATGGAACATTCGACAGGACAGAATGCATTCTAAGCACAAAACATACCTTAACATATTTAAAAGCATAGAAACATACAATTTAGGCTCTCAGACTACAATGTAATTAAACTAGAAATCAATAACAGAAAAACAGCTGAAAAATTCCCAAATAATCGTCCATTAAATAACATACTTCTAAATAACACATGGGCCAAAGAAGAAATCTCTGGAGCAATCAAAATATTTTGAACCAAATAAAAATAAAAATATAATTGTCTTAGTCAATGTTCTATTGCTATAACAGAATACCACATTGTATATAAAGAAAAGAGATACATTTGGCTCACAGTTCTGAAAGCTGAGAAGTCAACAAGCATGGTGCCAGCATCTGGCTATAGTCATCCCATGGCAAAAGGGTGGAAGGCAGAAGAGAGCATGGCAGGCAGAGGGAAAATGGTGGCCAAAGTTGCTGTTACAACAAACCCAGTCTTGAGATAACTAACCTACTCCTGAAAATGATGGCAAAAGTTGCTGAATAAACCCAGTCTTGAGATAACTAACCCACTCCCGAGATGATAACATTAAATGAGTTAATGTTACAGATTCTAATCAATTAAATCTCAACATAAATGTTGGAGGAGACATTCAACCCAAAGCAACAACTTATTAAAATTAGTGGGATGCAGTGAAATTAGTGCTTAGAGAGAAATTTATAGCATTGAATGTATATATTAGAAAAGAGTATCGAAAATTAATAATCTAAGCTTCCACCTTAGGAAACTGGAAAAAGACCAAATTAAATCCAAACAGATTTAAAAAATTAAAACAGAAATCAATGATATTGAAATAGTAAATCAGTACAGAAAACTGATAAAACCATAACCTGTTTCTTCAAAAAGACCAGTAAAATTGGCAAGCCTCTCACTAAGCTAATTAAGAAAAAAAAAGAAAAGACACAAATTACTAATATCAAAAAGAAGGGCCATCACTATGTACCGCATAAGCATCAAAAGGATAATAAAGGAACACGAACAACTATGAACAACTCTATGCCTACAATTTCAATAACCGTGATGAAATGAAACAATTTCTTAAAACACACAATCTGCCAAAACTCACATAAGAAGAAACAATCTGAATAGGCCTATATTTATTAGAGAGATTAAGTAAGTATATAACAACCTTTCAAAACAGAAAGCACCAGTCCCACATGGGTTCATTGGTGAATTCTATCACATATTTAAGGAGGAAACTATACCAATTCTCAACAATCTCTTCCAGAAGATGGGTATGGTGGGAATACTTTCTAACTCATACTATGAGGAATTGTGGTAATTCCAAACATAAAGACATTAGAGGAAAACTATAAACCAATATCTCTTATGAATAAAGTTTTAAAAATCCTTAAAAAGCTTTAGCAAATTGAGTCCAGTGATGTATAAAAAGAATTATACACTATGTCAAGTAGAATTTACGACAGAAATGAAAGGATGGTTCAACACTCAAAAATCAATTAAGGTAATCAGTCCCATGAACAGATCAATCACATAAGCAGAAAAATCAAATGATCCTATTAATAGATACAGAACAAGCATTTGAAGAAATCTAACATCCATTCATAATCCACACTCTCAGTAAGCTTTTAAAAATAGAGATGAACTCCCACAACTTGATTTAAAAAAAAAAACCTATAAAAACCATACAACAAAAGAAATCATACTTAACTGTGGGAAAATAGAAGCTTTTCTACTAAAATTCGAAATAAGGCAAATATGTCCACTCTTACAATTTCTTCTTTTTATTTGAGACAAATTCTCACTCTGTCGCCCAATTAGGGCCACAAACCTAATTGTAAAACATAACACTATAAAACTCCTGGAATACAACATAGGAAAAACTCTAGATGACTTCAGTCATGGCAATGACTTTTTATATACAACACCAAAGGCATGATCCATGACAGAAATAATTGATAAGCTGAACTTCTGTTCTCTGAAAGACATTGTCAATAGAATGGGAAGGCAGAACATAGGGGAAGAAAATATTTGCAAAAGACATGTCTAAAAAAGGCTGTTACTAAAAATATACAAATAACTCTTAAAAATCAACAATAGGAAAATGAATACCATAAATTAAAAATGGGCAAAAGACCTGAACAGGTAGCTTATCAAGAGAGAGATAGCAAAGAAACTTATGAAAAGACGTTTGTCTTCTGTCTTTAGGGTATTTCAAATTAAAAGAACAATGAGATACCACTATACACATCTATTAGAATAATGAAAATCCAAAATACTGACAACGCTAAATACTGATGAGGATGTGGAACAACAGGAACTCTCATTCATTGCTGGTGGTAACGCAAAATAGTACAGCCACTTTGGTGGGCAGTTTGAAAGTTTCTTACAAAGCTAAACATTCTTGTGTCATGTAATCCAGCAATCATATTTCTTCGTATTTATCCTAATGAGTTAAAAACTTATGACCACATAAAAACCTGTACATGAATGTTTATATAGCAGCCTTCTTTACAATTGTACAATTGTCAAAACTTGGTAGCAGCCAAGATGTCCTTCAGCTGGTGGATGTGTAAATAAACTGTGATATATCCAGACAATGGAATATTTAGCACTAAAAATAATGAGTTATAAAGTCATAAAAAGACATGGGGGAATTTTTTTTTTTTTTTTTTTTTTTTTTAGACAGAGTTTCACTCTTGTTCCCCAGGCAGGACTGTAATGGTGTGATCTCGGCTCACTGCAATCTCCACTTCCCAGGTTCAAGTTATTCTCCTGCCCCCCAAGTAGCTGGGATTACAGGCATGTGCCACCACACCTGGCTAATTTTTTATATTTAGTAGAGATGGGGTTTCACCATGTTGGTCAGGCTGGTCTCGAACTCCTGACCTCAGATGATCCACCCACCTCTGTGTCCCCAAGTGTTGGGATTACAGGTGTGTGCCACTGTGCCCAGCCCAAGAATCTTAAATGCATATTACTAAGTGAAATAACACAATCTTAAAAGCTACATACTGTATGATTCCAATTAAATGACATTCTGAAAAAGACAAAACTATGGAGATAGTAAAAAGGTCAGTGGTTGCCAGGGGTTAGGGGGAGGAAGGGATAAATGGGCAGAGCACAAAGGATTTTAAGATACTGAAACTATTTGATATGATACTATAATGGTAGATACATGTCATTACACACTTGTCAAAAGTCATAGAATGGACACTACTGAGCATGAACCCTAATGTGAACTATGGACTTGAAGTGATGATGATGTGTCATTGTAGGTTCACTGATCGTAACAAACGTACCATTCTGGTGAGGGATGTTGATAGTAGAAGAGGTGTATGTGCGTGTGGAGATAGGAGGTAGATGGGAGGTATACATAGGTGGTATAAACACACACATGCACACACATACACAGATACACACACATACATATATGCATATATATGAAACCATATATAAATATTAGGTATATGTATATGTATGTATAAACATATATAAATAGGAGGGGCATACACACATATATACATATATATACACATAAACACATATATGCACACATATGTATATACACATATACATGCATATATGTAAACACACACACATATATATATTTAAACACTGTTGCTTTCAAACCACTCACTGGATCTTTGACTTTCTTTTTCACTTTTCACTCACTTTTTAAAAATATTCTTTAACATAAAGTTAAACCAAAAGCTTAGTTGCCCTTTCTCATTCATGTTAGATTGAATCATACAAACTTGTTGTATGAGTCAAAAAAAGTCAAATACTGGCAACTTTAAGTAGTACTAATTAATAATTAACAATAGAAAAAATAGTAAAAATCAAATGCCTAATTTACAAAATAATATATTAAAGATGATGTATTTCTTTGCCTGCACATAATTTGAGACAGACTAAAGAAATCATTTGGGTCTCAACCAAGATACAGCCTGTGAAAAAATATTTTCCAGGGTCATAGGAAATCGAGTCCTCATACCTTACATATGAGAGGGTCCAAAAAATGTTTTCTTGATTAGGGCAATATCTAGTCAATGACAAAGAAACTAAGGAGACATTATTTCTTTACCAACAAATGAAATCTCAATACATTCATAATACACAACAAATTGTGAAGAAATAGAATGCAGAATGAGTATTGATCTAATTTTCACTCTTATCTTACCCTAGGATCAAATATAAAGTGAAATATACCTCAGGATAGACACCATATACATCAGACTTACATAGAAATATCCCTCTAGGTTGGCCCATGAGAATTTGCAAGCTTCCCAATACGATAATACTTGATACGTTTTGAATCTGTGTCCCCACCCAAATCTCATGTTCCATTATAATCCCCAGAGTTGGAGGTGGGGCCTGGTGGGAGGTGATTGGATCATGGGGGTGGTTTCTCATGGTTTAACACCATTCTCCCTTGGTGCTGTCATCACCATAGTGAGTTCTCATGAGCTCTGGTTGTTTGGAAGTGTGTGGTACCTCCCCTCCTCTCTCTCTTGCTCCCCCTCTGGCCATGTAAGACGCCTGCTCCCTCTTTGCCTTTCAGCCATGAGTAAAAGCTCCCTGAGGCCTCTCCAGAAGCAGATGCTGTCCAGCCTGACTCAATTAAAGCTCTTTTCTTAGATTAACCCAGTCTCAGGTAATTCCTTATAGCAGTACAAGAATGGACTAATACACTGGTCAATTTTATCAGTTGAAATAAAACAATACAAAACAACAATAACACAAAACCTAGTGAATTCTACATTTTTTCGACTCTGGAAAAGGGTAATACAGTCTCAAGATTTTACAAATTGTTAGCATTTGTACAAGGGCTATCTTTAACTTAAGCAATCACATTCCCCTTCCCCATTTTGTTGTCTGTGTGACCTGGGACGATTTATTTTACCTAAGTCTGAGATCCTTCAATAAAAACAGAATAATAATAGTACCTACCTCACAGGATTATAATGAGGAATAAATGAGGAAGTGTTTCAGAACAAAAACTGATCAAAAATTATTTCCCAAAGAGAAAAATGCTATAATGCATCAAACGAGTAACATTAACTATTTTAACAATTAGCTTTAAAATTTTCTTAAAAATTTAAATAAGCAACTCTAAATGTTTACCACAGTTCTAAAATCTCACACAAGGTTATTTTTGAGGGTAATGTTTTTGATGCCTGAGGAATTTAGGAATCTAAAAGTGTTTGCTGAGGCAGCACATATCCTCTGACCAATGGGGAAATAAAACATTGATAGGCACATAATTGTGAGTTTCTAACTATCTTAATTTCCAATATTTTGATTACATAAAATGTCATCAAGTATTTCACATTTTGTTTATATTTTTCAATCCTATACAAATTTATTTTATGTGATCTATTGAGAGGATGAAACTTTCAGGACCATCACTTTTGCTTACCAATGATTTATTACTCACGGTTAGACCTGATCCTCAAAAATCACCTTTCAGTCACTCCAGTTTGTTTTTCCTCTAGGCTAACAATAAAAGAGCCTGTCTTGTCTTCCTCAATATTTTCTATTATAGTAAAACACACTAACTGTCACAATAGTGGGTGAAATGAAGTGCTATCAAAATTTTTAGTTTTGCAGCAAATGCTGTACATTCAGCAGATTATTGGGTAAAATTTTATCCATAATCTATCTTTGTTCTATGTTTGGAAAGGCATGAAATATACAGAAGTAGATTTTAAATGAATGCAAAATTCTGAGTTCCTTAATCTCTCTAAATCTATTGCCTCATCATAGACTTGAGCCGAGAGCAATAAAAGAGCCAATGGTTATCACCTACTTATATTTTACAGATGAAGAAATTGGATATGGATATGTAGATGAATAAATAATCACTAGAAATGGTCATAAACTTTTCATCAAATAAAATTCTTGGCTTTATAGAATAAGCCGTTTATGAAAATAAAATTATTTGACTTTATTCTTTAGCCAAAGTAAAATAAAATAAATCAAGGAAGAAAAACAAATGTGCCGGATATGAACTTCCTAATTACGTAAATCAACAAGTACTTTACAAGGCAAACCATGCTATATTCTCTTATATTTATCAATTTGAAAGTAATATTTGTTAAAAACTGTAATTGTAGCTATTCAATATATTGGTTTGAAATCTAGAATTGCTCTTTTAATTACTTTTTGGACAAAAGCAAATAATATTGTTTTATTTTACAACTCAGAGGAACTGTAAACCAAAGTACAATGTAAAGATGTCAATTTACATGAAACAGAATAGTCCAAACAGAATAGTCCAAGCTAAATAAATAACTAAATATGCCCTTGAACTTTTTTATAAAAACACTAATGGGCACGTAATTGTGAGTTTGGACTCACAATGGGCAGAAGGCATGTATAGTGTGGATACACTGGACAAAGGGAGGATTCACAACTCAGGCAGGACTGAGAGGATCAGCACAAAATTTCATCACACTGCTGAGGACAAAGCACAGTTTAAAACTCATGAATTGTTTATTTCTGAAATGTTGCATTCAATATTTTTGGGCCATGGTTAACCCCAGATAACTGAAACCACGGAAAGCCAAACCAAAGATCGGGGACTACTGTAGAGCCACTGGAAAGAATTACCCGCCAGAATGCAAAATGAGATAGCCACTTTGACAATCAGTTGGGCATTTAAAAACATGTAACATATGTTTATACAATAAAAAAAACCCACACTTATTTACCCAAAAGAAATGAAAACGTATGTTCACACAAAAACCTGTTTGTAAATGTTTACAGCCACTTTATTCATAATTGCCAAAAATCTGGAGAAAGCACAAATGTGCTTCAGCTGGTAAATAAATTGTGGTAGATCCATGTATTGGGATACTAATCGGTAGGTACTGTGTGACTCAGTTGATCTGACTTTCTGAAAAAGGCAGAAATATAGAGACAAAAATCAGGTGACTGTCAGTGGGTAGGGATTGGGGCAGGCACCCCAGAATGGAAAGTGGGAATCTGGGGGGATATTTTTTGGGCCAGTCAATCTTCTCTATATCTTGATTTGTTGGTAGTTATACAACTATATATGTTTGTGAAAACTCACAGTACCTTACACTAAAAATTGTGAATTTTGTTGTATATAAAGTATACCATAAAAGCCAGACTGAAAAATAACACTAGGGTCTCCTATTTGCTTTGGGGGTAGGGGCTAAAATAACCGTGATCATGATTGGAGCTTGGAAAGTAAATCATACAGCAGTTGGAAAGTGACCCTGAAAGCCTCAGAGAAGCATGCCATAAACGAATGACACTGGATCACCAGAATGACTGGAAAGCATTCACTAAGGCCTCTAGGAATGGCATGCGGAGGAGAACAGCAGAAGAAAACAATTCACTCCCTAAGTAGGGGCTCAGAACTGTTACGGTTTGGGCAATAATGAGGCAAAGCCTGCTTTTGTGGTCTTATGCTGGAAAATAATATAATTATCCCATATTTGATCCTTTGCAGCATATAATGTGTTTGGATTTAGAATCTGTGATAATCCTCATTCTAAAAGCAACAACAACTGCAGGAAAGAATCAGTGTTCTCATTTTTATAAATGAGTTATATGAGACGAAGAAAGGTTGAATAATTAACCCAATGTGACAAAGGTATTAGAGCCAGGATTCATTCCTAGGCCTCCTGAATCTAAACACTGTTCTTTTTCGGGTATACTGTTGATCTCCTATGGACTAGCAGCCACCTAGAGGGAAGGGCATAGCAGTAGGTAGGCACCAGTGGGCAGGCTGAATTGAGGAGACTTGGAGCCATCCTGATGTCCCAATGCATACTGAAGCCAGATGATTTCCACTTGTATCAGTGGAGCTTGGTGAAGTGGAAGTACCCTCCCCACTCCACATAATCTACCCTACCAGTTTCCTAACCAAAGAAGAAAACCAAGAACCAAGAAGAAACTCTTCATTTCCTGCCATTTTCCTGGAGGAGGTCAAACACAGGGGGAAATGCTCACTTAAGCATATGAAATCTTGGGTTTCCAGGTCAGAAAACAAGGTCCAAATGTTTTTAATGAAATACGAAATTCTTATGCATGCCATAAGCTTGTTTTTGAAAAAGAAAAATACTGCCATAGGGCAAGGTATGATTGATTTTACCCTTTTGGAGGAAATTAAACCCTTAGCCAGAGAAGTAAAATGCATACTGTCAATATTATTCCTCCACTCTTCCCCACCCCAAGCGGCTATCACTAGACCTCCCTACTTCTATACATGCAAGTGGCCATAAAACCAAAGGTGGAGATTTCAGTTTCAGAGGACGCTAGAAATGTGAAATGTTCAACCATAAGAAGATATTTGAGGTTTGATCATTTATTTTGGGAAAGATGACTCATCCCAGGAAATGATAAAAATTGTGAAACTCTGTCCATGTAAGAAAATTCAGGAGATGTGGGGCAGCCCCTCTTTCACAGTTACTCTCCTCATGGGCATGAGATTCTTTGTGGACTATTCAAACACAAAAAGCATTCACCCACTGATTACTACAGATTTGGAGGCAGTGAGGCTCAACCCAGTATAGATGATGTAGATTACGATACAGCTGAAGAGTGAGTAAAATTGATCATCTGGATGCAGACACTTGTTTACCAACCACCCCCCGTCCCCACCCCGGCCAAGATAGCTAGATACGCATCCTCTGGGGAAGGAAAAGAAGACACCTACACCGCATGGTACATACACTGTATATATTGGAATTCTGTCAAAGACAAAAAACAAAGGCTTTGAAAACCCCCATATTTTACCTTCTTCTTTCTCTGTGGGCAGTGGAACCAAGTACAATTTGGAAACTTTTATCAAAGTTATTTAAAATAGAGGTTTAAAATTATTGGCAACACTGGGCGCACTGGCTCACACCTATAATCACCGCATTTTGGGAAGCCAACTGGAGGACTGCTTGAACCCAGGACTTTGAGACTGGCATGGGCAAGATGATAAAGCCCATTTCTACAAAAAGCTAGCCAGGCATGGTGGTGCACACCTGTAGTCTCGGGTATTTGGGAGGCTGAGGTGGGAAGGATCAACTGAGCCCAGGAAGTCAAGGCTGCAATGGGCCATGATCACACCATTGCACTCCAGCCTAGGTGACAGAGTGAGACCCCGTCTCCACACACACACACACACACACACACACATAAATCATTGGCAAGCCATCCTGAATGAAGGCCTAAAACATAGGCTGGTTAGTGATATTAGAGGGATATGCTGCCTTTCACCATTGCATCTTATTAAGTTGAATGGTGGCATTTGTTAATAATTATGAACCAGCTGAGTAAAAAAATAAGAAAAATTTATAGCATACTTGTTTTTATACAAGACAATGAAGATAGCTTGCTAGAAACCAAGCCAAGAGATGACTTTTACTACAGCATCTATTGAACAGTTATTGTATGGCATTAGAAAAAGAAAGATACAATTTTGTCAACAGCCCAATGAAGATCTACTAAGGATATTTGCTTCATCTTTTTATAATATTTATTTTCTGTAGAGACAGAGGGAAAATGACATTCTCATGCTCAGCATATTTCAAAGATCAAAGCCAAATATTTATAGAGCATGAAGCAAATTTTTAAGGAATTACTAGGGCAGTATAACACTTCATCATTCATAATAAAAGAGTTGATGTAGTAAAGCTATTAAAATAGTTCCTGGCATATTAAAGCACTGTGTAAATGTTTGACAAAATAAAAGGTATTACCATACCTGTGTTACAATTTCCTTACTGTTACTTCATTATAGCTGTGACACGATTATTATGTCCTATATAGCATGTGCAATGTTCATTAAGCACTGTATAATTCCTTTAGTTTTATCTCCCACTCATTATCACATATCAGAATATAAATGAGTTGATTTGTTTACCAAATATTTATTGAGTACCTGTTACGTACCAGGCACTGTTCTAGAGGCTGAGGTGTAGTGGCAGACTAAAACAAAAGATCCTATTCTCGTGGGAAACTATCTTGTACTAGGGAGGGAAGATAATCAAAAACAAGTAACCAAGATAATTTTAGACTTCGAAATGTATGATGAAAAATCAAATAAGGTACTGTAATTGTAACAGGAAGATAAAGAAGTTATCAGTTTTAGTGACAGCAAAACAACTTTACAAAATAACCTCTCTCAGAAAATGGAAGTAAGCTATTTTTTTTGTGTCTCACATCAGATTATAACTGGTCACTGCCCAAAATGTACACACTTCACTCATTCTTTGAAACATCCTATCATGCTGTATATCTCTCACATATGTTACCTCTTCTGACTCCCAGATCTTCCAGCTGTACCCTCTGAAATCACCCCGCTTCCACAGCAGACACATCTCCTTGTCCCCTTAATTTTTGTAGACAGAACATGCTTCCTGTTTCTCCTTGCCATATGTTGAACCTGGCCTTCCCTGAGTTCCTGCCTTATTTGTGCAGTTTGTCAATTTATACTGCATGGTTGTCCAAATCCTACAAATCACCAAGGTCTAGACATTGGGCTGCTATACTCTTAGACCTACACTGCCCCTTACAGCCATTTATTCTTCTATAGTTACATGAAAATAACTCTTCCTTTGAAATCTGTGTTATCCAATTAAACAGCCCCTGCTCCCTCCTCTTTATCATTTACCTATTGTCCGCTTCCCAGAATTTAAAGGAGTATTTATCACCTAGCCCACAGTCTTCCTTTCCTTCCTAAATGACATCCCTGTCCTGAGTGAGTTCGATGTCCTTAAAATTGATGTATTCATACAGATATCTAGTCTAATAATTCCACATACTCCTCAATTCAAATGACATTCATTTTCATGCCATTTCAGCCAGACAGACTTAAGCTCATATCCTAGATCTTGTTATCATAATGAATGCTTTTTTAAAAAATACAAAATCTGAATTTTCAATTCTCTAATTAAAACTCTATTTACAAACTTTCAATATCTTATACCCACTATGCCTGTTACCATAAAGGTGTCCAATCCTTCGGCTCAAATTTCTCCCAATTTACCAGTCTCTGCTCACTTTCATTTTCTTCTCATTCAACTTAAATATTTAATTATATCCTTAAGTATCCCCTCACCAATATCCACAACTAGCTTACCCCTCCACCTCTAGCCAACTCAAATATGGAAAACATCTACTCTCTCTCAGTCTGACTCTACCACTCATTGAACTTGCCACAGAGTTTGGGAAATTCACCTATTATACTGCTCAACATTTCTTGGATCTCTCATGTAAAAATCCACCTGAGTGAAACTTTATTTATAAATGAATGCATATTTTTATTTTAAATTGCACATTGCTTCAAAATATAATGGTAGAAATAATAAAAATTAACGAAATGTTTTTATTTCTACTCTTTAAGATCTACTTTGATGCCAGCCACTAAATTATCTTGTATACTTGGTTTCTCTGGGATACCACAATTAATTCTATTTTATTATTTTTACAGTGAAACCACTACACAGCATTTTTTTTTTTTACAATTGTGGTGTTGGTGAGTGCTATTCTATGTGTGCTGACAGAGGTGAGATAGGCAGGGGAATTATAAATGGATCAATGCATCAGAACTAACATTAGCTAATTACTGTAGCTCTGTGGCTCTCATATAATAGCAGCTAGCCACATGTATCGATTTAAATTTAAATTAGGTAAAATTAAGTAAAATTAAAAATTTTGCTCTTGAGTCATACTAACCATACTTCCCATGCTCAATAGCCACATGTAGCCAGTGGTGGTCATACTAGACCGAGCAGAGCATTTTTGTCATTTGCAAACCTTTCTATTGAACAGTGTTGCTCCAGCTAAACTGAATTCTATACTGTACATGGATAGGTTATCAATCGGAGGCATAAAATGAGACAAAATGAAGTCCTAGGTTTTTGTACTTTTGATATATCTGCAAACAAAATTAATAAAGTTATTTTTGTAAAATTAGTAGTGTCATCTCTAATTGTAACAAGGCAAATTCTTTAAGCATGTATCTGTAAGCTTTTTATGGAAAATACTTGACATTACAGATTCAAAGTTTAATTCCCCCATCAGCATGTGCACAGATCTTCTTTAAACGTTAACAGGAGAATGTTAATGACAGATACTCCAGTACAACATGAGAATAGTTTTTATACTTTGGAAATCTATTTTCTCTCCATTCTGATCTACTTAACCTGAAATTTTGCTCAGCATTTGCATAACTAAGTTTTGATTTATAAAATTAAATAAATTCACATTTTAATGTTTCAACTCTAAATCTATTTTTCTTTTGTAGTCTAAATTCAAAATGGTGTGAGGTAAACTGATACACTTCCTTAAAAATGTATTGAACAGTTAACAATTTTGGGTGTCTTTTTAAATTACTTAATTTCACTTCTCAAGAGTTGACAGGCCAGATCAACTCTGTTATGACAGCATGAGGAGCTCTGTAGACCCACACCTCAGCAAAATTGGTGAAAATTATAAAACATATAACAGGCCGGGCGTGGTGGCTGACACCTGTAATCCCAGCACTTTGGGAGGCCAAGGCAGGTGGATCATGAGGTCAGGAGATCAAGACCATTCTGGTTAACACGATGAAACTCCGTCTCTACTTAAAAAATACAAAAAATTAGCCAGGCGTGGTGGCAGGCGTCTGTAGTGCCAGCTACATGGGAGGCTGAGGCAAGAGAATGGTGTGAACCTGGGAGGTGGAGCTTGCGGTGAGCGGAAATGCACCACTGCACTTCAGCCTGGGCCACAGAGTGAGACTCCATCTCAAAAAAACCCAAATAAACAAACAAACAAACAAACAAAATACAACAAACAAAAAGTCTTGAAGTTGTTGTAAGGGCATAGAGTAAATGAGGAAACATCTATTCAAAAATATCTGCTAAGATTTAGTAATAACAGTGAGAGCCTGTGGTATTTGAACCAAGATCACTCTTACAATAACTCCCTTCCAGCTGAGACAGGAACTTCACTCCAGCCTGAGGTGGGCAAAAATTCAAAGCTACCGGTAAGAGGGCTATCTACCCAGGAGGGGCAAGATGTCAGCATTTCTCATCTGGTATTCAGTTCTTGTTGCTAAAGCCAAGTTCTAGGTAAAGATAGTCAAACTGAGAGCACACCTCTTTCAATCAGGCTCCACTCACAGAATGGAAGCTTCACCTACACTAGAGCTCAGTTCCTAACGTAGA
Source organism: Piliocolobus tephrosceles (assembly GCF_002776525.5). Lineage (NCBI taxonomy): Eukaryota > Metazoa > Chordata > Mammalia > Primates > Cercopithecidae > Piliocolobus > Piliocolobus tephrosceles. The sequence goes on along the minus strand of NC_045451.1, from coordinate 48,270,353 downwards.
GGTGTCAGTTAGAGAGAAGTACATCATTGTCCTCACTCCCAGCTCCGGAGACTTTGCCTGGGAGGAGAAGGAGACCATAATGTAGCACTTAATCTCTTACTAAAGAAACTAAATTAATTTGCAACAGAGCAAAGAGAAGTTTTAGGCTAAGGTAACTTTAAAAACGAAATAGAAGTTTTAGTGGAAAGCAACTGGAAGGAGGTTGGTAGATTAATTGAAAATATAGACTAAACTATAGGGCAGGTAATCTGCAGGAGAGAACAAGGAAAGAGACAATTACGAGGTGCCTTCCTGGGGACAGACCAAGTCTCATACACTGACCTTGGTAACTATTCCTTCAAAAGCACCTGAATTTTATTGCCTGTACAGCATTTATTGTCAGTACAGTATTAGTCTGTACAGCAAATTATACTCCAGTGCATTGCTGAAAACAAGAGAAATATCAGCCAGTGATTAGTGGCAACTAATAGCTGGGTGTGATTAGAGAAAGAAATAGTCTAAGAGAGCTTAACAAAACCACTGTCATCCAGGGTAAGTGTGGACATACCCAAAGCTCCACTTCCCCGAGAAGCAACATTAGACCCTTAACACGATGTAGTTCAAAGGGGAAAATACACTTCACTAAAATAACCAAGACAGTCACTAACCAAATAAACAAGCAAATAACAATAACAAACCCTGTGTTGGGGGTTAGGAGGTGGTAAGTAACTGGAGTATTTAAAATGGGAAGTTTCACACAGTAACAACAAAACCCTAATATATGTAAAGGAACAGGAAAGTATGGCCTGTATATTGGAAATAAAGAAGCAACAGAAACTGTATGAGTGACCAGATGTTAGATTTAACAGAATAAGATGTTAAAGTAGCCATTATAAATATGTTGGAAAAACAAAAAGAAGCAATGATTAAAGATGTAAAAGAAGATATGATGAGAATTTCATATCAATAAATAGAAATCATAAAAAGAATCAAATGGAAATTCTGGAGTTGAAAAGTTTAGTTACTGTAATAAAAAATCTACTAGAAGGGATTAACAGTAGATTTGACCTGACAGAAGAGAGAGGAAAAAAAGGAAATACAAAATACAACTATATGCTTTTTAAAAGTGAAACGCTTATATTTGAAGATTCAAATATACCGAAAGTAAAAGAATTGAAGAAGATATATAATGAAAATAGAAACTATAAAAAGTTGAGTGGCTACATTAACATAAGACAAAATAGACTTTAAAACAAAAAAACTGCCACTAGAGATAAAAGGAGACATCTTACAATGACAAAGTCTATCAGGAAGATATGACAATTATAAACTACATGAACCTAATAATACAGTATTATACCAATATACAGCAAAAAATAACATCAATGAAAGATGAATAGACAAATAATAATAGATAATAGTTGAAAACTTAAATAGTTGAAGACATTACTCCATTTCCTGTAATGGATAGAATAACTAGGCAGAAGAACAACAGCAAAAACCAGAAGACCTAAAAACAACTTTATACTCCAGCTAGACATAATGGATATTGATAGAATACTCTATCCAACAACAGCAATATATATGTATACTTTTCAATTGCATGTGGATCATTCTGCAGGTTAGACAATATTCTAGGACATAAAGCCAATCTTCATGAATACAAATTTATTGAAATAGTACAAAATGTGTTCTGATTTCAACAAAAAATTAAATTAGAAATCACAAACTCACAAATACGTAGAAATTAAGCAATACATTCACAAATAACCAATTGGTCAATAAAGAAATCAAAAGCTAAGTTAGAAAATACTTTGAAGTAAATGAAAATGTAGACACAACATACCCGATCTTGTGAGATGCAGCTAAAGCAGTGCTTAGTGGGAAATTTCTAGCTGTAAACACTTATATTAAAAAAGAATAAAGATCTCAAATCAATAACTGAAAATTCCACCTTAACACACAGAAAAACGAAGGACAAATAAAACACAGTACAAGCAAAAGAAAGAAAATAATAAAGATTTGAGTGGAAATTAATGAAATAGAGAATAAGAAAGAATAGGCAAAAATGAATAAAATCAAAAGCTGGTTCTTTGAAAAGGTCAACAAAAAGACAAAACTTTAGTAGATCAACAATGAAAATAAAGAAAAATTATGTTCCAAACATAAATGAAACAGGGGCCATTGCTACTGAACTAACAGAAATAAAAAAGACCACAAAGAATACCATGAACAATTAAATGCCAATAAATTAGTACCTTAGACGACATGGAAAAATTTCTAGAAATACACAAACTACTGAAACGGACTTAAGCATAAGCAATCAGGGTAGACATATAAGTGTAGGCATGGAGCTAGTAGTCAAAAACTATTATAAAGAAAAGCCAAGTCCCAAATTGCTTCACTATTGAATTCTACCAAACATTTAAAAACAGATGACTATCAATTCTTCAAACTCTTCTAAGACATAGAAGAGGAGGGAACAGTTGCCAACTGCATCTATGAATTGAATATTACTCTGATACCAAAACCAACTACAGACATCACAAAGAAAACTAAAGACTGCTATTTTTTATAAATATGGATACAAACATCCTCAACAAAATGTTAGCAAACCAAGTCCAGAAGCACATGAATATAATTGTACCTATTATATGACCTACTAAGATTTATTCAGGACTACATTGGATTAATATCTAAAAAACTGTTAATCATATCAACAGAATAAAAATATTGTCTCAACAGATACACAAAAAGCATTTGACAAAATCCAACATCATTTCATGAGAAAAACTTAACTAGAAATCAAAGGGAACTTAATGAATCTCAGAGAAACGTCTACCAAAACCCTTCCTTTCCTTTCTTCTATCGGGTCATGTCAAAGTATTTTCTAACTTACCTTTTGATTTCTTCATGGACTGATTGGTTATTTATGAATGTATTGTTTAATTTCTAAATATCTGTGAGTTTGCAAATGTCACTTTTTATTGATTTCTAATTTAATTTTTATTGGAGTCAGAACACATTTTGTACTATTTCAATAAACTTGTATTCATGAAGATTGGTTTTATGTCCTAGAATATGGCCTAACTTGGAGAATGATCCATAGCAATTGAAAAGAATACATATATATTGCTGTTGTTGGATGGAGTAGTCTATCAGTGTCTATTAGGTCTAGCTGGAGTATAATGTTGTTTAAGTCTTCTTTTGTTGTTGTTCTTCTGGCTAGTTATTCTAACCATTCCAGGAAGTAGGGTATTGAAGTCTTGAAATATTATCTACTTCAGCTAATATCATACTCAATGTTGAAAGAGTGGATGAATTCAGCAAAGATCAGAATGAAGACAAGGATGTATGCTCTCACTATTTCTATTCAAAATTGTCCTGGAGATTCTAGCCAAAGAAGTTAGATAAGAAGGAGATAGGGCCATTTAGAATGGGGGAAAAAAAAAAAAAAAAAAAAAAAGAAGGAAAATCATCTTTATTCACAGATGACAAAATCTCATATGTAGAAATTCTTAAGGAATCTCCTAAAACTCTACTAGAAATAATTATAGAAAGTTGAAAATGGAAGACTACAAGATTCATATAGAAAATCAATAGTATTTTTGTACATTTGTAATGAACAACGCAAAAATGAATTTCTTATTTATTTGTTTTTAGTCCAAGATTTTTTTTCAAATTTATTTTAGAATCAGGAATTACATATGGAGGTTTGTTACAAAGGCAATATTGTATGATGCTAAGGTTTAAAGTATGAATGAATCCATCACCAAGGTAGAGAGCATAGTATCCAGTAGGTAGTACTTCAACACTTTCCCTCTCCCATCTGGTAGTTCCCAGGATCTGTTGCTCTCATCTTTATTTCCATGTGTACCTAATGCTTAGTGTCCACTTATAAGTGAGAACATGTGGTATTTGGTCTTCTGGTATTGTATTAGTTTGCTTAGAATAATGGCTTCCAGCTGCAGCTATGTTGCTAGAAAGAAAATGATTTCATTCTTCTTTTATAGCTGCATAGGATTCCATGGTGTGTATGTACAACATTTTCTTTATCCAGTCCACTGTTGATGGGCACCTGGTTTGATTCCATGTCTTTGCTATTGCAAATAGCACTGTGATGAACATACAGGTACATATTTCTTTTTGGTAGAATAATTTATTTTCCTACGAGTATATACCCAGAAATGGGATTACTGGGTCAAATGGTAGTTCAACTCTTAGTTTAAGTTCCTCACACGTTTTGGATATTGAACTTCTGTCAGAGGCATAATTTGCAAATATATTTTTTCCAATTCTGTAGGTTTTCTGTTGATAACTTATTTTGTTGTGCATAAGCTCTTTAGTTTAATTAGGTTCCACTTGTCAATTTTTGTTTCTGTTGCAATTATTTTTGAGGACTTACTCATTAATTTTTTGCCAAAGCAGATGTCTAGGAGGGTATTTCCTAGGTTTTCTTGGAGAAAGTTAATAGTTTGAGGTCTTTAATCCATCTTGGATTAATTTTTCTGATATGGTGAAAGGTAGGTTTCCAGTTTTATTATTTTGCACATCAACAGCCAATTATCCCAGCAGCATTTATTGAATAGGTTGTCTGTTCCCTATTGCTTATTTTCATTCACTTTGTCAAAGATGGTTGTAGGTCTGTGGCTTTATTTCCAGGTTCTCTATTCTTTTTGATTGGTTCATATGTCTGTTTTTGTACCAATACCATGTTGTTTTGGTTACTGTGGCTTTGAAGTATAGTTTGAAGTGGGGTAATGTGATGCCTCTGGCTTTGTTCTTTTTGCATAGGATGGCTTTGATTTTTCTGGTTATAAAAGAACAAAGCCACAAGCATCACATGACTTCATATCAAACTATACTTCAAAGTATATGAAGTATATATACTTTATATGTATAAATAATAAGTATATATACTTTATATAAATATATATACACATATACTTTATATATAAAGATATACAAATATATTTATATGTAAGTATATATACTCTATATGCTTAATATATATACACTCCATATATATAAATCCCACAAAATGAAAACATATATTCACATAAAAATTTGTACATGAATTTCATAGCATTATTCATAATAGCCAAAAAGTAAAAACAACCTAAATGTTCATCAATCGATAAATAGATAAGCAAAATTTGGTATTGTATGCCCGTATGATGAAATATTATTGTCCATTAGGCTGAATAATGAAGGAATGAAATACTGACACATACTACAAAATGGGCAGATCTTAAAAAATAGTAGTCTATGTTAAAGAAACCAGTCATAAAGACAACATCATATATGATTCCCTATGTGAAATCGCTAGAAAAGAAAAATCTACACAGCCAGAGGTAGTTTAGTGGTTGCTTAGAGATGAGTAAGATGGGAAGAAAGAGAATCATAGTTAAGGGGTATAAGGTTTCTTTGTGAGGTGATAGTAATCTAAAATTCACCATAGTGATGCTTGCATGTATCTGCGAGTATACTAAAAACCACTGAAATGTACACTTTAAATTGGTGAATTGTATGGTATATGAATCTTTACCAATAATGCTACTACAAAAGAAAGAATTGATGGAATAGGTTAGCCAATTCCCTTTCAGTATAAACCATAGATTTGCTTACCTCTTTTTTATCTATATGAAATCACTCTTTTTCCCCATGAATGCTCCCCAGTATTATATACCTTTTGAGGTCAGGAGTAACAGATGAAGGAGAAAATGTGGTTAATAGAAGAAGAATATAGTGGTGGGCAGAAAAAGAAAGGCCCAGGCCTTTCTCACATTTATGCTATCTATTACATGAGTTGTAGAGAAAAAGCTTGCAAAATTATGAATAAACTGACTTAAAAAAGAGAAAATATTTGAGGAAACAAAGATATATGCACATAGATGGTATAATTTTGGACAACACCTTTTACATATATGAAAACTAAAAGTTAATGTTTCACTAATGAGGTACAGGTTCAATATGTCCACATGACAAGTGTTCACTCAATGTTTGCTTGGTTGTCAATTAAATTAATGAATGACCAGGAGATGTGCTACGGAGGATCTGTAGGGAAAACACTTCCATAAGTTTAGTACATAGATGGCCCCTGAAATGTATTTCTTTTCCTCCTCACTCTTCTTCCCCTTCCACATGCTTCAGTTACATTTTTCATCACCATGTACTTATAGTTGCTGAGTAGAATGTAAAAAAAAAAAAAAAAAATGTGGAGAGAGAAGACAATGACAGTTTTCTTGAAATGCCTGCTAACAGTCCTTCAGAAATCTTAAAGTAGATTTTGTACAGTGGATTTTTGAGCTAAAGAGACCACCTACTGCAACTCCCTCATTTTTATGATGTCTAAATTCAGATAAGTAGGTGTATTGTCCCTCAACATTTTTTTTGATACAGATAATGCTGAGTTTTTTTGTTTTGTTGTGCTTTTTTTTGTTTTTTTGTTTGTTTGTTTTTAGACAGAGTCTGCTCCATTGCCCATGCTGGAGTGCAGTGGCACAATCATAGTTTATTGACTGTGGCCTCTAACTCCTGGGCTGACTCAATCAATCCTCCTACCTTTGCCTATTGAGTAGCTGGGACTATAGGTGTGTTCCATCACACCTGGCTAGATAATGCTAATGTTTTCTTTTGTAATATGTATATATTCACAATAATTGTTACCTTGTTATTTTGAATATAACACACTAAGAAATATTATAAAAATGTTATTTTCCAAGGCAATTCTGAATGTACATATACTGTGTTTATTGACTGGTATCTTTATGAGCTTATATTTATAGGTAAATTTTTACTGGTAATTTCCTTTACAGAGTTGGGATTGGAGTACCTGTGTGAGCTGCGACCAGATGTTTCAGAGGAAGGTGATGCTGATAATTTTGAGCTGTACAGCATTAGGAATGGCAAAGGTATTCCCCTATGCCATGCTCATGAGACAACTTTTTCCCCCCCGAGATGGAGTTTTGCTCTGTTGCCCAGGCTGGAGTGCAGTGGTGCAATCTCAGTTTACTGCAACCTCCACCTCAAAGGTTCAAGCAGTTCTCCTGTCTCAGCCTCCCGAGTAGCTGGAACTACAAGTGTGTACCACTATGCCCGGCTAATTGTTGAATTTTTTTTAGTAGAGATGGGGTTTCACCATGTTGGGCTGGTTGGTCTCGAACTCCTGACCTCGTAATCCACCAGCCTCTGCCTCCCAAAATGCTGGGATTACAGGCGTGAGCCACCACGCCCGGCCTGACAACTTTTAATTGAAAATTTTTGCTTCTGAACCAGAATGTAATATATCAGCAGGATAGGAAGCCACTACCAAGTATTTGCAACTAAGACAAAAGATGAAAACTATTTGTCATTTCTAAGATGGAGGATATTCAATTATCATTCTGACGGGGAACATATCTCATCCAAGAAATCCAGGTTAGGTAGATAACAAATAGTCTTGTAGACTTGACCAACTGTTTGGCATTTATCCTGAGTGTCCATGAGGAGTGTAATTTCTAAGAGATAATGTGGCCCATACAGTCAACCTGCTCAGGAGTTAGCCAATTGCTCAGAGTGGGAAGCCAGTCAAAAGGCCTATAAAACACAATCTTCTCCTTGCAATTATTATAGATTGATTCAATGTCAGAATTTGTTTAAATGTTATACTATACCACAATTCAACACTCTGTTAGGTAGTCAAGATTCAACTATGAATTAAAAAAAAAAAACTGTATTTGCCCTCAATTTATTTCATTCTAATTATCATAAAGTAAGGACATGTAAACCTATGTAGTTTTTATACTATTCTTTTCCTCCTATAGTTAATTCTTTCTTTTCCATTAAACTGGCAAAGTTCTTGCTGAACATATCAGTCAGTTTCAGTCTTGATAAGAAAGAATAGGAAGAGATTTGCAACTGTAATTGGATCAAGATCTCAATGTCCACATCATATTTTTGAGATCTGGTGATATTCTCCGAAATTAAATCAAAGAATCCCAAAAGATTAAAACTCTGGACAGTGTAAGCACTTGATAATGTCTCTTCCATCTCAAGGGAACAAAAGTATCCATATTATTAATTATGGGCAAAGGTTATCTAAAATACCTCAGTGCCTGGAAACTTCTCTGCAGACAACATAAAATGCTAATTTCTATTTTCTCTACTCAGGAATACTGATAATGCTGTTATAACAAAGGAGTTATTAACATTCAACAATATGACTTTGAGAGAGATGGTGATTTCATACTGAATTATTTTCTAAAGGAATTATAAATGTGATTATAGAAAATGTAACAAAAATAAAATGTTAACAGTTTAAACTCTGAAATGGTAGGTCCTCACAGAAAAACAAGAAAGTAAATCTTAAGGAATATGTTCCTATATTTTAGAAATTAGGACAATATATCTTAATGTACATCAACAATCTCATATAAGAGTGATTGTAATTCAGTTATTCCAAGTAACTATAAAATAGATGGTTCAGAAAGCATAATCATTTTAGTATAGTAGGGTACAACTCAATACAACTTGTCTTCACGTGAATTCTTCCTAAATAGACTGAGAAGATTAGCATGCATTCCAAAGCACTAATTTTTTTAGTGCTGCAAATAATGCAAACTATATTTCTTTTTTTTTTTTTTTTTTTGAGATGGAGTCTCGCTCTGTCGCCCAGGCTGGAGTGCAGTGGCCGGATCTCAGCTCACTGCAAACCCCGCCTCCCGGGTTTACGCCATTCTCCTGCCTCAGCCTCCCGAGTAGCTGGGATTACAGGCGCCTGCCACCTTGCCCGGCTCATTTTTTTTTTTTTTGTATTTTTTAGTAGAGACGGGGTTTCACTGTGTTAGCCAGGATGGTCTCGATCTCCTGACCTCGTGATCCGCCCGTCTCGGCCTCCCAAAGTGCTAGGATTACAGGCTTGAGCCACCGCGCCCGGCCGCAAACTACATTTCTTAACCTTGAACTGTAGATTTGTTCTACTAGGCAATTCCAAACTACATAATTGTCCTTACCTTTTATTCTTCCCATACCTACAGCATTAGCTAAGAACAATATTCCCTTTGTTATCTTTCAGCTAGTCTGATTTAGTAAGCAAGCATCTGCTAGAAATTGTGCTAAATATTAATGTCTTAAAGACTTCATAGCCCTGACACAGTCTAAGTAATGGATAGAAGCACACCAGGTTCAACACGACGTGTGTGTATGTTTGTGTGTGTGTGTGTGTGTGTGATGAAAAGGGCAGGGTAGAGGGGTGGGGCAGGATAAGGAAAGCAGACACAATGAACTTTCTAGGTAGAAGAAATATTTGTTCAATGATGACATTTCATTTTTTTATTATTATTTTTATTTTTAGGCCTGTCAAGTGAAGCAATGGGAATGGACAAGGAATAAATAAATCTATAACTGTGTGTGATCAATTAATTGTAAACACCACTGCACTCAGACCAACCAAAGACAATAGTCCATAAAGACTGGAACTCAGGTTTCACCATAGAGAGTGTTAAGTGCTAATACTGAAATTAATCATAATATTATACTTAGGTACTGAAGTGGGAAGAATAGAGGGCACTGTGAAGGCATGGACTAGGAGAGGCAATTATCTTCAAACTGGGTGTCACAGCAGCTTGGGACCAGTGCCATCCACACAGAAACCTACCTTAGTGATTTGTAGTACCACTCATGCCAGAAACAAAGTCAACAAAACACCTTGCCTAGATTATTTCAAAGGCATTTTACATTGTCTCCTTGACTCCACCTTGGCTCATCCAGTTCTCAACAGGTTTAAAACTAAAATCTTATCATCACTACTCATAGTAGTGACAATGGTCAAATTTATAAGTATAATTTATAAGGACTTTTGAAATGTGGCCCTCTTTACTTTTTCATACTCATTTTTTTTCCAGTAGCCCTCCCATTCTCCAAGCTCCTGCTGCTCTGATGTTGTTTCAGTTCCTTAAATATGCCATGCTTAAGCTTATCTCCAAGTTTTGTTTCCACCCGGGGCTAGATCTTTAGCATAGAATGCAAAGCTTCTTTCTTATCTAGCACCTACTCATTCTTTTGTTTCCTAATGAGATATTATATCTTCTGGAGAAAAGGTCCTGACTCCCAAGACCCAAACCAGTATCTTTTCCTGCACTTTGACCATACCATGTCTTCTTGTTCCACCTCCAATGTCTTGCTAATGAACAGCACAACCCAACCAGATGAGAACCTCTGAGAAAAAGGAACCACCTCCATCGTCTTCACTCTGGTATTTCTAGGCAGCAATATAGCACTTGGCTCACAGGAGAGCCTCAATAAATATTCATTAAATGATAAAATGTAAACACTTTGCATCAAAAATGTACTATTCAATAAAAATCTCCAATCTAAATGTTAAATAAGAATTTGCAATACTCATAACAATTAAGTCCCCATTTACTTTCTCATTCATGAAAAAAGGCACCACATGATGACAGAATCATTGTGGATTCATGAAGGTTCCATTAAGGGCTCATGTTTTACTCCACTAAAACTGAAGTCTGAAGTGAGCATGATTTATATTTAAGATAAAAACCTGGGATCATTTATTCCTGATGTAGGCATTCTTTAATTCTTTATATGAAACTTAAACATTATCCCCATTTTTCAAAAAGAGGAGTGCCAGGAAAACTGGTTCAAGATCATTCTCTGTGTCCTTGTATAATTGTTTTGCAGGAGGTGCAGACATTATTTTACATTTTCTTTTTGCTACTTAACCATTTAGTTCAAAAATCTACCCTTTCTGTGAACTTCTTAAGAACAAACATCAAAGTATATGCTTATCTTCTGGATTTTATTGATATTTCCCAGTGTTCTGAAATTATTTTCATGTAAATATGCTGTTCAGTGAGTATCCTTATTATTGTATGTGTTTTATTATAATTATCTAGGTAATTGTCTCACTCAATAGATTGGGTTTTTACAGGGTAGCGACTGCATTTTGTTCATCTTTCCATCCTCAGTGCCCAGCATGATATGTGGCACACAGTACATCCTGAATAAATATGTGTTCAAAAAGTGAAGTTTACCTTACCACTTTTGCAAATCTAACACTTTGATTATATTAAACACCTTAAGGAATTAGAAGAGCATATTATTTAGCTTTCTAAAAATGCATATGCAACCACATATTTCCTGCTGCTGAAAATCTTTTTCTTATTAATTTTCCCTATAAGATAAAGTATAAGCCCTTCAGTATGCATATGAGACCCTCTTATTCTGACCTCTGCCTTATCTCCTCTCATTACTGCCTCACCTCTGGTCTGAGGATGCCCTAGTGCCCATCATTCTCATACACACTTCACACTCTCCTGTTATTCAGCAAGACTGTTTGGTTAACATTTGCTTCACTTACTGCCTCATAAATGAAAAATAAAATTCTAAGACCCTCAACTAACTAATAGATCCTCCCCCTGGCCAAGGGCATTCCAAAGTTAACCTGAAACCTAGTTCAGGGCTTGAAGGGAAGTGGAGGGTCAGACATGCCTCATTATATCCTCCTCCCGTTGGAATTCAGGCACAGCTGACCAGCATTAACATCAAAATACAGATTATTTAAGTCTGAAAAGAGACATTTATAATCTAGTCTCTTTGAAGTCTGCTACCTGGAGGCTTCATCTGCATAATAAAATACTTCCTCTCTACAATCCCTTATCTTAACTCAGACACTACTTTTTATTGATTCCAGGTCTTCAGATAACTCTTTCAATCAACTGCCAATCAGAAAATCTTTGAATCCGCTTATGACGGGGAAACCACTCCTCTCCCCTTCCAGTTATCCCACCTTTACAGGTCAAACCAGTGTCCATGTTACATGTATTGAATGATATCTTATGGTTTCCTAAAATGTATAAAACCAAGCTGCAGCCTGACCACTTTGGGCGCAAGTTCTCAGGCTCTCCCAAGGCTGTGCCATGGGCCATTGGTTACTCATATATGGCTCAAAATAAATCTCTTCAAATATTTTGCAGACTTTGATTCTTTTTGTCAACAGCATCATTTCATTGATTTATAGTTATAACACACATAATGACAGTGCCTTTTAATTTTGTCTTGGGACAACAGTAAACATTTTAAAGACTTTTGTTTTGTTTTGTTTTCATTTGATTTTCATCACACTTACCATATCCTTAACATTTTACTCAGGGCTTAGCACATAATAAAGAGCTAACCTATGTTGATGATTACATAAATAATTTTTTGCAATAAAGATCATTCTCTAATGTTATGGGTGAATAAATTGAGTTACAGAAAGATTAACTGTCTAAACCTACACACCCTAGTCGAATTCAAATTGCTTTATTCATTTTTCTGGCTGGAAACTATCTTTCTTTTAAACCCAAGGCAAGGTGACATTTTCAGGAAAATCTTCCCAGACCACCTCAAACTCACATGCCTATTCCTCCTCTCAATAAAATGAATCTTCCTCTTACATTCATGACTTACTTTCAATATTACTTTATTGCACTTATCAGACTGTCATGTTGTAGTAAGTTTAATGTCTCCTTGTTTTTCTTGATGCCTTGGGAGTGTGAACCTAGCTTTTTCCATTTCTGCATTTTCAGCGCTAATTTCCTATTTGGTGCTCAAACTGCTAAATTCAACTGAAAAGCTAACGTTGAGATATCATGTTAAAATATCTACTTTATCTTATATTGTGTTTTAATCATACAGATTCTATAACCAAAATAATTTAAAAACTAATATAACTGCAATGAATCCTTTTACTACATGTTTTTTTCTTTTTCTGAAGAAAACATATATGGATTCATGCCTCAGTGTTTTGAGATTTGTCCTCCAGGGACATGCAATTCAATGGCCCATTTTGCTTTTCCATCTACTCTCTCTTTCTCTGCATCCTTCAAAATGATCCTTGCCATCTTTTCGTGTACTTTGGGACTGGAAATGCTGGATTCTTCCTGTTTTCTGGCTCTCTGCTTCATCTTGATCCTTCATCACTGCTTTCTCTTCTTTCATACATAACAGAAAGGCTCAGATCTCCCTTATGGCATCCTGGTGACACTCTTCAGGTGGCCTCTATTTCTTTCTTTTCCAGGCCTCATCCTCACTGTTGAGCTCACGTTGCCAGCTATCAGCCAAAATTAATGATCCTCTAGCACTTGAAACTCCGTAAGCTCGAAACTGAGGCTAGCAGTGCTCCTGCCCTGACAATGGCTCTTACGCCTGTCCCCTGGAGGATGATCTCCACCTTCTGTCTCTCGCATCCTCAAACCATTCAATGTAGTGCTGAGATGGCCTCCTGGCCAAGGCTGACATTCATTGCATCACTGTAATGCCTACATGCTTTGATGATTCCCCATACTCAGGGATAAAAATCAAATAGCCTGCCAGGCCTAACCCTCTGGAAAGTGTCTCTCCTGACTTGCCTTCATGCAGCCCTCAGTCCTTCTGAACTCCATGGTTATTTTCTCCCAGATAACCTTGCTGCCTTCCTGCTTCTATGATTATTCTCTTCTTTCTTTTTACTTCCTCAAATTTCTCTCATGAAAGTGATGCTTATAATTTGGGCCCATACAACATGCCTTCTTCCTTGAAGTCTTCACTTTCCTACTTTGTGTTTCCACAGAATATTTTTTGCACATAAAAACTGACTTTTTTTTTAACTTTTTAAAAAATTTTAGTTAATTCAATAACTGGTATTGCTCTTTCAGAAACAATGGTATAACTCTCAGTCTTTAGTAGGGCACCATACTTATATAGAAACTGATGACTATTTGATAACTTGTACAATCCTGACCCAAAGATTGTTCCAAATAATACTAAATGTATTAAATTATTTCAGCATTCTAAGACATCTCTAAAGAGAAAATGTAATGGTTAATTTTATGTGTCAACTTGATTAGGCTAAGGGATGCCCAGATAGCTGGTAAAACATTATTTCTGAGAGTGTCTGCAAGGGTGTTTCTGGAAGAGATCAGTATTTCAATTGTTAAACAGAGTAAAATAGCTCACCCTCACCAGTGTGGCTGGGGCATTAACCAATTTGCTGAGTACCCAGTCTACTAGCAGCAGACACCAATACTGAGCCCTAGATATGGCATCATCCCCTGGGGTAACCAGCCAGCTATCTGGTGACAGACTGATTCAATTAGACCTCTTCCATCATGGAAGGAAAAATGTTTTGTCTTTACTGAAACAGAGACTTACTCTAGATATGAATTTTCCCTTCTTGCACACAACACTTCTACCAAGCTACCATCCATGAACTTACAGAATGCATTATCTACCTAGGATTTCATATAGCAATGCTTCTAATCAAGGGACTCACTTTACAGTAAAATAATTGTGGCAATAGGCCTATCCTGATAGAATTCATTGGTCTTACTATGTTCCCTACCATCCTGAAACAGTTGATTAATAGAATGGTGGGCTGGTCTTTGGAAGACTCAGTTATAGTGCCAGCTAGGTGTGAATACCTTGAAGGGCTGGGGCAAGGTTCTTCAGAGGCTACATATGCTTCAAATCAGCAATTAACGTATGATGCTGTGTCTTTGATAGCCAGGATTCATGAGTCCAGGAATCAAGGAGTGAAAACGGAGTGGCATCACTTATTTATTACCACCAATGACAGACTAGAAAAAGTTTTGCTTCCTGTTCCCATAACTTTATGCTCTACTGGTCTACAGGTCTTAGTTCCAGGGAGATAAATGCTTCCACCAGGAGACACAACAATGATTTCATTAAGCTGGAAGTCAAAACTACCACCCAGCCACTTTAAGCCTCTCATGCCTCTGAATCGATAGGGTAAGAAGGGAGTTGCTATGCTGGCTGGGGTAATTGGTTCAGGCTACCATGAAGAAATTTGAGTACTACTCCACAGTGGGGATGAAGAAGGGTATGTTTGGAATACAGGAGATCTGTTAGGGCATTACTTAGTGTTACCAGGCCCTGTAATATAAGGTCAATTAAAAATCACAATAACCCAATCCAAACAAGCCTACTAATAACCCATACTCTTTGAGAAAAAAGACTGGGTTTAATCTAAAATTAAGAACTATGACTAGCTAAGGAGCTTGCTGAAGGAAAATGGAATACAGAATGGGTAATAGAAGAAGGTATAAATACCAGCCATCAATACAAGACTAGACACTGACTATAAGAAAATAATTGTCAGGAGAGTTTCCCTCCTAATTTGTTATGGAACATTTTTATATGTATATATTCATATATTAAGCAAATATCTTTGTTTTCTTTCCTGTCTTATTCCCTTCACAAATAACTATGTATTGACTTTATATTAGGGTATTTAAGTATTGTTAATTTTATATCATAGTATTTAAACTACTGCATATCAGAAGAATGAACATCCCTCATGGATTTTACCTCTTCTTGTGGGTAAGGCATTAGTTTGTTTTCTGTTATACGCAGTATAGTTGTATCATGTCAGGCAGAATTATCTCCTTGTTATTTTCTTTATTTGGAGATTAAGTATGGTTTAAGAAGATGCACATGGGTGCCGAGTTACTAAGCAGGGGACTTGTGATGGTTAATTTTCTGTGTCAACTAGACTGCACTATGGGGTGTTGAGATAGCTGGTAAACATTATTTCTGGGTGTGTCTGTGAAGATGCTTCTGGAAGAGATTCGCATTTGAATTGGTAAACTGGGCAAAGAAGAATGTCACCTTCACCAATGTGAGTGGGCATCATCCAATCTGTTGAGGGCCCAAATAGAACAAAGAGGTGGAGAAAGGACAAGTACACTCCATTTTTGAGCTGCAACATTCATCTTCTCTTGCCCTCAGACATTGGCACTCTTGGGTTTGGGATCTTCTGGCTCAGATTTGGACATACACCATTGGCTCCCGTGGTTATCAGACCTTCAGGCTTACCCTGGACCTATACCAGGGCTTTCCTGAGTCCCCAGCTGGCTGACAGCAGATCATCGAATTTCTTAGCCTCCATAGTTGTGTGAGCCAATCCTTCATAATATATCACTTTCTTTATATCTATCTATCTATCTATCTATCTATCTATCTATCTATCTATCTATCCATCCATCCATCCATCCTATTGGTTTGATTTGTCTGGAGAATCCTGAATAATACAGAAGACGAACACCAGTGATAATATCTTAGTTAATGAAAAATGTAAAAATAAACATTACAGGTTAATTTTGACTTTAAAATATTTGTCTCATACATGAAAATGTAATTGATAAAAAATACTTAATTATTTTACATGAAATTTGCACATTGTGATTTGAGATTCGCAATGCAAAGCTCATAAGGCCTCAAATATCTCCTTTATCAGCCCACTATGATGCAATCCTCCCTAATCACCATAATGGAAATTTATTTCATTTGATTCACTGTTTTTGGTGAAATATTCAAAAGGGAATATATGCATGAGAGAGGTAAAATTGCTTACACATTGCCTGAAAGAGAAAAGACTCATATTCCAAATTAAGGCTAAAGTCAGCTGCATAGTTGGGAGTTCAGGGAAGCCAAATGGCAATGAGAAGAAATTACCAGAATGAAAAAGTGTATGGGATAAGATCAATACAACATACTCCTATGTCACTGCATGTTCTTTAACAAACATTTGACAGGGAACAAGCTTCACGCATGCAAATCACTTTAGTGTGTGACCTTACAACCCAAAAACCCTGCCATCTTGCACTCATGGATCTTCCCCTCTAGAAGTTCAGAATATATATATTCTAGCTGAGGTAGTGATCAGGAGAGGAGGTATGAAGGAAGTAAAAATTTAATTGGATAGATTCCAATGGGGTCAGGAAAGATATTAACGAGCAGAGATAAGACATCCTAGAATCTATTTTATGAGTGCATGTTACTCACAGAAATAGGATCAAGAAAGCCTATAAAATGCCTCTGGGAATGTGTATATTCCAGATTTCTGGGTAATACGTGTAACTAAAAGGAAATAAGGAAGAAGGGACGAAAGAAGGAAAGAAAACTAGTTTTTACCAGCTTAAATAAATCATTGTGCTTCTTCAAGTTGCCAATCTCAGTGAGAAATTTTTAGGCTATTAAAAACAGGTATTAAACTTCCAAATGAATATCAACAAATGGAAGACATTTTTGCAAGGTTCAGCTAGACCTTAAATTCTGGAGCCAATAGCAACCACTGCAACAACTTCATTTATTGTAAAAAATGCACACCATCTTATTTAATCTTGATAATTGCCTATAGGTTAAGATTATCACCATTTTATTGATGAACTGTCCAGGCTCAAAAGATAGAGACTTGTTCAAAGTCACAGAGCTGATAAGTGTGCTTCCTGATCAGGAAATAATTATGAACCACAAACTAGTAGTTGGGGGTCTCAGAATCAGATCAAGTTTGCAGCTGCTCATTTCTCAGGGACTACACCGTGATTGTTTAACATTGTAGTGGTTAAAAGGTGGGTTAAATTATTTGGAATTTAAATCCAAATTTTAGAAATTCTTAGTATAATCATATATATAACTTCTTTGAATCTTGTTTTTCAATCTGTAAAAATGAGAAAACTAACAGAGCCTAATTCCATTGGATCACAGTGAGAATTACATAAGTTAGTTATTAGAATAATCCTGACACATAGTATACAAGTACTTAATGTACACTATCTTTCACTTTTCCTTGGGACCGAGTTTACGACTTGGCTATTTTTTTAACCTTGTCATCTGAATTATCCTCTTGACCCCAGCTAACCCTAAGTTCACCATTTTAAAAGTATTAAAAAGCATACCATATTTTTGTACCCATTAACCATCTACACTTCCCCCCTCTCCCCATTACTCTTCTCACCCTCTGGTAACCATCATTCTATACTCTATCTCCATGATTTCAAACGTCATTTTTGGCTTCTACATATGAGTACAAACATGCAAAATTTGTCTTTATGTGCTTGGCTTATTTCACTTAACACAATGTCCTTCAGTTCCATCCATGTTGTTACAAATGACAGGATTTCATTATTTTCATGGCTGAATAATATTCCATTGTGTATATATAATACATTTTTAATCCATTAATCCATTGATAGACACTTAGGTTGATTCCAGATCTTAGCAATTGTGAACAGTGCTGCAATAAATATGGGTATACAGATAGCTCTTTGATATACCAATTTCCTTTAGAAATATACCTATAGCATACAATTTATAAAAATACAATTTATAACTAACCAGATTATTGATAAATGCATGGCAGTGGGGTTGCTGAATTATATGCTAACTCTATTTTTAGTTTTTTTGAGCAACCTCCATGTTGTTCTCCATAGTGGTTGTATTAATTTACTTTACCACCAATAGTATATGAGGGTTCTCTTTTATCCATATCTTTGCCAGTATTCATTATTGCCTGTCTGTTGGAGAAAAGCCATTTTAACCGGGGTGAGATCACATCTCGTAGTAGTTTTGATTTGCATTTCTTTGATGATAAATGAGGTTGAGCATTTTTTCATATACCTGTTAGCCATTTGTACGTCTTCACTTGGGAGATGTCTATTCAGACCTTTTGCCTATTGTTTAAATTGTATTATTATATTTTTTCTATCAAATTGCTTGAATTTCTTGTATATTTTGGTTATTAATCCCTTGTCAGATGGGTAGTTTGCAAAAAATATAGTTAGAAGAATGAATAAGATTAAGATCTAGTACCTTATAGCACAACAGGGTGGCTACAGTCAACAATACTTTATTATATATTTTAAAATAACTCAAATAGTGAAATTGGAATGTTACTAACACAAATAAATAAATGTTTGAAGTGATGGATACTCCAATTATACTGATGTGATTATTACACATCATATGCATGTATGAGACCATCACATATACCTCATGAATATGTATGCCTATTATGTACCCATAATAATTAACATTTTTTAATAAAAAATAAAATACATACTAATAAGAAGGCTACAGATAATTATTTTATGGTGCATAATGTAAGGCTCATCTAATAATGAAAATGTAAACTAGCGTATTGAAACAAATTAGAATATATAACTCTATGAATTGAAACAAATTAGAATATATAACTCTATGAGTCTAGTATTAATTTTTCTTCTTTTATTCTTTCTCCAAATTTGGGTCAATATTGAATATTTTAAGGAGTCCTGGTAATAGCAATTATCTTGAGACATATATATAAATCACTTCTGAGTATTTAAAATATAGTTCTTTCTCTTAGAGATGCTCCACTATTCTCAAGACATCTACAGACTGGAATGATATTTTAAGCATTTGACCTTATTCTTAATGCTAGAACTCAAGAGGAAAAAGATAAGCACACACACATATAAGCAAAGAAACAAAAAACAAAAACACAAAGCCGATAAACAAATAAACGAAAATTAAACAGAAAAATATACAAAATAGACAACGTCTTTTTGAGGTATTGATGAACCATCAAATAAAGATAAGGATAATGACGGGTCAATTTTGTTTTGTATTTTGGTCAAAAATACAATTTATAACTAACCAGATTATTTATGAATACATGGCATCAGTGGCTGGAGGGCTAGTTACGACTTTGTACTGACCCATATGAACTATTATATGCCTAAAAGAAACTCAAAATGCACATTTCACTGAATGTGCGGAATTAAAATCAACTTCACCTTGCACATTTCAAGGCATAAATTATAGAAGCCCCTCACCTTCTTCATTTTCCTGAGATATAAAATGTGAAATGAACCAATACGGACTGGAACATGCATGGTAGGCAGAGGCACTTGTAATTAATGGCCCTGTTCTTCATCTTCCTGTAGTAACATGTAGAGAATATGAACATATGCAATGGCAAACATGGTAGCATAACGATTCAAAAGGACACTGATTTGGGTGTTAGGTCATTTGGGTGGGTCTCAATTTCTTCATCTGTAAAATGAAGTGGTTCTTGATTTTAAAACTGTATTATTCTATAATATAGTTGATTTTACAATCCCTAGTATTGTGGGTATTTATTCATAAAAGCATTGTAGACATTTAAATTTAGATTGCAATATTGCATATACTACAAAGCTATTAACCTTATTATATCCTTCTTGTGCACCATTTTATTTTCTAAAACTCTACTAAGAACATAAGAAAAAAAATGTATCCAGTAATGAGCAGAACTGAAGAATATGTGATCTTTAAGTATGGAATATACTATTTATATGTGTGTTTATATGCAAAATACTTAGGTTTATATATGTATATAATATGAAGATGCTATTTTAAATTGTTATTTAATAAAATATAAGCTCAAAATTTACCCGAGCTGTTAAAAGAACCACTTTCATTCAATTACGCATTCATTTACATTTATGAACCAAAGCAATAAACGGATACTTTGAAGACATACTTAGTTTTATGATAGAGGCATCGGTTACATTCTTTTCATGGTGTAAAGTAACTCAGATATCAAAAGCAAAATATTTGAAATAAGAAAATAAGAAATGCTACTGCAAGTATTTACTATTTATCAAAAAGCTATCCACTGATTGTATTAGATACTATTCCTTTTTTGTACAGCTTGCCTGTCATAGTCACCATATGATGCAGAGAGATGACTGGTCTCACACAGTACCAGGAGGTGTAGGTGTATGAAAATTACATGGGCTGCAGAGGCAGGTAACCTGGGTTAAATACCAGGTTTTATCACTTACCTGATTGTATTAATTATGTCACTGGAATTACTTACATGGCACTAGATTTTACTTCCTTTTGTTTAAATAAAGCTAATAACTGTATTTGTTCTTCTTACATTGGGTTGCTTTGAGTTACGAATAAGAAAGCTTTATACAATATTCATAATTACTACAGTTGATACAGTATCCCAATATCAAAACCGATATATCCTTTATCCTGTGGCTAAAGTTTCTTTTATACTCTCCACCACCTATCTAATCAAACACCCAATTCTGTTCATTTAACTTTCTATATATTTCTTAAATTTATGGCCTCCTCTCCATCCCAACTACTACCTTACTAAGGCAAGTCTTATTCTCTGTTAGCAGACTTCTCCCTTCTTATGCCATCTAAAGCCATACTGTAAAACAGATGCCAGAATTTTTCTACCCCAAAAAACAATCCGACCACACTATTTTCCTATCCTATACCCTTAAGTGATTCCTTGTCAACTAAAGAGTAAAATCCAAGCTTCAAAAGGGTATTCAAAAGGTAATCTTCCCTAGTCTGGCACTCTAGTCTCCAGACTTAACTCATCACTTCCATCCTCAGCATTTCTAGTCCTTACCTTAATGCTCTGTTCATCAATGTTCCTCTGTTTGGAATTCCCTATTGCTAAGTGATCATCTCCTATTTAACCAATAAGAATTAACTCAGGAACTTTCCAAGGCATAGCTAGTAAGCCTAGAGGAGACTCTCACACACAAATCAATTTCCGTATTATAATACACTCATTTATATGTCTGCTTTTTCTGGCCAAAATGTGAATTCTTAATGATAGAGACTTTTTTTTTCCTTTGTCCTTCTAGCACTCAGGAGAGTGTCTCACACATATTAAGCACATTTCCTATTGTTGTTTCTACCCTGAATAAGAATAAACACTGTTGTTTCTACCCTAAACAACACCTGGGCCAAATAAATGTATAACACCTAAAAGCCAGACATTAAAAATCATTAAATTGAAACAATAATGAGAAGGAATGTCCGTATAACAAAGACAAAGATATTAGAGAAGTCAATTCATCACTCTTAGTTTGTAAAAGACAATTTCATTACACTTGATTTTTTTAAAGAGATATTTTGAAGCATGTGCTGCTTCCATTAATCATATTTAAACGAAATTAAATATTGCAAATATTAATGTTAGTTACCATTAATATTTTATAAACTAACTGAATGGTAGTATCAATTTTGGTAAAAAATTAAAGATTAATTGAAAAAAGTTACATGAAACACACTGGACAAAATAAAATATTACTAAATAAAGTGAAGATTTAGGGGTCTTGGGAATTGAGCTAAAATCCAAATATGCAGTAACCACAGTTGCACATAAACTGTTCGACAATAATCACTTGCCCACCGCAGTCCTTATTGGAAACGTTCTTTGGGGAAATTGGTTCAGAATATTTAACCATATAAAGTAAAATGCAGCTGGGTTATAAATACTAAAAGATATATAGAAAACAATTAAAAAGCCAATAATACAGTGTTTTTAAGTATTCACTGCCATTGGAATTCCAGTTGTCTGTCTATTCTCACTGATTAATAATTTAAAACATCTATACCTAGATTAGTGTTTGATTGGCCTTTCATTTTCTATATAGCTAATCCCTTAACACTTCCTCATGGGTCTCATTTTCCAAGCTCTTTATCATCATTTGAACTCTCTTTGGAGCTCTAATGTTATTAGTTGTCCTTTTAAAATGCGGCCAACAGCAAGTAGAAAATAAATATCACCTAACTTCATTCAGTGCAATATATTTAGTCCTTAGATTAGTTAATGTGATTCCCTGCTAGTCTAGTGAGTGAATTTGCATAATAATAAGTAGTCAGTAAATGACATAGTCCAACTCAACTATTCGTTTTAAGCACTTGTATTCACTGTTCAATTTTTCAATGCTTTATAATCATTTTTTTTGGTTTTATTCACAGTAAAATTGTGAAATAGGTCAACATTAAACTCACTGGAATCTAAGCTTTTCACATATTCTATATAATTAAGCTTTTATAGCCCTCAAAGGAAGAAGAAATATATAGTAGTGTCACTTCAAAAGGTCACACAGAAGTGATGGAACAATCCTGAGGACTACAAAAGATCGCACAGATTGAACAGAACTTTATTATGAAGTTCACTTCATAGCCTTGGGGTAAAGCAAGTATTGATCCAGATGCAGGAACCCTAGAGCACTCTACATTTGGATTAAGATTGCAGGAAGAATCTCTAAAGAGAAATTCCAGACACATTCTCCTTTGCAATTAAAATGATTCCACTTTCCTATCTCAGCCTCTATAACTGTCTTCAATCAAATTGCCCACTAATTCTGTTAGTGTTTCTTCTGCCATGTGTTTTGAATCCACCTCTGAGCACTAACTCTCCTAAGCAATGTTCAGGTTCAGGCCTATGTCACTTCATCTAAGGATTGCTTAGTTTAATAATTTATATCAATGTTGAAATGCTCCACATTTTGCATTCTAAAACATCCCCTTCTTATCCAGTTGCTTTCATTTTCTCCTTGAGTATTTGTTTCTCTACAAATTCCTTTTATATCACTTGTTCCTAGTGGGTTGATATTCTGCAAGACGACATATTTCGACTCTCTCCTCATTCTATGCTCTCCCAAGGTGATCTTATCAACCACCACAGCTTCAAGCACCACTTTTGTTCTGAAATCTTTAAAACGTCTCTCTCTCCATCCTGTACCTTTCTTCAGAGCTGACACATGTCACCCGAATGCCTATTAAATATGTCCAATGGACACTGAATGTGCATCGCAAACTTTACATGTGGAAACCTGCCTCTTCAAATGTTTCTCATTCTGGATCTTAGTAAATGGATTCATCATCCACTTAGGCAAGAAAGCCAAAAATCTTGGAGTCATTCTAGAATGTTCCTCTATACTTTGCTTTCCACATTCAATAAATCTTTGTATATTTCCTTAAAATATTGAGAAACATCTATGGACAAGATAGTAAGCCAGGTGTGAGGCATACTGCAGCAGACAAGGTAAACATCATTTTTATATTCACAGAATGTTCACACTAATGGGATAGAGAAAGGTAAATATGATACTCATATTGCAGGCTATGTGAATGGCACTCCCAGGACTTTGGCAATATATGAATATAACCTATGGAGGTTAGATAGTTAGTCCTCCAAATACAATGTCAAAAGAACAAAAATCACATGTTCAGTAATTTTTTGTACTACATATCTGCTTTTCCTTCTCATTGTCAGTTATTTGATTCCAACTGTCAATATTTTCCTCTTGGATTGCCACAGTAGCTCTCTAACCAGCATTCTCTCATTACTTTTTTCTATTCCCTATCCTATTAATTCACCAAAACATTGCCAGAATAATTTTTATAAAATTTCAAGCTGACCATGAGCTTTCTAAAATTCTAAGCTGACCACTAAGCACTTTCTATTAGACAATCCAAAGTCCTTAAAATGGCCTACATTTATTGGTGGAGCTGCTTTATACTTCATCACTTCACACATGTTCTCTGCTGCAGCCATGCTAAGCTCCTTGCAAATACCCATGCCAGGTATGCTCTCCCACAGCTCTGTGCCTTAAAACATGCTTACCCCTCTCCCATACATAATCAGAATAACTCCTACTTGCCATTCCACACTCTGACATCAATCTCTCTTTAGAGTTTTCCTTAAGAATCATTATAGTTCCTTGGCACCCTTCCTCTGTTCTTTCATTTCACCCTCCTGACCATACGTCCCTCATATCACTTACAGAATGAGACTGTAACCATATGTTTGTCCCCCCTGCTAGACTATGAGCTTTTAAACAGCAGGAATCTTGCTCTTCTCGTTTACATATTTTTGCTTCCTACAACAGTGACTTGCATGTAGGAATCCTTTAGTAAATATTTAGAGAATAAACTAATTGGTGGCAACTAGTTTATCCTGCATAAAGATGTCAGGTTCTTCCTCAATGCCACGAGGAAGTGATAAAATCATACTGAGGTCAGAATGGACAATGATTCCCTAGCCTGAGAATAAGTCATCTTCCCTATCTGCATTCCAGGCCCTTCACAGTGTCTAGCAAGAGACCCCTTCTGAAAGAAATAAAATGGTAATCTTGTATTTCCTTCAAAGCTCAAGGCTCAGTTCCTCTAGGAGGTCTATTTTGACTATTACTTGAAATAGTATTTTCTTACTTAAACTCTTACTGTTTTAATATGAGAATAAGTATTGCCTGGGCTTGTTCTAAGAAACTTTTCTATGTCTATGTATCCTCTTTCTCAAAATTATGTATCAAGAGCCTTGTGAATAAAGACTTTTATTTCTGTGAGTTGTCTCTGCTACCTACTCCATTGCTGCAAGTATGCCAAGTATTTTTAATTGCATAAATTTAAGATGTACAACATGATGTTTTGATATACCTGTCCATAGTTAAATGATTACTCTAGGTAAGCAACTTAACACAGACATCACTTCCATATGGTAAGAACATCTAAAATGTACTTTTAGCAAATTTTCAATAGATGATACGATACTATTAACTCTAGTTCTCCTACTGTTTATTATATCTCTAGATGTATTTATCCTTCATAGGTGATAAGTATTTACTATGTTATTTTTGAAGAAAATAATAAAAATAATCTCTCTTGATTCTTTTCCCGATGTGCTCCCAATCAAAACTTCTCTCACAAATTTAACTATTTTCTATCTTCATCTTATTTGATTTCTCGACATTGTCCATGGGAGCTGCTTACACTCTCCTCGAAAGGTGGACTTTGCTTAGCTTTCGTTTTTTGTTTTTTTTTTTTGAGACGGAGTCTTGCTCTGTTGCCCGGGCTGGAGTAAGTACAGTGGCCGGATCTCAGCTCACTGCAAGCTCTGCCTTCCGGGTTTACGCCATTCTCCTGCCTCAGCCTCCGGAGTAGCTGGGACTACAGGCGCCCGCCACTTCGCCCGGCTAGTTTTTTGTATTTTTAGTAGAGACGGGGTTTCACCGTGTTAGCCAGGATGGTCTCGATCTCCTGACCTCGTGATCCGCCCGTCTCGGCCTCCCAAAGTGCTGGGATTACAGGCTTGAGCCACCGCGCCCGGCCCTTAGCTTTCATACATTACACCCTTCGGATTATTCTTCTGCATCTTTGACTATTCCTCAGTTGGCTGTGGGAAGTATTCTTCATTTACTAAACCACAAAATATTAAGTGCATCAGGGGTATCTTCTTCTCCTCTAGGCTTGTTTATCATCTTAACCCTCACGAGCAGCCCAAACCATCTGTGCTTCTCAACTCCATTGTAATAGAGGTAGAAAGTTCACTTCATTCTGTTTAATATGTGCAAGAAAATGTTTTAATAAGCATTGTTCCCAGAGTAATACTGAATAAGGGAATAAGAAAAAGAAGAGCAAACCACCCAATAATTTTAGAAAAAAATTTAATAGACACATAGCATAGAAAGGACATTTCACGATTATTTAAACTGCATAAAGACAGGTTTATGTGGAGGGCAGGGAAACTTAGGAGTTATTTTGTTCTGTAAAATGTAACCCAGTGCACAGTGAATCAGATCATGTTAGCAAATATAAAATCATTTGCGCTTATGTAATTTGGCTTTAAACCACTGAGGAAGATATTTGAACATTTGCCACAGAAAAAGTTGTAGCAGCTTCCCTCAGGCAGGAGTGCTTAAGTGTCTGCCAATGTCTAGTGACTCGCTTAAAAGAGGATAAAACAACACACCCCCAGGCAAGCAAGAAGATTTAAATAGAGCCAATTTAGGAAGCATAGTGCCTTAGCAAATTCAGAAATTAATCCAGATTAAGACATTTTGCTTTAAGGATCTATGTCAAAAAACAAGTTCTACAACTCTGACTTAGAGGTAAGGGCTGGGGAAGGCACTCAAAAGGTATTGTCCATAAAACCCTCATGTGTTCCAAAGTACACCTTCAAAAATCATAGAGCAAAGTCACCAGCATGTGTTATCTCAAACTAGCAGAAGTTTAAGCTTAATTTAAAAAAAAGTCAGCTGGGAATGGGAGAGGATTGTAATTTATTCTAATATTAATATAAAGAATCTAAACATTTAGATATGTCTGAAATGTGTTTTTGTCTTTTGTATGATATAATTTATGATAAATCATTTCTTAAAATAATTATTTAAGCCACAAACTTCATCCAGGACCCTCACACTTAACAGTTCTTTAGTGTCCACAAAGAAAATTACTGACCAAAGTCCCCAGGTCTCTAAAGCAAACTGAAGAATTTAATTGAAACTTTATCTTTATGTACACCTATCCATCTAGGAGAAACTAGATAGTGATCCTTTTATAGTAAAAACTTGTGTACTGAGACTGAAACTGTCACATCTGAGCTGAACATATTCCCAGAGAGATTCATACAAATAGATTATATATGTTTGGACGAACGGAGGCAGGATGGCGCATTTCCGGGTTCTTCTTCACTAACCTTTCCCGCCCACGCGAAAATGCAGCCGGCGACCCGGGAAGGTACAGACCAACTGGGCATGTGCCAGGTGACGTCAATCCGAAGAGACCAAGATTTACCTGGTCACACCTGCGGAACGCCCCTGACACGGCCGTGCCCCACCTATTGCCCTCCCACTCCTAGAAAAGCCACTCTTGGCCATTGAGCCACGCGGACTTCCCAGTTTCCCACTGCGGTCGGGACTGTTGGAACTTCGTCCGAGAGCTTGGGGGGGGGGGACTCTGCCGGCCTTCTTTGCCGGAGGCTGACAGACTTCTTCTCCACACCTTAGGTTACTAAAATAAACTTGCAGTTTTGCTCCTGACCTTTGCCTACTCGCTGGTTCTTTTCTGCTCGCTCTGGTGGTCTTAGAAAAACAAGTCAGGTGGTGCCGAACCCAGGAGGAGACCCCTCCTCAGGGCCCCCAGGGTCCGGGGAGCCTCCTCCTCCTCCTTCCACGCGGCGGACGGATCAGGACCTGAGACCCGCTTCGCTCACTCTCACGGCCTCTCTGGGGTAAGTGCCTTTGTCTCCTCTTTACCTCCCTTGGCCAAAATCCTGCGCAGGTCCGAGGTCCATTTTGAGCCACCCGGAGCCACCACGTGGCTCGGGAGACCTGTTCAGGACGGAGACGTCCGCCTGAAGGTAATCTCCACTTTGGCTCCATGAGCCTCCAGTCTGTCTCTGCTGGTTCCAAAGGACGCTTTGAAGCCAGGCAGAGATCCACTTCCATTTCCATTGTGTCCACTGTGTGTCGGTAAAGAGGAAACAAACGGGAAACCCCCCAGTCCAAATTTCCAAAGAGCACCCCCTTAGGGTGCCTCCTAGACAATTTAAAAACCTTACAGCTTGAACAAGACCTTAGGAGGAAGCGGTTAATTTTCCTTTCCACTGTGGCGTGATCGACCTCAGCAATTTCTGCCAGCAGCTAGGCAAGTGGTCCGAAATTAACTACGTACAAGGCTTTTGGGCCTTAAGCTCTCGTCCCTATACTCCTCCTTCTCTCCACCCCCTCCCTTCCTGCCCAGACTCCTCCTCCTCCCCCCATCCAGACTCCTTCTTCCTCTTTCTTATCTACTAGTAATCCACTCGGTCCCATGCCTCCTTCGGGGCCCCCAACTGGCTGTCTTGAGCCTCCTATCTCTGCCCACATCCTCCTACAGTGTTAGCGCCTTTGCGAGAGGTGGCTGGGGTGGAGCGGGTAGTCAGAGAACATGTCCCTTTTTCACTGGCTGATCTTTCCAAAATTGAGAAGCGTTTAGGTGATTTCTCAGCTAATCCTACCATATACATAAAGGAATTTAGACACCTTTGTCAGGCCTATGACTTAACTTGGCATGACCTCCAGGTTATCCTAACCTCCACCCTAAACCCTGAGGAGCAAGAGCGCATCCTAGCGGCCGCCAGGCAGCACACCAACCAACTACATTTAACTGACGCTGCCATCCCACTAGGGGAGCAAGCAGTCCCCTCGGCAGACCCAGACTGGAACTACCAAGCAAACCAGCGTGGGTGCCGTAGGCGAGACCTAATGGTTCAGTGTTTGTTGGCTGGTATGCAAGCAGCCTCAAACAAAACTGTAAATTTTAACAAATTAAAAGAAATTATTCAAAATCCAGAAGAAAATCCAGCGGCATTCTTAAATAGGCTGACTGAGGTTCTAACCCAATATACCCGGTTAGATCCGGCCTCCCCCACAGGGGCCACCATTTTGGCATTTTATTTCATTTCTCAATCAGCTCCTGACATTCGTAAAAAACTTCAAAAGGTAGAGGATGGTCCTCAGGCACCAATACAAGACCTAGTTAAATTAGCCTTTAAGGTCTGTAACTCCAGAGAGGAGATGGCTGAAGTTACAGCTCCTAGCAGCAGCTTTACAGCCCAGTCGTAACCCCAGGCCAGAGAGCACATACTCTGCAGACTCCAAAGCTACAAAAGGAGCCTGCTATAAGTGCGGCAAGGCAGGACACTATGCCAACAGGAGTCCGCAAGGTCCCCGAGCCCCAACGCAGCCTTGCTATAAGTGCAAGGCATCAGGACATTAGGCCAGTGAATGTCCTGACCCTCGTCCACCAGCAACCCCCTGCCCTGCTTGCCAGCAGGGAGGACACTGGAACTCTGATTACCCCACCCTGAGAACAGGTGCTGCGTCTCCATGTGAACCCCTTTCCCAGGATCCTGGGAGCTCCTTCCAGCTCCTACATCTGGACGATGACAACTGAAGATGCCGAGACTCGGGGACCCCCATCACTCTCGCCGAGCTGCGGGTAACTCTCCTGGTAGCGGGTAAGACAATTAATTTTTTTAATCAACAGCGAGGCTACCTATTCTGTTTTGCCGTCCTTCTCTGGACCTAGCCTTCCATCCAATATCTCTGTAGTAGGAGTAAGGGGAAAGCCATCCACTCCACGAAAAACTCCACTCCTTAATTGCTGCCTGGCCAACTACTTTGCGCACTCGTTCCTCATTATACCCTCATGCCCTATCCCCTTACTAGGCCGAGACATCCTGAGCACCTAAAAGGCCTCCATATACATTCCCACCAACCCATCCACTCCCCTTCAACCCTCTCATGACCTGTTGCTCATGCTTTGTGCAGGCGCACACGCTCCTCCTATGTCGCCCCCACCCCCCATCTTCCCTATTTCTGTACACCCTCAAGTGTGGGACACTTCCACCCCGGTCATAGCTGCCCACCACCCACCAGTTCTTGTCAAGCTCAAAGATCCTACTCGTTTCCCGAACCGCCCCCAATTCTCTCTCTCTCTGACACATCTACAAGGTTTAAAGCCAATTATCACGCGACTACTTAGCCAACATATCCTTGTCCACACACATTCCCCTTGTAACACTCCAATACTTCCAGTTAAAAAGGCAGATGGAACGTATAGGTTAGTACAGGATCTTCGGCTAGTCAATGAAGCCACCCGTCCCACGCACCCTGTAGTTCCCAACCCTTACACCCTTCTGTCCCATATCCCCACCAATTCTACTTATTTTACTGTGCTAGACCTTAAGGATGCCTTCTTTACCATACCCCTACACACAGACAGTCAGTTC
Source organism: Piliocolobus tephrosceles (assembly GCF_002776525.5). Classification (NCBI taxonomy): domain Eukaryota; kingdom Metazoa; phylum Chordata; class Mammalia; order Primates; family Cercopithecidae; genus Piliocolobus; species Piliocolobus tephrosceles. The sequence goes on along the minus strand of NC_045451.1, from coordinate 48,240,211 downwards.
CTGTTTGCCTTCACATGGGAGGACCCAGACACACATACCTCCACTCAACTGACGTGGACAGTCCTCCCACAAGGGTTCCAGGACAGCCCCCATTTCTTTGGTCAGGCCTTAGCAAAAGACCTTGCCTCCTGTCCTCTCACTAATAGCAAAGTTCTGCAGTATGTAGATGATCTCCTAATCTGTAGCCCTACCAAACAAGACTCTCTTCTAGACACTGCAACTCTCCTCAACCATTTAGGCTCATTAGGTTATAGAGTATCTAAACACAAGGCCCAAATTTCTTGCCAAACCGTCATATACTTGGGAATTGAAATCACCCCAACAACCCGGTCACTAACTACCGACCGCATGGCCCTAATACGTAACCTTCTTCCCCCTCAAGATGCAAAAGAAATTCAATCTTTCCTAGGTCTAATAGGTTTCTTCAGACATTGGATCCCCAATTTTGGAATCCTAGCCAAACCTTTATACGCCGCAGTTAAAGAAACCCCACATGGGCCTTTGTCCAACCCCAAGTTAATCTCGACTCATTTCACTCGCTTAAAAGCTTGCCTTCTCTCACAACCCACTCTCTCACTGCCTGATTTCCAGCGTCCCTTCCAACTCTTTACAGATGAAAGGCAGAAAGTGGCAGTTGGTCTCTTAGCCCAGCCTGTCGGTAACACCCACCATCCTGTGGCCTATCTATCCAAACAGCTAGACCCAACTGTACAAGGCTGGCAACCCTGTCTGAGTGCGTTAGCAGCGGCAGCCTGCCTGACCCAGGAAGCAAAAAAGCTCATTAGAGGCAGTAATCTAACAGTCCTCTCCACACACCATCTTCACGATCTCATCTCTCATAGAAGTATTAGCCACTTAACTCCATCCTGGCTCCAACTTTTCCATCTCTTATTCATAGAAGACCCCACTGTTACTTTAGAAGTTTGCTCCTCTCTAAATCCAGCCACTTTACTGCCAAACTCTCTTAAACCACCCCATACTAAACATTCTTGTCCTGAGGTCCTGGAGGCTCAACCCCCCCAGCCACCTACACTTGCATGACCAGCCCCTTCAGAATGTACAACTAACCCTATTTGTGGATGGCAGCTCCTTTATCAACCCCCAAGGAAACAGGCAGGCAGGATATGCAGTAGTTACCTCCTCCACAGTTTTAGAGACAAAACCCCTACCACAAGGGACCACATCACAGCAGGCAGAACTCACTGCACTAACCAAGGCACTCCTACTATCAAAAGGAAAAACAGTAAACATATACACAGATTCTAAATATGCTTTTCTAATCGCACACACCCATTCAGTCATCTGGAAAGAGAGAGGGTTTTTAACCACCGGCGGTACCCCTATTATTAACAAAAACCAAATACTCAAACTACTAGATGCACTGTCGGCACCTTCCAAGGTAGCCATTATACATTGTAAAGGGCACCAAACTTCATCTGACCCGGTAGCAGCTGGCAACAATTTCGCTGACGTCACTGCCAAGTCAGCCGCCAGATTTTCCACCCCTAAGCCTCCTTCTGTCTGTTTTCTCTCCCCCCAGTATGCCCCTAACTACACTCAGGAAGAAAAGGCTAAGCTATTACAAAATCCAACAGCCAAACTAACTACAGGTGACTGGATATATATTGATAACAAACTAGTTATTCCTGAAACACAACTCCATACCATTCTAACAGACATACATAATTCTTTACATATAGGACCCAAAGCCTTATACAATTTTCTAAATCCCCTCCTCCACTGTCCAACACTACAAAAACACTTACTTACAATCAACCAGCAGTGCTCTACCTGCCTAAAGGCAAATCCTCAAGGCGCATTGCGTAATCCCCATCCCAGCCATCAACTCAGAGGACACCAACCATGTGAAGATTGGCAAATTGATTTCACACATATGCCAAAACATAAAAAATTCAAATACCTCTTAACCCTTGTGGACACCTTTTCAGGGTGGATCGAGGCCTATCCTACCACAGGAGAAACCGCTAACATTGTTGCCTCTATACTCACTGAACATATTATTCCTAGGTTTGGCCTCCCGGTCACTCTTCAATCCGACAATGGTCCAGCATTCATCTCTAAGGTAGTCCAACAGGTGGCAGCCCTCCTACACATCACCTGGAAACTCCACATCCCTTATAGGCCTCAGTCTTCTGGTAAGGTAGAAAAGGCTAACGGACTCATCAAACAACAGCTCACCAAACTCTCAATCGAAACCCGGCAGTTGTGGGTAACTCTCCTTCCCTTAGCCCTGACCCGGCTGCGGGCAGCACCTCGAAGCCCAACAGGCCTCAGTCCGTTCGAATTAGTCTACGAACGGCCCCTAACCCTCCAGCAAATACTTTCTCTGCCAGCCCCTTTGGCGAACTACCTCCCATATCTCACTCTTCTCAGAGAACTCCTAAGACAGCACGCTGAGTTAGCACACCCTCCTCCAACAGACGCCTACAACCCACATCTCTCCCTCAGTCCCGGAGACCAAGTATACATAAAAGATATCCAAGCCAAAGACTTACAGCCCAGGTGGAAAGGCCCATACATTGTCCTCCTGTCTACACATACAGCAGCAAAACTCCTAGGACACACGCATTGGATTCATATTTCCCAGCTAAAAAGGGCCCCCACCGAGAACAATCAGTGGACATCAGTTCAACTTTCCCCCACTCGCCTCAAACTTACAAAACTTCCTTGACTATCTCATGCTCCCCGACCCCTGGCGCCTAGCTCGCTTTCTCACCATCCTCTACATAAACCTATCAGACTTTCAATACATAGCCCCAGATCCATATCTACCTCCAGACAATAGTCCAGAGCAGTGGTTCTCCCTTCTCCTAACTTTCATCGAACATCTTCAGTGGCAAGGGACACTCTGCAACTACACTGAAAATGTAGTCTCATTTTATACTTATATTGCTGTCTCACTCATACACTCAGACCTTTGCTAGTCCGCCTACTGTATGGCAATTACTTTTTTTCATCACTGAAACTTGGCCACAAGACAGCCGAACACACTCAGTAGTACACAGTTCTGCCAGTTGTCTTCCTTAAGGCTGTCAAACTTCTCTCCGCACAATAGAGGCCCCTTCTCATGGCTCACACTTATCCGCCAAAGGCTAAACTTAACCTACACTGTGAATATAACCAATCTCTCCCACCGCTTCCTCTGTGAGGAAGGCTGGGAGAGCCTAGGCTGCCCCGCCTAGTGGCAGCTGCCCCGCCTAGTGGCAGCCCCCTGCCCATGGCCTTCAACACAACTGGTCTCTCTCTCAAACTCTTAACCATACAGCCATTAACTGATCCCTCTATGTCCCCGTGTCCTTGGTCCCCAGTCTAACTTTATACAGCCAGGCAGAAGTAGCAGAGCTTTTCCAGCAACTTTCTATGCCACTACGCCACTTTCGTCAAAAACGGGCTGTTTTCCTCCCTCTAGTTATTGGAATCAGCTGAAAGCCTGGCCTCCCTGCAGCGCTGAACTACCTCAATAGCCCAAGTAGCTGCACAAAACAGGCGAGCCCTGGACTTGCTTACAGCTGAAAAAAGGAGGCACTTGTCTCTTCCCTGGAGAAGAGTGCTGCTATTATGTTAGCGAGTCAAGCCTAGTAGACGCTAACATTCAAACCCTCAATAAAATAAAAGCTGAAATACAGAACCTTAATACCTCAACCTTGCTGGGACCTTCCTTCTGGGTTTTGCCCATATTCCAACAAATGCTTCCATTCCTCATTCCTATAATAATACTGTGCCTTATTTTATTCTTCATCCATACGTCCAAATACCAACCATGGGCCCCGACCTTAACGACGCCCCTTAACAGCAGGAACTAGCCAGACAGACCACGGCGCCCCTTTATCACTATTACCAATAAAAGGTTGGACTGTTTGGACGAACGGAGGCAGGATGGCGCATTTCCGGGTTCTTCTTCACTAACCTTTCCCACCCACGCGAAAATGCAGCCGGCGACCCGGGAAGGTGCAGACCAACTGGGCATGCGCCAGGTGACATCAATCCGAAGAGACCAAGATTTACCTGGTCACACCTGCGGAACGCCCCTGACACGCCCGTGCCCCACCTATTGCCCTCCCACTCCTAGAAAAGCCGCTCTTGGCCACTGAGCCACGCGGACTTCCCAATTTCCCACTGCTGTTGGGACTGTTGGAACTTCGTCCGAGAGCTTTGTGGGGTGGGGACTCTGCCGGCCTTCTTTGCCGGAGGCCGACAGACTTCTTCTCCACACCTTAGGTTACTAAAATAAACTTGCAGTTTTGCTCCTGACCTTTGCCTACTCGCTGGTTCTTTTCTGCTCGCTCTGGTGGTCTTAGAAAAACAAGTCAATACACATGAGAAACATTAATTCAAGTGATTCTCCATATCAGAAAACACCCACAGCTTTGAGACATGATTCATTTTGCTATTATTCCTGAAATCATATGTTATAAACACACAATATGCTTGGTCATAAGTTTCTTGGCATCCTCTTATTGCATTTGTTTATAATATTTTTATTAACAATAATGTTTATCTCCTATATGCATAGGTATTTTCTGTGACCTTCATGACCGACTCAAAAATTCTGGAAATTGTAATGCGACCATACCTTGCTTCCATTTTCTCTCGCCTCTCGTTCCATCTTGAGGTCAGAAATTAGAAGATTCTTATATTTGTTTTTCCCATTACTGTTGTGATCATCTATTCTGTATTCCGAAGTTAGCTGCGCAGAGAGGGGACTGTCACTCAGGTTCAGTGGCTGTTCATCTTGCTCCAGCCCAGTTTTGCCATCACTGTTGGAGTCTCCCATCTCCCTGCTGTGTGTTCCCCCTGAAGCAATTGAACTCTGCCCCAGAGTCTCATTGCCATTAAAGCTCTCTGCAGCAGAATCATCTGTTGGAAAGGAAAAGTTATATTTTGATTTTAATTAATATGCTATTCAGATTCTACTTCAACTAGCATTTATTGAGCTCCCATTATGTGAATGGCATTTTACATATAATATGTAATTCATCCTCAGCAATAAGCTTGTAAACAGTTATTGTTATTTTTAATCTAGTAGGCACATGGTAAGGTTTGAACGTTTTGTCCTCTCTAAATCTCACATTAAAATGTGACCTCCAGCGTCCATAGTGGGGTCTAGCGGCAGTTGTTTGGGTTGAGGGTGAATTTTTCATGGATGGCTTTGTGCCATTACCATGGTAATGAGTGAGTTCTTGCTCTGGGAGTTCATAGGAAAGGTAGTTGTTTAAAAGAGCTAGCACCTCTTCTCTCTCTCTCTTGCTCTCTCTGTCACCATAAGACAAAGTGGCTCCCCTTCATCTTCCTCCATGATTGTAAGCTTCCAGAAGCCCTCACCAGAAGTAGATGCTGGCACTATGCTTCATGTACAGACTGCAGGGCTGTAAGCCAAATAATCCTTTCTTCTTTGTAAGTTACCCAGTCTCAGGTATTCCTTTATAGCAATGCAAATGGGCTAACACAGCACATTTAGGCAGAAGAAGTGAAATAAAATAATAAGAAGAAAACAGAATTGAGAGAACAATTCAATCTCAAATGCAATCTCAAAGGAAAAAAAAAAAAAACAAAGAGAATTAAACAACTACCAATTATTTTGCAAATAGCTTTTGTTTTTCCAGAGAGAATATCTAGATTTGGTAAACATTCTCTGATAAAAAGCATCATTTATCCTACTGGTGAGAATGTGCATCAGTAAAAGCTGAATGAGTGTTTAATATGCATCTAAAGCATTAAAAGTGCTCATAAACTTTGTTGCACTCGTTACACTTCTGGGAGTTTAACACCTAAGAAGTTTAATCAGTGTGTGTATCTTTTTGTAGGTAAACATTCATACCAGTGTTGTTCATAATGGCAAAAAATTAGAAATGACCTAAATTACCACAAATAGATTATTTAAATAAATGTTGAAATTGTTAGAATACTATGTAATTATTAACTATTCTATTTTAAGATATGGGGATGTAAGTCATGAAGTACTAAATAGAAAAATCTAGCTACAAAAGAGTGCGATTGGTATGATCCCAATTTCATAAAAAGAAAACACATAGACAAAGATTACATGAAACAACATTCTATTGTCCTTAATTAATTTTATCTTATGTAACAATTTGCTACTGATTTTTAAAAATTATGATGGAAAAGGTGTTAAAATGTTTCCTTTAGTTAAAAGCTATTAGTGAAGTCATATAAATATGGGTGAGCAAAAGAAATATTATTCAATACTTGTGATTTTTAATTTTCTGAATATTATCAAGTATGCTTTTTGGAGGGTGTAATGAAATAGTTAATGTTTTCTGATCAATTACATTCATGAGCATTACATTCAAATTCTGAAAGAGTAATATAACTCACAGGTTCACTCACTTACTCACTAACATTTGTTAAGTGCTTACTCTGACCAATATGGGGTTAAGTTTTTAACCTGTAGAGACTCCGCCTTCAACAAGTTCACAGATAATTAAGAGAGACAGAAAAACAAACATGCTATTAAAATGCAGAGCAAGAAGGCTGTGGTCTAATACAAGGGATTAAGACATCATAGAAGGCTTCCTAAAGAAGGGGATATGAGTTGAATTCCAAAAGGTGAGTGAGCCTGAACCAGGTGGAGAAGTTGGGGAAGAGCGTTCTCTATAGAGGGATCAGCACATGCAAAGTCACAGAGGTCAGCATATGCAGGGCAAGTGAGAAGTAAGAGTAGTCTGGAGTGCAAGAAAAGAGAAAGAGAAAAGATAACCCTAGAAAGAAAAAAAGGGAATACCAAGAAAAGCATTTTGTTTATCAAAGAACTTGGATTTTATTCTGAGAGCAAATAACAGTTTTAATTTATTGTGAGAAGTGACATGGAAGAAGTTATATTTCAGGTAGACTATTCTGACTGATGAGGAGAATGGTATGAAGGGGCAAAATGGAAGCTGGGGAGACCAATTAAGAGATGTAGAAGTCATCTAAGCTGGCATCTTTAAAAGCTCAAACTTATGAAGCAGTGGTGGTGCAGAAAAAGAGACAACTAGAAAAATTGTGAGAACAGAACTGGTATGACTAGTAGTAATGGAATAGGCAAGAGTCTAGGATGAAGCCAGGTCTGTAGCAAAAAATTAAAAAACAGGCTGGGCACGGTGGCTCATTCCTGTAATCCCAGCACTTTGGGAAGCCAAGGTGGGTGAATCACCTGACATCAGGAGTTCAAGACCACGCTGGCTAACATGGTGAAATCCCTGTCTCTACTAAAAATACAAAAATTCACAGGGCATGGTGGCATGTGTCTGTAATCTCAGCTACGCGGGAGGCTGAGGCAGGAGAATTGCTTGAACCTGGGAGGCAGAGGTTGCAGTGAGCTGAGAGCACGCCATTACCCTCCAGCCTGGGCAACAAGAGCGATACTGCATCTCAAATAAAATAAAATAAACAAAGTCCATTAGGTTTAATTCATAATGAAATAATATTTTTTCATTACAAATTATGCCTGGACTGAATTATTATTTCACGCCCAGCCTGAAATAATATTTTTAAACAGTTTTCTAAGACTATCATGTGAAAAATGTTAAAATACGTTCAAATGGCAAAATTCTATTAAATTACTCTTTTTATGTACCCATCAAAGAAAGAATTGTTGTGGAAAGAAAAATACATAGGAAAATTTGGGAAACTGGCCATAAATAATATGACATTTTTTATTACATAGTACTTTCCATAGGTATTAATCCAAGGATTCAAAATATTATTTTAACATGAAATGTCTAGGGTTTTTGAAATGCAGAATTAAGGGAATGACTTATATAAGTCATTCAGATAGATGTGTGCATGTTCTTTTTATGCCAATTCAAATTCTTATACTAAATTATGAAGATAATTTTTGATTACTTTATTATCTCCCATGAAAGTCCAAAGAAGAGCACAATGAACATATTCAACTGCAATTTTCATTTCATGAAAAAAGTGATTTAACATTTGTGTTCTAGAAACCTTTAAAAAATATAATAACATTTAATGTATGAAAGCTTTGTCAATACATTATTAGGTTAAATAACCCTAAGTATACATTACATTTTAAAATAAAATCTACATTAGCATAAGACAAATCCAATGTCTATCTTGGTTAAAAATTAAACATCCTACATCTCTTTCTTCAATCTGAAATCATTATGTATATCTAATAAATGGTATATCATTCGTTTATTTTTCACGTAAGGTAAACATTATTATTTGTCAGGAAAGGCTTTAATAAGTGCCATGCTTTCGTTTCAATAAAAAATATCAATAATAAGGTAGAAAATATTTTTAGATGGAGTAGTTCACTCCAGATGTTACCAAGGTAACTAAATTCAACAGCATTACATATTTCATTCCTCAGTAAATCAGTATGTTTTAAGAAAAACAAATACATGATTTACTCATTTGTATCAAATATACATACTCACATATTTTGCAATTTAAATGGTAAAAAACAATAATGTCTCATAACACTGTCCTATAAATCCAAATTTAAAACAAAGTTTTGATGTCTTTATTTTAAAAATACCATATAGAACAGTGAGCAGATATTAAACTGAGTATAAATTAAGAATTTTATATTGTTGAGTTTCATGTAATCATGTTAACAGTTTTTATTCTCTTTCCCTCTCTCCCTAAAAGATACTTTTTAAGAATTTAAAATTGCAGACCTCAGACTCCTGTAACCAATTCACATCAGGTCACCACTTTAAAGGGGTAATCTGCTTCCTTACCTAACATAGTTTGCTCCATCCTGAGTAGCTGCTACACAGAGGGTGCAGTATTAAGATCTGTGGGTATGGCCTTCAGGTTCACTGGGCCAGGGCGATGGTTCTTCTCTCAAGGTTTCAGCCTGGGTACCATAGCATTTGAACCAAAGACTCTGCATTTGAGTCCCAAGGAAAACAGCACCTGGAGCTTTGGAAAATAAGGGTGCCCAGGGTACCTAGCAACAGAGGAGAATGTGGAATGTGATGACAAGGAAGTGTGGAATCTAGTGACATCAGGAGGGCAGATGGATGTCGGGAGTTAATTTGTTCTGTGGCTACTTTTGATGGGATGGATTTAGCGTTGTGAAGAATTCTTGTGCTATCTCTGCGAGCACAAATGAGGCTCCTTCTTGTCTAGAAGGTCTAGTAACACAGTAAATGGCAGACTATTCATTTTATTGTTTCTCTTTTGCTACTCCCCATTCCCTCCATGAATTAGCAGAGACCCTAGAAATACTGTAAGTTATCCCGCCTGCATTTTGTAGAAAAGTGGTTTCATCAGCGTCACATTCAACAATTAGCTGTCTCTGTGTGAAGAGAATTGACCTAAAACATGTGTAACGTATATGTGTACATGTGTGTGTATTTAAGTGTGTGTGTATATATGTAATCTCCCAAAGTACCTGACCTACTTCCTTATTTAGTTACTTTCAGTAGCTTAGCATCATGGCCTTTAGGCCAAGTGCCTTAGACAAAATGAACAGGAAAAAAATTTATATATATATATATAATCCTCATTTTAACATTAGTACTTGGAAGTTTAGTCCTAAAATTCAGGTCAGATGCTCACAGGGTCCAAAAAGATTTTATTGTTTTCCCCAAATGCACCACAATTTTCCTCCTCTAGTCCTTTGATGCCCCCTTAGAAAACTTCTCTTTCATATCTTACCATAAAACTAAGTATTAAGTCCAAAATATAGATGTAAATAGCCTTGCTGAAAAGATTAGTACTTTCATATCCAAAAAGGTAGAAAAAAATTCAAAAATTCCTTTGAAATCTAATTGCAAAATAGTTTAAGTGCAACTCTCCTTTACCCCTTGTGGTCTTTGCTCTATGTCTTCTCCCAGCAAGGGGTTAAAAATAATAATAATAATAAATAAGCTTATCTATCACTAGGCCATACTTTACATCTTACACCATAACTCCCTCTACTCTGCAACACAAAGCAGGTAATGCAGGCTGAATGAATCCTTTGCAGCACTTTCCAGTCCAGTTTTTGCCTGGAGTCTGACTCTCTGATTCATTTCTGGCTTAAGCTCCTTTGTCATCTAGAAATTCCTCATTTTCCTTCCTTAAAACCTGCTTATGACCTTTTCATTCTTTGAATTTATGTTTTACCTATCCTCTACAACACAGTTTTTAACACTTAATGACATAGCCCTGCTCTCTGTTTTGTTTTTGTTATCTCACATGCAAAAACCTCAGTTCCTGACCACAAAGTCCTGTGCCTTCAGTCTCAACACCACAAAAACCTGCAGAAAGATAAATAACCAAAATTGCAAATTGCAATTTTTATTTTATTTGCAAAATATAATTTGGATTATATACTATTTAGTAACATTATCTTAAACATGTGCAAAAGAATAACGGAACATTTTGAAGTCAAAACATTCATACTTAAGTTTATTGATGCAAACAAATGCATATGTATATACATATTATGTGAATATGTAGGTATATATAAACACATATATATATATATGACTACTACTAAAAGATTAAAGGACATTTGTTTTAATATGATAAAACTGATTTTATTGGAGGCAAGAAAATAACAGATGTTTCAGCCTTCTACTAAATTGTCCAGAAGGGGGACACTTACTCTTGTTTGACAGCTCCTAATCCATCCTTTGTCATGAAAGAATGGGATCTACTTGAAGGAGGTTATTACAGTGAAGGCACAGAGATAAGCTGGATGTCTCAAAGCATATAACTAAATTTCAGTGCAATAAATAAATAATAAAACTAATTCTTACATATCAATGAGGAGTTAATTTATATTGTTTATATTATGCTGTTTACAATATTTAACCAAACATTTATGTGCACAAGATACTTTTCTTGGCACTGCTGAGTCCAAAGAGACTCCATATAAAAATTGTTCTTATCTAAGATTAGACCATAAAAATTACAATGCAAGGTAGAAAATACTATCTGTTCCATGAGAGTTTCATATCAAGCATCATGAATAAAAAGGTTTCTCAGAGAAAGAAAAGTCACCTCTGTATTGCTGGGGATGAAAAGTGTATCAGGGAAGGTCTTTTACAGGAGGTGGAATCTGAAGAAGGTGAGATATATGTAGATGTATAATGGGGATGGTGAAGGTTATCCCAGTTTATGAGAGGGCATAAGAAAAAGCATCAGAGGCAGAAAAAAGCTGGAAGAGGACAGGGAATTTAGTATGTTGTACATACTAAAACAAAGAATTGCATGTGTGTGTGTGTGTGTGTGTCCATATACGTGTGTGTATATATATGTATATGTGTATATATACGTGTATGTACATGTATATATATATGAGACAGGATCTCACTCTTTTCACCCAGGCTGGAGTGCAGTGATGAGATCACAGCTCACTGCAGCCTCAGCTTCCTGGGCTCAAGTGATCCTCCTACCTCAGATCCCCAAGTAACTGGGACTACAGGTATGTGCCACCATGCCTTGATATTTTTTTATTTTTATTTTTTGTAGAGAGGGGATCTCACTATGTTGCCCAAGCTGGTCTTGAACTCCTGAGTTCAAGCAACCCTCCTACCTCATCTTTCCAAAGTCGTGGTATTACAGGCATTAGCAATCCACTGTGTCTGAACAAAATTGTATATTTTAGAGTAGTGGATATTTTATTGCGTACCGTTTTTTTCGGGAACACTTATAAAATCATTCATTATTCTCCTGGAAGGGGGTGGGGTACTAGTAAAAACCCATTGATTATGTGAGTGTAGTCTGAGGAAGCTTATTTATCTCTGTTCCTACCTCTAAGCTACTATCAACTGACCCATAACAAAATTTTCTCCTAATTCCAAGATAATACATTTTTAAAACCGGCTATTATGCAATAACTTGTAAATGGCTTCTTAATTGTCTAAACAAATTGCAAAATACAGTCATGCATTGCTTAACGAGAGGGATACATTCTGAAAAATACATTGTTAGGCAATTTCACCATTGTGTGAACATCATAGAGTGTATTTACACAAACCTAGATGGCATAACCCACTATACATTTAGGCTATGTGGTATAGCCTATCATTCTAGACTACAAATCTGTACAGGATGTTACTGTACCAAGTGCTGTAGGCAAAGATAACACAGTGGTATTTGTGTAAACATAGAAAAGGTACAGCAAAATGTATAACATAATCTTAAGAAATCACTGTTGTATGTGAGATCTGTTATTGAATGAAACATTATTATGTGATATATGACTGTACTATTTTCATGCTTGCCCATTAGCTTGTTCAGGATTTCACAGAACTAGCTATTTTATATAAAATTATATGCAGAAGTATATTTTGATATTTTTATGTGTTGGAAAATATCAGATTTATTTTGTTGACAAAGTCACAGTTATTGCAAATACCACTGTGTTATATTTCTTATAGTCATAATAGAAAAAAAGTTAAAGTTTCATTTAGAAGTAAGTGAAAAAATACATACATAGATTTTTTCCTCCCAACTCACAGCTCAGATCTACTTATGGAATCCAGGTAAGTTTCCTGAACTAGATTCTATGCTCCTTTTTTCACTTATCTTAAATAGTACCATAATATTATCAAAATTCACAGGTTTCAGATCCCTAAGTCCAACACTGATATGGTAGGTTTCAGTGGGGGTCTGGATTGTCCTTCTTCTCACCTTACAACACCTTGTCATTTTGTGACATTTAGAATCTATTTACCAGCTAGAATGTACATTTTCACAAGGTAGGTATTTTACATCTTTTGTTTCTTTGTGTTTCTCTGTGGAATTCAACCTAGTGTTTTATTACACAGTTAACACTACAGACATAGATGATAAAGATATAAATAAGGCAAACAATGTCACAGACAATATAATGCATTAATGCAGGTGTGTGTGAAATCCACATATTAGTCACATACTCACGAGGCTATTTACTGCTACCACTTAAAACCAAAACAATATGTGAGATTTTTGATGTTCTGTCTCATACAGCAAGCAGTATATATAATAAGAAAATCTCCTGTTAGATTTAAAGTGAATCTAAGACAATCAATTTAGAGCATGTCAGTGTTTTCAAAGAGAGCTGACTGCTAACCACTGGAAAGAAATGCCCCAGAAAACCCATCAAATGGGCAATAGAAACAAGAAACAATGCCATATATTATTATAGAGTCGTTCTACTAGAAAATGATTTGGCAATTTATAAGGAAATGGCTTAGAGATGTATCATTACTTATCCCCAACCACTAACTAAGTTATGGAAACAAATGTCCCAGATTGGGGTAAATCATTTTGGAAAGAAATGTTCTAATTGAAGCTAAAATCAATATGATCCAAAAGGGGGTTGCCCCAAATTGGTGTTTAGCCAAAAGCAAATCAAAAGGATTTCTTCTTGCCGATAACAAATCAGAAAATACTTTATTTCGAAAGCAATGAAAATCTTAGAAAATAAAAAGACCCATCTGTAACAAGTTTATGTTTGAAACAGTGTCTTGGAGCTGGGAAGGACCTGGGCTAGCTTCCAATTTGCCCTTGTAAGCAGCACTTTGGTGGTGGCTATCCACCTTGCAGAACCCTACCACCCCCATCCCATGACTTGTTCTTGATACACAGTGATAAGTTACCAGAAACTATGCTTCTCTTCTGTCAGTTGACCATTGGGATGGCCTGTTTTGGATATTGATTCTCTCACTTATTCCACCAAGTCAGCTGTTGTTTTGCCTAATGCATTCGGAGTCTCTGTCCAACCAGACCAGAATTTACTCTCACCTTCATGCTCATGTCCCAGGATAATCTGACTTCTCTGGTTCCGTATTACAACCTAGTTTACAGGGTCTTTGGAAACCATATCCTCATATACATCCCCAGAATTCTACATAAGGATAAAACCATGCTCAGAGGAGCAAAAATGGTTGAGTCTTGTCTACTTTGGTAAGATATATAACAATAAAAAATATAAGATAACTAAAATATAGGGCCCTGTCTCCTCAGTGAGCAGGAAACTATTGTTTTAAAATGTATATACATACCACATCCACAGTGAAGGTCAAGTTCCTAAAACTTGACCTCTCTACTACTTAGAAGAAGAAACATTACATAGTAGGCGTCATCTGGTTTAGATTGCAGTGAAAATGGCTTTTCCTTTTGGCCTTCATGATGACAGAATAGACCAGCTGGAACTCAAGGTATCTATATGTGTGAAGCCTGAGGTGATTTTCAAAGAAAGAAATTTTATCAGTACAAATAAAGCTTTAGTGTGAGGCCCCGCAGTCTTCAATGGATGACTCTGCCTTTTGAGAACGTCTGCTGTCTCTTTATACACTTGGGCATCATGAACTGAGTACCACTTTAATTAAATTGAGACATGTTCATTAAATTTAGATATGCTCAGTAGCTCTTTTTCATCAAGTGGAAGTGTGACATGGAGGAATGGGTCTTCTGAGGCTCCCATGGCATATGAATAAGATGATCAAAACCCACAAAACAACAGTTCCTTCTTTAATCTCTGTCTACTAATTCAAAAGAAATTTTTAATGAAAAATTGGTTGAAAATAAGAAAGGTCAGCCTTGTTTAAATGATAATGTGGGCCGGGCGCAGTGGCTCAAGCCTGTAATCCCAGCACTTTGGGAGGCCGAGACGGGCGGATCACGAGGTCAGGAAATCGACACCATCGTGGCTAACACGGTGAAACTCCGTCTCTACTAAAAAATACAAAAAACTAGCCAGGCGAGGTGGTGGGCGCCTGTAGTACCAGCTACTCGGGAGGCTGAGGCAGGAGAATGGCGTAAACCCTGGAGGCGGAGCTTGCAGTGAGCCGAGATCCGGCCACTGCACTCCAGCCCGGGCGACAGAGCGAGACTTCGTCTCTAAATAAATAAATAAATAAATAAATAAATAAATAAATAAATAAATAAATAATAATGTGAAAATCTGCACTGGTACAGTTGTTTACATAGATAGACCCAAATGAAGATGGAAATATGGGTAAGACTTTGAGCAGTAAGTCTTTTTGTATACTCTCCTTAGGACAAACACAGTGTTAGGTTATCGCATTATGTCTTTGGCAGTGACCAAATGGCATAGAGGCTTAAAAGAGCCAGGCTAGATGATTTTTAGACAGAAGTGGAAGCATGATATTGATAAATATTTTATAATAGGTCAAGGGCTTGAAAATGTTCATGCCATGTCCACGTCCATCAGAAAACCACTACAGTAGAAGGTGATCCTAGTAAGTGTGATTTTTCCTATGGATATGAAGCATCCTACCTGCTGGACCCAGGTTTGCTCAGTGGGATTATGAATGGAGTGGCAGTCAGAGCAGTAGCAGAGCATGGGTGCTTCATTCTGGGTGCTTCACTGGCCATGTTAATCTGAGTACTCAGTTGTCCAACAGAGTGTTCAATCTTAAAATTTTGATAAAGTACGTAATTCTGAGAAGATTGCTAACTTCACTGCAGTAGATCAATTGTATTGGATCTCTTTAATTTGTTATGGGCTAGCTACTTGTTTTTAGTGGAACAGATGTTTATTTTTTACTTACTCCTGCATTTCTTGCCCATTCTTCCTCAGACATCATTTTTGACCTCAGAATGTTTTATATACTACAGTTTTTCTGATACTACATTACATTAAATCAAGGAAATCACATCATAGTAGAAGCATTGAAGCAACTATATGATTTTCCTGGGAGTTATTGCTGTTATCTCTTTCATCACTGGCAGACTAGCGACCTTATAAAATGATGGAATGAACTGTTAAAAACTCAACTTCAATGCCACCGAGAGATAGTACCTGAGCCTGAGGGGCTGCCTTTTAGGATGTGATGTGTGCTTTAAGTCAGCTACTGATACTTGGGGCTACTTATTTCTTAGCCACAACAGCAGGCTGGAAACAAGGTGCTCCAGAGATAGAAGCAAAACTTCTCATAACTCTTCTTTACAACTGCAGGTTCTGCTCACCTGCAGAAAGGACACTTGCAACAAGTGGAATAGAAACTGAACATTTCACACCATGCAGGCCACTAAAGGAATCAATTTTTAAAAAGGAGGGCCATGTGTTGGTTGAGGTCATTAATCATGACTACCAAAGGAATGAAAGATGGCCAATAAACAAAATAGTTTGGGAGGTCGATACTCAGGGAGTATCTAAAGTATTTTTCATTATATTCTGCAGGAAGGAAAATATTATCAAGGCAATTCTTGTAGGCAGAGACAAGAAGATCACATTCCCTGACATGCCATTGCATCTGGACAATTTCCCGAGTAGTTTTACTGCTGCTAAAGAAGTAAAAACATGGAATTTGTAGTTGAGGTTTTTAGTCAAGCTATGGCTTAGAAACCACATGCAGAGAAAAGGAGTGCAATGTTTATCTGGATTTCTTGCTTGCTGTCAAGTATCTGAATATTAATTAAATAAACATATTCCTCATTTCCTTAAGTTTTATCTCCATCGTTGTACATAGCATGTGGTGGTAGTAAATAAATATATGAATTAGTCCATTAATTGTATAATTTCAATTGTTACAGAACAATGAACGTCACTTTGTGATTTCAACTCAGAAAAGTGAGTCTTTTCAACACGATACCTGGGTGCAGTTGCTGAACATGGCTCAGATTTAGTTCTATTGGGGAAATAATAGGATTTATGTAGTTTATGCAAAGAAGGTGATTAAGTATTTGGTGGAAGTATATTTGGACATATGAGAACGTTGTGTGATGGTGTGATATGTGTATATGTGTTAGCCAATGATAGCATGTACTAAGCACTCACCAGGATGGTAACCTAGTGCCTACATTCTCCCCCTAATTCACACGTATAGGCCAGTGTAGGCATGATATCTTGCTGCCTTGGAAGAATTTGGAGCTGTGAGACAGATGAAATGGATGTAATTGGAACTAAGTATTTTTATGTTAAACACTAGAGAGAACTAAAACTACTCTCACTGAGGTTCCCATCATTTTTCTAGTTCCTAACTTTCCAGATTTGGGGTAATCAACTCTTTTGTGAATTTTGAGATATTCCAGTCCTTCTTCAATAGATAATCATTTTTGCACCATTTTTGCTTAATTTAGCCAGTTTTTTTAAAAAAACCTTGAAAAAGCAACCTTAAGAAATACATAAAATTTGTTTTGCTTTTGAGAAAGCCAAAAACTAACGAGTGATGTCAGAAAGAAGGTGGAATAGGAAGCCTTGGACCCTCCTTCCCCCCATGAATGCCCTGACTCAACACAAATACACGTCATTCTCTTCATGAAAATTCCAGAAATTAGTTGAGAGGCTCCTACATCCTGGGTGAGTGCAAAGCCAGCCACATAGAAATGAGTAAAAATATGTGAGAAAAGTGAAGAACAGAAATGTTACGTGGCTTGACTGTGTTCAGTTAAAATGATAACTTTTATGTTAAAGGACTTCAAATTATGTAATAAAGTATAGTCATATAAATAGGGAATACTAAGCCTAAAAAGAATACTTTCAGGGACTATGGGGAGGGATAGAATTGAATCAAATATTTGATGGTTTTAATATGTTTGTATTACCTGTCAGGAACATAGAACATTAAAGATTTAAAGATTAAAGATTATACACAATCAGTCTTTCGTACAGTATATCAGAAAACATTGATGAAATTATCAAAAGATCAAATAAGTGTCTCTATCTCTGGAGGCATTTAAGGATGAAGTCTAATATACTGGAGGGTAATTTCCAGTTCTTATTCCTTTATTGATTTTTGATTAGCATATTTTAAATATTCAATAACTATTTGTTAGAATAGACCATCGCAGTAGTTCACAGCTGCACTGCTAGTATCTCTTTAGAAAATAGACTGTGGGGCTTCTTATGCTTATGTGTGTTCCTGAATTAACTGTATGCATTACTGAACTGGGGACTATGACAGGAAGAATTCCAAAAATGCTCTCCAACCCAAGATTCTACACCCTAATTTCTAGAACCTGTACATACGCGGAGGTATCACTCCTGTGATTGTTATGTCATGTGGTACAATTGATGTTGGTAGAGAGATTACCTGGGTGGGCTGATTAAATCACACGAGTTCTTAAAAGCACAGAGCTTCCTCAGTTAGTAGCAGAAGAGAAAGTCAGAGATGTTCACAGCACACAGGTTTTTCAAGATGAAAGAAGCCACATAAAGAATGCAGGCATTCTTCAAGGAGCTGACATCGATCCTCCATTGATAGCCAGCAAAAAGCAGAGACTGTGGTCCTATGACCACAAGGAACTAAACTCTGCCAACTACCTGGGTAAACTTGGGAGTGAATTCTCTCCCAAAGTCCCCAAATTAGAGCCTAGGCAGGCTGACACCTTGATTTTGGCTTTGTGATACCCTGAGGATAGAATCCAGTCAAACTTGCCTGGACTTCTGACCTATAGACCTATGAGGTATGTGGAGTTTTTTACACTGTCAAGTTTGTAGTATAGAAAGCAACATAAAATGAATACAGTACAAATATGAAGAATTTTCTAGGTATGTTAGGATACATAATACTATTTAAAAGTATTCAAGTATCTTTCAAACAATAGATGTGTATCAGTAGTTTTCAAACTTTAATTGCTTCAGAATTTCCTGAGGGAGATGATTAAAAATAAGTATCTGTAGGATCTATGTGGGCACTAAAACCTCTAACATAATAAAGTCTAGAAATCTTGGTTTAATTTATTTCGGTTGAAGCCAGGGAATCTAGAAGCATTTCTCATATAAGTGCTTAGGAGCCACATGTGAGAAATTAATGTCGATGATATCCAACAATTAGCCAGTGGAACATGCAATTAAAGGAGGCAACTGTGGATAGCAACAGAACTAAAAATGACTAACAGCCCTCAATTCTGGGTTCAGTAAGGCTGAATCTGAGGATATTTTAATCTCATTTTATAAAAATCTGGGAAAATTTCAGGAAAAGAAGCCAAAAGTCAAATATTTTTTCCATTTATCAAAACTAATAAACAAAAATACTTACTGCCAGAATGGCCCCATTTTTTAAAAAGATTCATGAAAGGATATGATCTTTCCCAAAGAATTAAAGATAAATGTGTAACTAAGGAGCTAAAAATCTTATTTGGGGGAAAAGGATAAACTTAATTACCTTGGTTAACAAACTCCTGGAAGAAAAGGTCTTTACCTGGGTCAAGTGTATGTTTGGAAAATCAAGAATCTTTACTCTCCTGACAGAGTAGAGCTGCCTATCACATAAGCGTTCACATGTGCTGAAGTCACTGTCAGTTTTGCTCACATAACAGGTAAAGAGTATCACCCTGGGAAGAATTGTCAAAACCATCAAAGTGTGTCCTCTGGGTCCTGCACACTCTCCTTCCCCTCTTGATTGCTAATTCTCTAGCTATTTGTGTGCACACCAGCTCTCTGTATGTCACTTTACTGAGTAATGGATTGACAGATTGATTGATTGATTATCCTTTATCTGAAATTCCCTCACAGAAAAAATGTTACTTCCACTAGGCACTTGTAATTTAAACCTTTTATGTCTAATTGTGGAATGAAAGGCTTTTTCTCTTGGTATTTTCAGCCATTAGCAAGCAGGTAAAGTGTATTGTGTTTTGGGGGTGTGTGTGGAGAGAGAGGAAACCCTGTGATCATCTTAGACCTATTAAGTATTCATGTTTTTAAAGAAACTTAGAGGTGAATGATTAGAATGTATACTCATTTAGGTATTCTCCTAAACTCTCCTACCCCTGCCCTTCAATAGTTCTTCTCCCTATGGTAATGGGTGAGCCAGGACTACTCAGTGATGAATCTGAATTTCTTATTGTCAATATTCTGAGACAGCAAGAAGCCTGACAAACCTCTTCTTGGGTTTACAGAACAAATACATCCTAAAATAATTATTCTGTAAGGATTCACAATACATGCTCCCTTATCTATTACAATGGTCACTGGCTGGTTTGTTCTCAGATCTGTTCTCCTTCTATTGCAAATTGTATTTCCTAGGTTTTCTTGCCTAGTGCCTTATGACTGGGTTTAGACAATGAGAAACACTGGCAGAGATGAATAATAGGACAAAAACAGAATAACTGGTTATGCCCTCCTCCCTCCCCATGCACACACCCTCTCTGGTTCAGGCAGTATCCCCATCTCCAGCATGGGGAGAATATCCTCTATGCCCTAGTTCCTGCTAAGAAGCCTCTTTTGCTAATCTGATTCCCATGTAGGAGCTCTGGGCTTGAGCTCCAGTAATATCTAGTAATATCTTCCCTGGCCCTTCCACTGCTAACTATGGGAGCCACCTCTTTCTGTTATCAATTCCTGAGTTGCTTCACGAACCCCTGCTTGGCTTTTTAGCTCTTCAAACACCACTGTGAGTGCCTAGTGTTAAATTTTCCTAATGGATGTCATGGAATGGGCTCCATTTTCCAGATTAGATCCCAATCCCAACTGATACAATTTCCTTTCCTTTAGCCTCAAGACTTTTTCTGAAAACTTTGATATTATTATAGATGATATTTTATAATTTTTTAATAATACAAATTCATTATTTAATATACAAGATAATTTCACCTAGCTCCCTTTACTGTTTCTCTCTCTTGCACTGAAATTAATTGCTGTCAGTAATAGTGGCATTAAGGAAGTTATCGACATCTTAAAGAATGAAAAATCAATAAAAGTTTTGGTGACAAACATAGTATTAGAAACTGGTTTCCTAATTCCAAAATAAACTTCCATCTAAATTCTACTGGTATATCTCAGCAGGAAACACATTTTTGGATATTGTGAGAAGAGCCTGAAAAAGACAGGCGCTATGTTATGTTGGGGAAGAAAATGAATTAACTTTACATTTATGATGAATTAATGGCAATATTAGAACTTAATGACATGTGTAACATTCCGCATTCTTTCCTCTATGTTATATTGTCTCTCAATGAAGGCAAGCTTTAGAAAGAGTTGGATTATAGAAATAGTAGAATATAAAGAAAGTAAACTCAGGAGCAAAGAACAGAGAGGAGGATAGAGAGGAGAAAGATGATGAAAGGTGATGATGATGGTGGCTTGGAACAAGCTCAATAGTAGGGAGCTGTCATGTGGGTTGGAGAATAGGTATTTGGTAAAGGATTCTGGGGTCAGGAATCATGGGATTAGCAAGAAATATCCTGGGAATTATCAAAAATTAAGTGATAATTGTTGGGGGTGGATGTGTGGAGGTACCAGAGAAGGAGAAATAACTCTCTAAGGAGAACATCTCTTCCTCTGAGGAGCAAATCAACTAAATTACAAACAGGTGGAGGACAGAGGCTAGGCTTTTCTTCATTGCTGTGTGCCTTGAAGCCAGCATTATGCTTTGTGATAAGTGGATATTCAGCAAATGCCTAAAGCTATAAATTAATGACTCGACACTACCTTTATTCTATTTTCTAAACTCATGATTTTCATAGCCCAAAACTTTTGTATTGTATTATACACTAATTTTTTCACGCATGTAAGTCATTTTTTCCCAAATGGTCATAGGTAGTGAGGACCTTACTCTAATACTTCTTTGCATAAAGCAGAAGCAGTATATACAGCAAGTCACCAAATGAAAATGTAATTTAAAAAATCAATGAAAGAAGGGAAAACATTGTGGTTTTGTGGATATTTTATTTTTGTTATAGTAAGAGGATAGCCAAGAAGTAATGTCAGGCTGATTTGAGGAAAAAACACAACTAAGAATAGAAAGGATTCCCAGATAATGAGTATCCTTTTCATAGTAGTGGTATATGTGCTCATTTTCATGGAAACTGTTTCTGTCATAATAAAACATTGAATTCTCATCAAATCAAAATTTAAAAATCTGTCTTTTTTGACCATTAAGAAAAACTAATCTGTTACTGTACTAACTGTGTCAATTTAAACTCTTTGAATAATGTCAAATTAAGAGCTCTTACAATGTGATTACTACGAATTAATCAAGAGCTGGTTATAGTACCTCCCCTCAACCCCGTTCCATGTTTTATGCTGCTACACCAATGTCACATAAGCATGGCCATCTATAAAATCTTTCCTTGGATAAAGCACAGTAGATTCTATTTTGAAAATCCCTGTTTCTTTACTTAAGCCAAAGAGAGAACATTTACTGAGCTTTTAAGCCCCTGATTCAGAGTGTTCACTGTTGATGGCACATTTCAGGATTCTTCCTCAGTGGTTATCCATGCAACTAAACTAAACAGAACAATGAATTACATTGAGTATATCATTTGATTGTATACATCTCATTGCTATGCTCCCTTCTAGTACAAATTAACATGCCAACATCCTACTGCATTGATAGCCACACAACTACTCCAGGTTGAAACTGCCAAGGCAGGCACCTGACCAAAGGGCCATCAAACAAGTCAAACACATAGCCAATGCAGCCAAACCAGAAAAATGAATTAGGCCAAGGGATTTCATCTCTTGGAATTTGAACTAACACTTTCTTCTCAAGGTGTGGGCCAGTGACCACATCAAAACGACCAGTGAATTTAGAAATACAGAATCAGAGACTTTACCCCAGAACTACTAAATCAGAATCTGCATTTTAACCAGACTCCCAGAAGATTCATTTGCATGGTAAAATTTGAAAAGCTGAAACTACTAACATGGTTAGTAGCTGCAACAGAAGTAAAAGTGGTAGGGGAGCATTGGGCTAGAGAAGTTACAGGGGTCCATGTTGAATACAAAACTCTTTCAATATTCCAATTTGATGAGTATTCTATTCTCTCATTGATTACCAAAGAGTATATGCCTATATCTCTTTTCCTTTGTCCCTTCCTCCTCCCCTTCCTTTCTTCCATACTTCTATTTAGGAATTTACTTAGAATCTCTTGAGCCAAATTCATCAGAGAAAGCCAAAGCAGGGAGACATGTAGAAACATAAAAGATAAGGGAACTGTGTGGGGTCTACCTTACACAGTCTTGGTGTACAGTTATTCTTTCAGTATAATTATTAATCACGCCCTCTTTTGGCTCTCAAATATATCCTGGTTTGGACAATAAACTATACAATGTCTCAGTATGAAACTCAGTGAGGTTTCTTTATGGCCTAGCTGTTCTGCACATTCTAGTCTTGGGTCCTTAAATCACTGTCTCCCTCATTGGGACATATCATTCTTACAAAAATTGACACCCTTGTGCTCTAATTATTTGAAGTAGCTCGCATACATAAAAATTTTACTATTTAATTAGTAGATACTATGTGCCATTAAAGAGTAATTAAAAATTATATTTTGGTACTAATTTATCAATCTTCAAAGCAAGCCCAGGTTATCTAATGTCACAGGGGCATATCCTGGGCTTCTGACTGAATGGCTTTCTCCAGATGGTCTATGTGCCAAAGCATACTTAACACTCAGGGGCAGCTGACTCCATAATCTGTGGCATTTTCTCTCCACCGTGTGCCTTTCCAGCCTATGAGCTTATGTCTCCCAATTCTCTTGTGATACTGCGAACACTTGCCATGGGAGGAAACCATGCCATACATGAACATCTCTGAGGGCGTAGAAAATTTCTTTGTATTGGATAGTATGCTCTGTATCTCTAGTTATCTGATGAAATGTTTAGATGCTTTATAGTGTGGATTGAGCATTATTCTCTAGATAATACAAAGTCAAGAGGTGAGATTTTAAAAATTCTATTCAAATAATTTTTCCTTAAAGTACTATTTTATACAACCAATACAATATAATAACCAATTTTCAATAATAAATATAGTGACAAAAACTAAAATAAACTAATAAATTAAACTGGGAAAAACTTCCACAACTTTTCACACACAAATCACTTCAACTATTACTTACAAATGTTATTAAGTAATGTGAAATGTACTATAATTCAGTGATTCTATGCTTCAGAAAATAAACTGTTTCTTCATTTATATAATGAGTCCTATCTTAAAGTCAAAGTAAAGTACTGATCTAAATAAAATTCCATTTTGATTATATTTTTGGGCTTTTAGAAAAATGAGCAGTGCCAATTATATTTGATATTCTAAATAATTTTCAAAAGCCATGTTAACCTCTACTCATTTCTAAAGAATACATGCAAGGAAATTGCATCCTAAGACACAGCATAACTAGGTTAAATATTCAAAGAATCATGAATTCAAATTCTCTTATTTCTTTTGCTTATATTTTCTTCTAGGGGTATGGAGAGGAAAATATAGTGGGACAAAGGCCTAATCTTCGCCACATATCTAGGCCTCAAGAGATTCTAAGTAAATTCCTCAATAGAAGGATGGAAGAAAGGAAGGAAAGGAGGAAGGACCAAAGGAAAAGGGATATAGGAATATACTCTTTGGTAATCAAAGAGAGTATCATACTCTTCAAACATTGGAATATTGAAATAGCTTTGTATTTGTTGATTGGAGACACATTTATTAATGGATACAAAATTACAGCTAGATAGGAGAAATAAGTTCTAGTTTTCTATACCACTCTAGGATGACTGCAGTTAATAATAATATATAGTTTCAAATAGCTAGAAGGAGCATACTGAATGTTCTCAACACCAAGAAATAATAAATGCTTTAGATAACGGATATACTAACTACTTTGATCTATTCTACATGTACTATATATGGAAAAAATCACTGTGTACCTCATAAGTGTGATTATTGTCAATTAAAAATAAAATTTTAAAAGATTATTTACTCAATTGCTTAAATTGACAGTTTGTCAGATATAAGAATCAAAATATGTAAAAAAAAAAAAATAAAAGATTAAGGTTGACAATAGGGAGAACAAGTCATGCTGGGGGGAGGGAGGGAGAGGAGAGATGAATGGGTAAAGAGGTGGCAGGATAGGGGATCACAAGGGGGTAGAATGGATGAGAAAATAAAAGGGAAGGTGGAGAGAGGAGAAGAGTAGTTCAGGAAGGGCACTTATCTCAGTTTGAATACCAAAATCACTGGGGAGTTGTTATTTGATTAATATCTGGGTGTCTCCCAGGACTCAAGCTCTGAGAGAGCAGGCTAGGTCTGTTTTTGTTCTCTGTTGTATCTATCGCCTACTGCAGTGCTTCTCAAACTCTCCGTGATGAAGAGTCCAGTCTTGTGTTTCTAATTTATCATGGACAAGCAGTTTGTAAAACAAAACAAAGCAAAACAAAAGCAACAACTTTGAACATGAAATGTAAAGAAAAGACATGCAAAATCCAAGCCCATTTATTATTAGATTCAACAGATATATCACTGCTTGTTTCCAAGTCCCATACATATCTTGTCATGGATAAGTAACTGAGTTTTGAGGACCAGCAATAAGCCACTAACTTCTTGTTGATTTGGTAGACCCTCATAAAAAATTTGTAGAGGAGCTTCAAGATGGTTGCCTAGAGGCATTTTATACTTGCCTCCTTCACTAAGAAGAACCAAGATAGTGAGTAGATATTTTATATTATCCAAGAGAAAACGCTAAAATTCAATATGAAAGTGACAGCAACTACCTAAAGGAGAAGGAAGAAAGGCATCTGCTCACCTGAAATCAACTGGGTGCCGGATACCAAGAGAGACTCCTCAATACAAGGAAAGAGTAAGTGAGAAACCTTCAACAGTCCATATTTCCACCATGGACTGTGGCAATCCGAGCCACAGAAAGCCCTTTGACTCTGCATAGGTCCTGAAACCAACAAAGGGAGCTACTGGGAGACCTTACAATGGCACTGCCCCAGAGAGAGGGTTCACACTGGGTCCCAAAAACACCCG
This sequence comes from Piliocolobus tephrosceles, assembly GCF_002776525.5. Lineage (NCBI taxonomy): Eukaryota > Metazoa > Chordata > Mammalia > Primates > Cercopithecidae > Piliocolobus > Piliocolobus tephrosceles. The sequence goes on along the minus strand of NC_045451.1, from coordinate 48,214,586 downwards.
GAGATCTAAGGGGCTCCAACAAGCTGCCATTTTAGAGCGCCAGTGGCAACACACTGCACTCTTCCGCTTTCCAGTGGTGCTGCAGCTGAGGTGCTCGACAAGCCCTGGCTCTTGCCTCTGGGACTTAGGTGTGAGCAACCACCAAACATTACTGCGTCTAAGGGGAAAGCACACAGAAAGTGCAAGCAAGAAGCCAGCTACGACAGCAGGACTTAGGTATGAATTCTACTAAAGCTTGGGTGCAAGTGGTGTGCACATTCCCCAGCCACCAGGCTAGGCTGCTGCCACTGAAGGTAGCACCACCCTATCCAGTGGCAGGGCTGCAGCATAACCACTGCTGCCCACAACCTAAGCATTATGATGGTGGCCTGGGGATCACCCCACCCCTGCCTACCATGCTGACACTCACACACACCATCAGGAGGCCAGAAGATGAGCTCACGTGGCCCAGTGTTGCCCAACTCTTCCCATCCCAGAGCACAGAGTCTGGAGGCAAAGAGATTGCTTAGCCCAGTCCACCACCAATGCACATGAACACTCCTCCTGGGGCTTGAGATTGTGACTACCCACCCAGCTACCACTACAGCTGGCATCTATCTGCACATAGCACCTGTGAGTGTTGAGACTGGCCCACTTAGCTCATCACAGTCCCACTGCCAATATAAGCACTCACCATGTGGGACCCAGATAGTTGTCCTATTACCTTCACCCTTGCCATGCTAGCTGCCCAAGGACCTGAGAACTCACCCACCTGGCCCACTGCTATCTACCAGAATTGGAGTAAGCCACCTGGAGGCTCAAGAATCGGTTCACCTGAACCAACTAACACCAGGGTGCACCACTCTGGGACCCAAGGACAGGCATCTCAACCCATTGCTGCCACCATGGGGCCTAAAGACTGGCCTTCCTGGCATTCTAGCCCACAGAAAAACTTCATCACAGCCTCCAATAGCAATTGCACCCTAAGCCACTAGGAAAATCACAGATACTACTGATGATGTTTACAGCCAAAGAAGTTTCACAAAGACTACACTACTGCACACATCTAAAATCCAAGCCAAAGCGTCCTACTCAACCAACACCATAGGTACATATTCAGGAAAAAGTCCTCCCTGATGAAAGCAAATTCAGAAATTTGGAAGAAATGACTATATAGTAGATGCAGAGATACCAATGTAAGGGCACAGGAAACACGCAAAAGGAAAAATGTATGACACCTTTAAAGGGACATAATATTTTCCCAGCAATAGATACCAATCAGAAAGAAATTCATGAAATCCCAGAATAAGAAATTAAATTATTGCTTCTAAAGAACCTCAGTGAGTTACAATAGAAATCTGAAAAACGATACAAAGAAATCAGAAAAAACAATTCGGGACTTGAATGAAAATTTAACAGATAGATATTACTTTAAAATACCAGAAGGTTTAGAACTGAATAATTATTTGAATAAAATAAAAAATACATTTGAAAGCTTCAGCAATAAACTAGATCAAGCAGAAGAAAAAAATCCCAGAACTTGAAGACAGGTCTTTTGAAATAACCTTGTCAGAAAAAAATAAAGAGAATAAAAAGAATGAGCAAAGTTTTTGTGACATATGATAAGCCCATAAAACAATCAAATATTAAAATTATGGGAGTCTCACAAGGCAAAGAGAAAATTAAAGCATTCAATAACTTATTAAATAGAATAATAAATGAAAACTCCCCAATTTAGGAAGAGATTTAGATATTCAGAAAGAGGAGGTTCTGAGATCCCCAAACAGATAAAATGCAACCAGATCTTCATGGCACATTATAATCAAACTATCTTAAGTCAAAGATAAATAGAGAACTCTAAACATAGCAAGAGAAAAGCATGTGGTCACCTATAAAGGAACACTCCATTAGATTAATGGATTTCTCAGCAGAAATCTTATGGGCCAGGAGAGAATAGGATGACATATTCAAAGTGCTAAAAAGAAAAAAAAAATCACAAAGTATACTATACCCAGCAAAATTATCCCTCATAAATGAAGGAGAAATAAAATTTTTCCCAGACAATTGAAAGCAAAGGAAATTCATTAGCACTAGACTCTCCCTACAAGAAATGCTCAAGGCAGTCCCCAACCCAGTAGTGAAAGGACAGCATTTACCATCATGAAAACACATAGTAACTAATAATCACTGGTAAAGCAAAGATACAAATGAGGAAAAGGTAAGGGAACAAAGAATATACTAAACCAGAAAATAACAGTATGACAGGAACCAAATCTCACACATCAGTAACAAGCTTGAATGTAAATGAATTAAATTCTCATCCTAAAAGACATAGACTTGTGGAGTGAATTTTTAAAATAATCCAACTACAAACTGCCCACAAAAAATAAACTTTACCTGTAAAGACTCATTATAGAATGAAAGTACAGGGATGGAAAAAGATATTCCACACAAGAAAACCAAAAGTGAAGCCAGACATGGTGGCTCAGGCCTGTAATCCCAGCACTTTGGGAGGCCAAGCTGGGTGGATCACTTGAGGCCAGGAGTTTGAGACCAGCCTGGCCAACATGGCAAAACCCTCTCTCTACCAAAAATACAAAAATCAGCTGGGCGTAGTGGTGCATACCTGTAGTCCCAGCTACTCAGGAGGCTGGGGTATGAGAATCACTTGAATTTCAGGAAGTGGAGGTCGTGGTGAGCAGAGATTATGCCACTGTACTCCAGTCTATGCCACAGAGTAAGATCCTGCTGCCCACCCCCTCAAAAAAAAAGCAACAACAAACAGTCCCAAAGTGAGCAGGAATAGCTATATTTACATCACATAAAATGTACTTAAAGTCAAAAACACTAAAAAGGAAAAAAAAAAAGGACAAAGAAGGTCATTATATAATGATAAAAGGATAAAACAGCTAAAGGATATAAACATTCTAAATATATATGCATCTTATACTGGAGCACCCAGATTCATTAAAGCAAATATTACTAGATCTAAATACGTCTAAATATGACAATAGATTCTAAAGCAAGAATAGCTGGAGACTTCAACACCCTACTCTAAGCATTACACAGATCATCTAGACAGATCTACAAAGAAACATTAAACTACACATTAGACCAAGGAAACCTAACAGACATTTAATATAACATTTTATTCAACAACTGCAGAATATGCCCTATTCTCATCAACACATAGAATATTCTCCAGGACCTACTATATGTTAGGCCACAAAGCAAGTCTAAAAATATTTGAAAGATTAAAAATTATATCAAGTATTTCACAGACCATAATGGAATAAAACTAAAAATCAGCACCAAGTTAAACTTTGGAAACTCATAAATACTTGTAAATTAAACAGTATGCTCCTGCACGACCACTGGGTTATGAAGAAATTAAGTTGGGAATTTAAAAATTTTTTGAAACAAATGAAAATGGGAACATAATATACCAAAACTCATGGTATATAGCAAAAACAGTACTAAGAGGGAATATTATAGCAATAAATGCCTACATTTAGAAAGTAGAAAGATTTCAAATAAACAATCTAGTGATCATCCCCAAGGGACTGGAAAAGCAAGAATAAACTAAACCCAAAAATAGCAAAAGGAAAAAACATAATGTTTAGAGCAGAACTAAATGAAATAGAGACTAACAAACAATATAAAAAACAATAAAACCAAATGTTAGTTCTTAAAAAATAACCAAAACTAATAAATTATTAGACTAACCAAGAAAAGAAGATAGAAGACTCAAGTTTTAAAAAAATCAGAAATGAAAATGGAGACATTACAATTGATACCACAGAGATACAAACGATCATCAGACACTATTATGAACAACTATATGCTAACAAATCGAAAACCTTATAGGAAATGGATAATTTTCTGGAAACATACATCCTACTAAAATTGAATCAGAAACAAATAGAAAACCTGAACAGACCAGTAATGAGTAGTGAGATTGAATCAGTAATGAAAATCTTCCAACAAAGCAAAGACCAGGACCAGATAAATTCACTGATGAATTCTACCAAAGATATAAAGAAGAAATAATACTAATCCTCAAGCTATTCCAAAAAAATCAAAGAGAAGGAAATTCTCCCTAACTCATTCTATAAGGCCAATATTACCCTGATACCAAAACCAGACAAGGATTTGACAAATAGTGAAACTACAGGCCAATATTCATGATGAACAGAGATATAAAAATCCCCATCAAAATACTAATCAACAGAATGTAACAGCACATCAAAAAGATAATAAACCATGAGCAGGTGAGATTTATATTAGGGATGCAAGGGTGGTTTCATGTACCAAATCAATAAAAAGAAAATGCATCACATCAATAGAATGAAGGGAAAAAAACAAAAGATGCAGAAAAGGCATTTGATAAAATTCAACCTCACTTCATAGTAAAAGCCCTCAACAAATTAGACACAGAAGGACCATACCTCAACATAATAAAAGTTGTATACAACAAACCCTCAGTTAACATCATACTGATTGGGAAAGGTTGAAAGCTTTTTCCTTAAGATATGAAACAAGACAAGGATGCTCACTTTCATCATTCCTATTCAACATATTTCTGGAAGTTCTAGCCAAGGCAATCAGGCAATAGCAACAAATAAATGGCATCAGCCTGGCACAGTGTCTCATGTCTGTAACCCCAGCACTTTGGGAGGCTGAGGTGGGTGGATCACTTGAGGTTAGGAGTTCAAGACTAGCCTGGCTAATATGGTGAATCCCCATCTCTACTAAAAATACAAAAATTAGCCGGGCGAGGTGGCAAACACCTATAATCCCAGCTACTCAGGATTACAGAAGGATAAGGCAGGAGAATTGCTTGAACCCAAGAGGTGGAGGTTGCAGTTAGCCAAGATTGTGCCACTGTACTCCTGCCTGGGCAACAGAGTGAGACTCGATCTTTAAAAATAAATAAATAAATAGCATCAAAATTGCAAAAACAAAGAAAATAAAACTGTCTCTCTTTGCAGATGACATCTTATATCTAGCAAAACCAAAGATTCTACCAAAAAATCTATTATATCTAATAACCAAATTTAGTAAAGCTGCAGAGTACAAAATGAACATACCAAAATCAGTAGCATTTATGTACATCATAGTGAAATAGATGAAAATGAAATCAAGAAGGCAATTCCACTTACAATAGCTACAAAATATCCCAAGAAATAAACTTAACCAAGGAAGTGAAAGGTCTCTACAAGGAAAACTGCAAAACACTGATTAAAATAACACAGGAGGACACAAATAGAAATATATCCATGCTCATGAAAAGGAAGAATTAATACTGTTAAGTGACCATACTACTCAAAGCAACATACAGATTCAACACAATCCCTATCAAAATACCAATGTCATTTTTCACAGAAATAAAAAAACTTAAAAGTTCATATAGAACCAAAAATGAGAAGACTAGCCAAAGTAATCCTGAGTAAAAAGAACAAAGCTGGAAGTATCATACTATGTGACTTCAAATTATATTACAAAGCAATAGTAACCAATACAGCATGGTATTGTTATTAAAATAAACACATAGACTAATGGAACAGAGTAGGGAACCCCAAAATAAATCCTCATATTTACACCCAGCTAATTTTGACAAAGAAACCAAGAATATATACTAGGGAAAGACACCCTCTTCAATACATGTACAGGGAAATTTAAATACTCATATGCAGAAGAATGAAACTGGATCCATCTCAGCATATATAAAAATCAACTCAAGATGGACTAAAGACTTAAACTTACCCCAAATTATAAAACTACTAAAAGAAAACTACTGTAAGGAAAACATTTCAGGACTGGTCTAGGCAAATATTTCACAGCTAAGACTTCAATAGCATAGAAACTAAAACAAAAAGACAAATAATATTATATTAAACTAAAAAGCACTACACAGTAAAGGAAACAAACTACAAAGTGAAGAAACAACTTGTTAAATGGGAAAGAGTATGTGCAAACTGTTCATCCAACAGGGGACTAATTTCCAAAATACACAAAGAACTCTAACAAGTCAACAATATAAAACCACATAATGTCTTAAAAATTCGGCAAAGGACATAAACAAACAATTCCCACAAGAAGACATACAAATGGTTAACAGGTATATGAAAAAATGCTCAACATCAGTAATGATCAGGGAAATGCAAATCAAAACCACAATGAGAGATCATCTTAGCCCAGTTAGAATGGCTATCACAGAAAATAAAACGTAAGAGATGTTGGCAAGGATGTGGAGAAAAGCAAACACTTATATGCTGTTGGTATGAATGTAAATTAGTACAAGCACTATGAAAAACAGCATGGAGATTTCGCAAAAAACTAAAAATAGAACTACCATATAGCAATCCTACTACTCGATGTCCATCCAAAGGAAATCAGTATATCGAAAGGATACCTACACTAGCGTGTTTATTGTGCAAAAATATGGAATCAGCTTAAGTGTCCATCAATAAACAAATGAAAGAAAATATGGTATATATACATAATAGAATATGATTTGGCCATAACAAAGATTGAAATCATGTCATTTGCAGTGACATGGGTGGAACTGGAGGTCATTATGTTAAGTCAAAGAACCCAGGTATAATAAGATAAATACCACGTGTTCTCACTCATATATGGGAGCTAAAAAATTTGATATCATGGTGATAGAGAATAGAATGATAGATACCAGAGGTGGGTAAGTGTGTTAGAATGAGTAGGGGAAATGAAGAGAGGTAGATGAATGGGTATAAACTTACAGTTTAGATAGAAAAATAAGTTATAAGGTTTGATAACAGGCTAAAGTGACTATGATTAGCAAGAGTGTACTGTATATTTCAAAATAGCTAGAACAGAGAACTTGAAATGTTACCCTTTTCAAGGTGATGAAATGATAAATAGTCAAGGTGATGGGTGCCCCCAAATAAGCAGGTTTGATCATTATACATTCTATGCATGTAAAAAATACTTACATGTATCACATAAATATGTAAAGTATTATGTATCATAAAAGAAACAAAATGTAAAATATATAAATAACATACAAATCAGAACATTAAAATCACAGCTATATATTATAGTTATATCATGTCTTATTCTGGAATTTGATCAATTTTGGATATTCTTTTCCCTCATCTTATTGTCACACAATAACAAGGGAGAGAATATGTCACCTAATTTTAAGTGGTTACGCTGGGGACAAAAGACGGGTTTATTACTAAGGGTTCCATATTGAATAGCATAATAGAATGAGACACAATTCTTTTGACAACCAGATCACTGCTTTTGCTCATAGGTCTGGGTGGTTTTTTTTTCCCCCTGCAAATTCCACATGCAGCATTAATTAGCAAGCTGAAAGCACTTTCATTTTCACTTTTGGCTAGCAGACTTCAATGAATCTCTAATTTACACATTTCAGCTCTGCAGACATTTGCAGAGCAATATTTTAAGAGCAAGTCTTTATTTGGCTTAGCCTCCATTTCTGTATAAAGTTAAGATGTGCATTTACTTGTCATTTCAGCAAATCCTTGCCACAATTAATGAATGGTTCCAAAAAAATAAGTGTGTGGTCAATCCCATTCCACTTTTCTTTAGCCTGTAAATTGTTAGTTCTTTTGTAGTAACAGCTGAACACAATGAAAACATCAGCAAAACATTGGCAAAATGTTCTTTCCAACAACTGATTCAAAATCATGATAAAAATGAAAAACATATACAGACGGTTCCTGACTTACAATGGTTCAACTTAGCAATTTTTTGACTTTACGATGGTGTGAAAGCAAGACACATTCAGTTGAAACTGTACTTTGAGTGCCCATACAACCATTCTGTTTTTCACTTTCAGCTCAGCATTCAATAAATTACATGAGATACCCAACATTTTACTATAAACAAGCTTTATGTTAGATAATTCCATCTAACTGTAGGCTAATGTACGTATTCTGCGCATGTTTAAGGTAGGCTAGGCTAAGATATGGTGTTAAGTACCTTGGGCATATCAAATCCATTTTGACTTAGAATATTTTCAATTTATAATAGATCTGTTGAGATGCAATCACACTGAAAGTTGAGAAGCATCTGTGTCCAAAATTTTGGTGACTATATTTTTAAATAAAAACTATTGATTGCTCTATTTATCTCTCTTGTTTGGAAAGGTACATGCCAAACTGTTGATGGAGATTATTGCTGGGGGCACAGTAGATTGGGAGTGAAGAACAGGGGACCCTTCCTTTTTCTTTATACATTTTGGTACTTTTTGGAATTTTTTCATGACTATATACTTCACATGAATATGTAATATTTTATTAATCTTATATTGGTGATAGAAGCTATTTTGAGGATAAAGCTATTTTGAGGTGATTGAAGCCATTTTCCTGAGGAAAAATGCTTCAATCATGAATATGTATTTTTTTAAATAAATGTACATTTATTAATATACTTTATTAATCCATTGAACTTTGAAATAAAACAACATGCGAGGCAGGGGTTCTTAGCCCATTAGTACATGGGTGAGCAAACCACTGTGAAAGGGTGAGTCTGAGATATGAACAGAGATAGTGTGTTAAACCAAACTCTGTGTACTTTCCACTTTCCTATGCTGCAGAGCAACGAAAAATGAGTCAATTGTATCATTTAATGGAATCTGCTTGTGTTTCTAACTTAGGTATCATGGAGGATAAACAACAAAAAGAACCATGTGAGATATGCTCTGGTGACAATGATACAGCCCAGAATTCAGGGCAATCCCATGTGAAAATTGTTCATATAAATTTGGTCAGAAATATATTTTGTATTTGTGTCCTTTTATTGTAAAATTAGTAAAAGATCTATTTGTTCTCCAAAATATTAGAAATGGGTGCAGAGAACATTTAAGTTGGCAAGGAACACTCCAGATAATTTTGTCTGATAATCAAAACTATTCTAGGATGAAAAAACATCATGAAAAAATATGTCAGATTATAAATCGAGTTTTCTATTGCAGGTCCAATAACATATTTTGCTTTCAATTACTATTTCCTCTGAACCCAAATATTTAAAATAAGAGAGTTACTAATAATGTTAGTCCCAGCATTGTTAACTTTTCTTGAGATGATAAAAACTATGACATAAATTTTAAGATAGGATGAGCCACTAAGAAAATCAAGTCTTGAGGTCAAAAAGAAGCAAGGCTAAAGTAAAAGGTTAAAATTCTCAGCTTAAGAGAAGAACTTGGGAACAATGCTGTGAGCAGTTGTAACAAAAATTAAGTGAAAAAAATCACATTCTTGGGCCTTTTCCCCCCATTCCCTACTGTGAAGAATGGCAAACAGAGGAAAGAACTAAAGGCAAAGAAAATCCTTAATATCCTCTATGTGGCAGATGTTAAAGGAAGCACATGTCTCTTTCCTGATATGGGAAATAGTTATCCATGGGGACCTTATTAGCTAAAGTGGAAAAAAAAAAAAAACCCACTTTGTTATCACCCTTACATTTCTTACATGCTTAAAGCAATTTCTAAGAAGTGAATTCACATTTGCAGCATTCTTTAATAAAGCCGTGGCCTCTGGGATTTTCTAAATTTCTAAACTTCTTTCAAAGCATTAGAAAAGCATTATAGAATTTCAGTTTTTTTCTTCCTTTTTAAGTTTTAACGTTTTCGTAGTTGGAGTGACCGATATTAGACAAAGTTGGAAGTTACAGACAGTATCAATCAAAGTTAATTTCTTATTCTACTTTTAAAATACACCCTGGGTTTGTTCTGCAAATCATATTTAGCCCTATTATAATGTTGATTATTGTTCTTAGTATTTATTATACAGGGCTACAGTTTATAATGCTATAGATAGATTTTACTAAAGGTATGGGATATAATTTATTCTATCACAAAATAATAATCTTTAAACAGTTTTCTGTTGCATGAAGTTATGCATGTGATTTACAAAAATACAGGTTCAGGCAGCAATATAAAATTATACATAGGCATGAAGTCAGGAGCAAAAAATGAAGACTTTTTCTACAAATACAAAGTTTTGAATATACTTTAGTAAATTCTGATGTTTGGGCTGAGATATTGATCTCTTTGACTCTTTTTAAGAGCTGACTACGCACTTTGCCTTTTCCTTACTCTAATTTTCATACACTTCTCTGCAACCCATTCAATTAAATCTTTGAATAAGGCTACATACATAAAAAGGCAAGTTCCCTAGCCAGTAATGATGGCTCACTCTCCCAGATGAAAAACTCTGAAGACACCCTCCCACTAAACCCCTTTCTATAAGTAAAGAATTAAACTATGCCAGGAAACATGATGGTATTTTCTAAAGTTGAGAGGAATATGTTCACGATTCCTATCCCAATTATGAATCCCAGTGGATTCACATGAATGATCAAATGTTGAAAAGTTGTCTGTTGATCTTTAATCATATTCCAAAATTTTAAGTAAAGGGTAGGAAAGGTAGAATGTATATTCATAGACTAAATGCTTCTGAAACACCAATCAAAGATGGAAGAAAGGCAAGAAAAAGAAATGTGACCAGTAATTGAAACTGAAAGTGGCGATAAGTGATAGTGAGTGGATGCTTTCAGTTATTAAGCATCCAGTGCAGCAAGTTCCTTTATATTAGTTATTTCCTTTAATTCCTCGAACAATTCCATGAACTAGTTATCTCCATATTACAAATAAGAGAAATCTCATGTGCTAAAGTCTTCCCAGACTATCATTGCCAACTTGTCCTCACATTCTCCTTTCTGCCAGCACTATATCTTGCACTAATCTTCATCATGAAATTTTTCACACTTGGGAAACAGGTTGAATCACATTGTGGTTGAGACCATGAGCTCTGCAGCCAGAAAAACATATAATCAGAACTCAGTCCTGTCATTCACAACCTGTGTGGTTTGGATATAATTTCTCTGAGCCTTAGTTTCCTTACAGGGAGAACAGGGGCAGCTGTAGGATTTACATTACAGCACACGAGTTACAAATAAATGAGTTCATGTCTAAAGAGTAGCTAGCCCAGTACCTCGTCCACATCAAGGAAGGTAGTATGATCTTTGAAGGGAGAGAAAGCCTCTGATTTTCTTCATGTACTTACAGTGTGCTTTGGCAAAAGCAGGTCCATAGTAGGGGTTTATTAAATGCTCATTGAATGAATGACAAATAAATGAATTAATGTATGTATGCAAATATGTATGTATGCATGTATAGATGGATGAATGGATAATCTTTTGCATCCTATGATAGTAGTTTCCCTATTAAAGCTCCAATCATCTTTATAATCTTCCTCTTCCTAGAATAGGATGAGTTTTTGTGAGATAACAGACTATGACCAATAATCTGCTTATTTTTACAGAGATCAAAGTTATACATAGGTACCCAAGAAAAAACAATGAAAACAATTTTTTCTTTACCTTTTCTTGTAGGATACAAGAATGACTCTCTACAATGCATCTTAAGAAATGACAATGTGAGGTGCAGAATGAGCTGGAATCAGCCTCTGTTTATTAGTTATATAATTTTAAAAATATTCCTCAATCTTTCTTAGTATCAGTTTCCTCACTCATAAATCTGGGACATAATAGTAATTGTATGTATCTTACAGTGTTGTGACAGTTCAATGAGATAATGTAAATTAAAGGGTGCATAGCGTAAGGGTTAAAGGATAAGTTTTCTCGGAAGCAGGGAGGCAGTCGCCTCTTCATCATACCCTCTTCAGTGTGTTTTCCTCTTTAGGGTGTCTTCTCAAAAACATATAGGCCTGAATAAAAGGCCCAAACTTTTGACTTTCCAATTCAAGACTGGGGACTTCTGACCATTAAAACTATAAATGTATAAATGTATACCTCCAGAATTAGGTTAGGGGTCTCTCTCATGGGATAAATAAAAAGAGTTGCATCCATATCTATCAAGAAGATAGAGAAGTTGTGACGGTTCATTCTTCTCACTTTACTGTGTATGTGTATGAAATTCTGTTCAGACTTCATAGTCACTTTTATGTCACTTAATATACTCCATAAAATATTGTGTTATCTCTCTTTCTTTTAAATAGGTACAGAGGGATCTTTTGTTAGAATTGTTTTATTTCTCCATCAATTAAAAACTATAAAGTACCAAACAACTGCTAATTGTTGAGGTTGTTATTGTAATTATTATAATTATGATCATTTCAGGACCACAATGATATAAAATTATAGCAATTATCTATATGAAAAGAAAATAAAATACTTTTATCTTTAACTAATTGGATAATTACTACAAAATGCTTTTCCAAAAACTCAGCTAGATATATACTTTTTTCCTTTGCCTCAAATTTATTTTTACCATATATTAATGCCAAGAGCAAAATATAAAAGTTCCCAAATTAAAAGTTATTACATTTTAGAACTGTCAGACTCCAGTAATAAAAGACAATTTTTTGTTATACTAGGAGTTTGTATACTTTAAATGAAAAATATATGACAAGTTTTCATATACTCTAAATGCTATATACCAGCATGAAAGAGGAAACAACATATATATACACCAGCACTGCAGAGGAAACAACATATACAGTAGTCCAATGAATGTTAAAGATGCTTTGAAATTTTATGCAATAATGTAATCTAAAACAGACATTTGTAAATGATCTACATTATGCGTAAGTTAGCTATTATAATTAAATGCAATATATGCTTTTAAAGACTTAAAGATCAAACTTAAGATGTCTAAAATCAAATTCGTTCCTGCCTCCCATTACTACCACTACCCTCTTCAAAAACTCTCTCTTTCTGTTGACTTTCCTATGTCTATAATGGCACCCATGCATTTTCAGTCTTGAAGGTTCTTTCTTTAATGCTACCCAGTCGTGGGTCAAGTCTATGTTCTGTGCTTACTTTACCACACTGCCCACTACAAAATAATACAATTTTCTATTGGTCATGCTCACCAGACTGTTTTTATGAAATCTTGAACATCAGCATTTTGCTCTGTCCTTCTTATCATCTATCTTTTCATCTTTTATTTGGATGAAGCCAAATGAATTACCTTTCATTTTGTATTAAATTTTTTTGAGACAGTCTCACTCTGTTGACCAGGCTGATCTTGAACTCCTGGCCTCAAGTGATCCTTCTGCAACAGACTCCCAAAGTGCTGGGCTAACCGGCATGAGTCACTGCTTGCCATGAGCCTAGCCTGCCAAATAAATCTTGGTTGAATAAATTAATAAATGAAATTCCATAGATTATATGCCTATGATTTCTTTTCCATTTATTTTCTACTTTTAATTTCCAGTATTTCTATGCTAGTTTAGGTTCTTAGTCCTAACCGCCTTCCCAAACTATTACCCTTACTCAACATTTAAAGAAGAAACACATCTTAACAGAGCACTGCTTCTACTTTTCATTCCTGGTTCACAAATGCCCATTGATCCCTATCTGCCCTCGAAAGTATGTATCATCAAAAGAACATATCCAAGTCTGATATTCTTTCCTTTCTACAACCTAATTTCAACAATTGCTCTGGCTATCTTCCCCACACACCATGTTATCAATGTGCTTACATGCAACTTTAAGAAAACAAATCAATTTAGCATCTTACATAATTTTCCTGAGACATATGAAGTCAAACTTATAGCATATGGAGAAAAAAATTTCATGGCAGCATAAATCCCAAAATTTAAGAAAGAAAGGAGAAATTGTTGCTATTTAACCGTTCTCTAAAGTGGCCCTTCTAGCTTAACAATGTATCATAGTATTGAATCAAATATAGTCAAATCAAACATTAATTTGATTTTTAAAAGCTAATACAAAACATGTTCATATTACCTCTTGTATTACCTCTTGTGCTGAATAATATTTTTTCAATATATTTTAAAATACACACATCAACCATCAATCACAATCGGCAGTTTTAGAAACTATCCTTAGTTTATTTAACTTTATACCATTATGAAAATATATATTAATGCTTTATGTGTTGCTTTGTTGAGTGTCCCTAGCAGAGATTTCTGTTGTAAATTTCCTGCCCATTCCTTCCTCTTGCCCTTTTCTGTACTCTGGTTTCCCACGCAAAAATTCAGACCATTTCCATATCACCTACCAATCTCAGAGCTTTCAGAAGACCTTGGTGACCTGAAGATTTTTACTCTTAAAATGACTCCTGGACTTTCCAAATGCGATTCCAAACTCTGAGACCAGTTCGGAATAGATTTCTTTCCCAGATTCTTGAAGCGTTGCCTTTTAAGAGAGAATCTGACTATGGAGGATGACCTGGTCCTCACCAAGCAATACCTTAGGAGAGCAGGAGGGGCCAAACCAAAATTTGCCTAAGAGAGATTACAAATCCGTGCCAGTCTTCAGTTGACTAGCCATTTGTGTCTAGGTCAGCCACCACTATATTTTCAAAAGACATAAGCACAGATGACAGGGAATGGAGAATTCTAAGAAACATAAAATTTTATTTTAACTGATTAGCAATACTTACTGAAAAACTTTGGTTAAGGTAATAAATTGGCTAAGTCTCTGACTGTTTTTAAAATTTATTATTTAATTAGCATATACACACACACACACACACACACACACACACTTTACTCTGCTATCTCAATAAATGGTGTCCATTTTTTTCTTAGCTATTCTTTTTCTTTACTAGTCCTATTTTGTTAATTCTGCTCCCTGCATCATGCAGTGACCCTCTAAGTTTCACTCTTCCTAAAATAAAGTCATTGGTTTCTCTCCTTTCTACCTAAACTCCATGAAGTGAGATAAACTACTTTTGTTTGTTCTCTGGGGAGGACAAAAGGAACACAATTACCTCTTTCCTTTTGTAATTTTAAGGGTCCTGTCCTGAACTACTAACAGAAATCACCAAAAAGAGGTTGTTGGAATAATTTATGATCATTCATTGAGAGGGACTCCCTGACTTCCTGCTTTGTCTCCATTTTCTTAAGAGTACCAGGTTCTGCATAGTTACAACCTAAATGCTATTAAGCAAAGTATGACCCTTCTGGTTTTGTGTGTACTTCCTAACATATGAAGATAATAATTTCATCTAACATTTTAATATACCTGTTCAACTCTAGGACCTATGGTCTCTTCTAGCATTAAGTTTCAGGGAAAAGAAGTGCAGTGTTATCTGTGCTCTGTTTTTGCAGCAACACCCAAGTCTCTCTATTCTGAGAAATTAAAACAGCACACTTCAATTGGCAATTAAATATTTTTATGATAATAGCTATATTTAGCATAGACTGTAATGTTATTTGTAGTGTGTAGTACATTACTAGCAGGATTTTACACAGGGGAAAAAAATTCCAGTTTCTAAATATATGTTACCAACATGCAGACATGATGGAAACAATTAAAAAACATCATGTATCACGGATGTAGCCTGATACAATTTTCATCATGAATTATTTTAAATACAAAATAAATACATTCAGGGGAATACACACTGATAGTCATAAACACAAGGGTTATATATTAATATAATATGTACAATCTACATAGTTTGGAAAAATTCTTTTCAATTTTGTATGTGGATTAAAGTGTCTTTTGAGGTAATTAAGTTTTTGAAAGACTAGATATCTCCACAATAGATACTAATATCAGATTTTTAAAATCCATAACAAGGTTTCTAGCTTCTAAGCTAAAAATCATATGCCTCACAAAAATTGTGGAAGGAATTGTGTAAGTACAAACCAAAGGCGAAAAGAAAATAAACCCATATAGACACAGACATTCCCCCAGAACAAAATCCATTTGAGGCAATCAACAAAAAATCCTGAAAGGTATACACATTGCACATGCCTTATGCTGAAAAGTTGAAGTACCAGCACCAGACAGAATAGCTATATTAATTGCTCTTTCCTCAAAAATGCCTTTTCATCATGTTATAATGACCTAAAAAACCATACCACTTGCATACTTCTAAATGGATTTTTAAAATATATATGCATAATTGAAAAAGGACATTTACAAACCTAAAATGAAATTTCATCACTTTTGGTGTTGAAGAAATACAACTTGCTTACACATACAGATTTTTCCGTGAATATTTTTCTCTCTCTTTATGGAATTTTAGGTTTAAATGCACAACAATCTAGGGTAAATACATTAAATGCCAAAAGCATATAATACATTCTTTTTGCTTATCGGATTTTACCATGCTCCTGAGATTTTAGATGGATATTTCAAAAGTACCTAAAATTTTTCCTCAAGTTTCTGATCTGGTCAAACCTTATAACAACTGAACTAGGAAAACATTGGCATTTATCAGTCTCCTCCTGTCATTCTACTGCTTCGTGGGACAGTCTTTAACAAGACTTAGACAAACCTCATTCATCAATATTCTACTCTGGAGGAGCTGACACTTACTGTGAATTCTGCTCTTCAACTTAAATACCAATGTCTGTGGCAGGCCAATTCTATCATTGCAGATCCAGTATCCCTCAGGCGAGGTCCAACCTTTCTCTCGAAGTGCACCCAGGGATTAGTCTGACTTCCCCTAAATTCTCTCCTCTGCACAGTAAGAGCTAATCTTTCCTGTATGAAGCAGGAGATGGTGTTGCTATGACAACGGAGCACATTCTAGCAGTGGGACTACTGAGATGAGCCTTCAAAGACTCAGGGAAACATGCACTCAGTCTTCCTCCGGGGCTATGGGCTCCTTCCTTGAGGATTTAATCTCCCAACAAGTTTTCTGTCAGACTGGGTTGTTGACTATCTGTGCATTTTGCTACAGGGAGATCACTGGTTAAGAACATGGCTGGAAGATCACAGTTATTTAATAAAAGTGCCATTTTCAGTTTTAATAATTTTTCAGTTTGAATACTCTGTGTAGCTTTGTTAAAACACTATCCCCATTTAAATTAAAAGCATTTTGCTTACTTTTAGATTTTTAAAAATGATTATAATGAGTTGAGAATGGCACTGTCAAGGAGAAGCTTTACCTTTTTTTTTTGTTTGTATATCATCACCATTGTATCAACTTGAAGGTTACATACAGACACACACACACACACACACACATCCATTTTCTCTCTCCAGCGTCAACGTCTGGAGCCTTGAGGTTTCAGGGTGGGGGAAGGGTATACTAACAAAAGCAAATCCTGCAGCCACATTTTGCATACATATATTAGCCAGAGAATAACCACAATAAGTGCTAATCATTTAGAAAAATAATTACAAGTAGAATTTAAGTGCCTGTGCCACAGCAGAAGCGATCTAGTATCAAGCCATATTGTAGGAGGGCAGATTTCATATGTTATTTTCAAACATGGCAGTTAAATTTTTTGGAAAATAATGAACACATACATTAATATATACATATTAAACAGTTGATAGTACACTGTAATAGTTCTGACTATTTTGAACATTGAACATTCATTTTTCTTCAGAAACATTGCTGCGATTCAAACAACTACATCCTTTTCGTTGGAAGGAAAGATACAGGGCAGGAAAAGTTTTCCCTTCTCAGCAGCAGAGGTTCAGTTAACTCAATCACCCTGAGTCAGGTGCTCACCCAGGGAGTCATCTGACCTGTCCTCTTTACTCCTTAATTTCCCCATAATCTTTTCTATTTCTCAACCTTTTATGTGAGGAGCATCTATTCCTGCATGCCACCCTTCCCCCACTGACTGTAATTATTCTCCTTTGTGGCTGAAGCAATAGAATCTATATCATCTACATCTATGCTTTCAAGTGCTGAGAGCGAACAGGACTTTATGGATGTCGCTGCCACTCAGAGGTGTGAGGATCTATATGTTAGTTAGATTCAATGCCACATAAATCACAGGGCTATCTTTAGTTACTTCTTGCTTGTCACCCTAATGAGTTTGAAAAGCTTTATGATATTAACTAGAATCTCATTATTGCACATAATGCATGTATTTACATTTAGTAGTTCATTTAAAAGAGACGGGGCATTTTAAAACTTATTTTGATTTGTATTTTTTATTTCCATCATAGTAAAAAATGCAGTTAAATTTTTGCTACTGTGTGCCTTGGAATATATCTCCAGGATACATATGTACCCACTTCACAATATATGCAGATAATTTTTCCCCTTATGATCCTCTTTTCAGAGCTTGCCCTGAAGATGCATTCTCATAATTCAAAAAGTTATAGCACCTGCTTTCATTATGTTCATTATTATCTAATTAGTAAAGAGCTTTCTTTTTTTGAAAAAAAAACTCACTTTTATATTCAGGGAAACTGGATAAATGCCAACACATGTAAACAACACATGGTTTACTTTCAAAATCAATCAACCAGAATTATTTATTTCTAAATAATTTCTTAGTTAAAAATGTGTTGAAATAATTTACTGCTATAATAGATAATGTTTACTATCTGCTATTCCTTTAGGACTGACTACCTGGACATCAATCATATTATACATTATCTAGCTTCCCCAAGAAGACAATATTGTTCGTAGAAAACATTATTTAAGTAGTTATGGTGAATGTGCCACAACTTAGATTTGGATGTTAAAACTGAGTTACAAACAACTAAGGTTATATGAATTCCAGAAATCACTACTGCAAGAAATTTAATAGTTTTTAAAATTTTTTCTCATGTATTATTTTTATGAGCCCTAATTTTTCAACATAATATTCGGTAGATCTGGTAAAGTGCAATAATGTGTTTGTCTTAGGGGAAATAGGGAAAGTGAGAATAGGAAAAACAGCTCTTTTCACAAAACAAGTTTTAAATATAAACCCCAAGATAGTTCTGAGTAAAAAGACTGAAATATTGGAGCCTATAGTAAGGGGAGCAAATGGGAAGCTGAGAACAATTTTTTTCTAAAACACTGCCTTTCATGGAAAGGCTTGAATATGGCCTCTAGACTTTGTCTAGACACTGAACAGACTCTAATGACAAACTGCATTACTAATCTCTCTCTGTTTCAGTTTTCTCACCATCAGAATGGACATAATAATAGCACCTTTATGAGAATTCAAGGAGTAAATATGTATAAATTTCTCATAATAATGCCTGATATATTAAAAATACTATGTAAATGTTAGGTGTCATTTAGGACCTTGAAGACAGGGATTAAATATTATTCAGCTTTGTCTCCCTTGTTCTTAATATAAAGACTGCTATCAGGTATATACTTAATAAATGAAAGGTATTTTTCATAAAATCTATATGATTACAATATTTAATGAAGCAAAGTGAATAGACAATACTTCAGAATTCTAAATGTATCAGAAGAAAAATATAAATCTTTCTACATAATTATTATTGGTTTATAAAATTCAATAAATGAATATGTATTCAAGTAATCAATGAAATACATTTTAAATATATCATGTTCTTTTATGCTCATTATATTTTAAAAATTATTTGCTAAACGATAAGTAAACAACATAAGTAGGATTATCTTTGACTGTGAATAACAACAACATATCCTTTAGTTTTATAACAGAATGAGTTATCACTTATTAGAAAATTGATTTAGAATCTGCTTTAGTAGATATTGTAGTAGGTGCTGGGATACAAAGACTTAGACCACTATGCCTGTCTTCACTGAGTGCACAGTTTAATGCGGGAAGCATACACTGACTCAGCATAGTCTGTGTGCCAGGCACTGCTCTGGGTGCTGGAGATATGACAGTGAACCAAACAGAGAGAAATGTCTACTATAAAGAAGTTTCTCCCTGCTAGTGTGTGTGTGTGTGTGTGTGTGTGTGTGTGTGTGTGCGCGTGTGTGTGTGTGTATGTTTTCAGGCGGGGAAATGAATATATTTTAAGTATAAGTGCCTCAGAGGAAAATAAATTCAAATTTTGGAAAAAGAAAGGCAGTAGAAATAGTATAAAATTTTATTTTAAACAGATACATTTAATGCAAATTGATAAGGGCCATAAAAGAGCCACAAAGAAAGCACCACGCAACTAGGAAAAAGAGTGGCTAACACTCTCGTAAGGAATATGGGAAGGTTTCATAGAGGGAGTAGTCAAAATCTAATGAGGGTTAAATACGTAAAAAGGTTCTTATCTATATATTAACCGGTATTTACTCACACCATCTATATAATTTGATATCTAATAAAACACAGTCAATATGTAATATCTAAGGATACTAAAGTATCAGGAGAGAAATAGAAATTAGTCTAATAACCAATCCATTACAGGTTTACAATGTTCAAAAATATTCCTTTAGTTAAAAAACATGTTATTCCAGCAAATGGAGTAATACATGGCTGATCTATAAAAGTAAAAGTAAATTGATCTTACTTTGGACACCATTGTCTTTTTTTTCCTAAGATAAAAAACAACTAAAGAAGCATAATTATAACTCACTTTATTTGTACAGCAAAATAAATTCCAGCTGGCTTAAACATTTAAATCTTTTTTTAAAAGCTGTACAAATACTGAAAGAAGTTAAGGAAAATGTTTTAAACACAAACATAGAGGAAAACAAACTTTGGAGTATCTGTCAGATAAATAATTGGCTGTTTGGTCCAGAAATCTACAAATCTATTTCCACACTTTTAAATTATTTGTTAAACAATCATTTATTCAGCAGCAGTCATGTGCAAAGTATTAGGAATAGAAAGAAAAATAAGATAGTATTTAATTTCTAGAAGCTTATGGTCTAGTATTATAGTACAGATGGACAAAACATAAGATTTTACCATTCAAAGTGCTAATCATTTTTATAAAATTATACACAGAATGCTATGAGACAATCTAGGAGAGAACTTTTTCCTGGTATAGGGAGGTAGGCGTAGGAATCTAACAAGCATGTAGATACAATCATAATGGAATAGACTGGAGCAGTCCAATGTTCCCACTGAGAATAACCAGAATAGCTAATTTTGAAATATAGATGATTAAAATCTATTTAAAGATTTTTAAAGATAGCTAAGAGGTAACTAGGACTTGAGAGCCCAAGATCCCTGAGGGAAGGACATCAGAAAATGTGAACCAACATTCTGTAAGCAGCTTTTTCCCTCAGGGAAAACACCAGTTTTGGTGTGAAAAGAGAGACAAAGAATATGAACATACATTGCTAATAGGTAGATAACTTTTGGAACTCTTAAAATACTGAAGGAAAAATGGATTTCAGATTGAAGATGGCAGCAATGATGTAAGTAGTCAAGATTGCAGAGAGAAGGTAGTAGCAGAGAAGTGAGACCACCATTCTATGGATTTGCCTTTAAGGCTTTGCATATTCTTAAATTGCCAAGAGCAAAAGACAAATGAGACCAGCAGAAAAGTGTTGGAAAAAAAAATACAGTAGTGTTTGCTGTACTCTCACTTCTAAACTAAAAAGCCAAAGACCATTAGGAAGGATGAGCTTTTATGAGGAGTCCTGGCTCTCAGTTGGGACCACCAGTAGGTTAGACCCTATGAGTGGAAGGAAATATATGGAGATAAGAACTAAAACCCAGCATCAAGTCAGTTCAACACTTAATTTAATTCAAACGATCTGTGCCCCCTTATCTGCTGGAAGATGGGAAACTCCAGATAACATTCCTAAGACCCTCTCTATTATCACTCTACTATTTTTCATACAAATGTGCAGACTTAAGAAACATATTTAAGAAAATAATGTCAGGAATACACAGGAAACAGATAAATGGTAATATCAGTTCTATGCTGATAAATGTTTAATAACCAGTTTCCAAAAAAAGGGTACAATATTATAATTTTACTGATATAAAAGATTTTTAACATGGTTTATGAATTATAAAATATTCAATACTCTATTATAAATTTCATATATCCAATTGATTCTCTCAGAATACTCTCATTGATTTTTACCAAACTATTATTCATATATCCAATTGATTCTCTCAGAATACTCTCATTGATTTTTACCAAACTATTATATTTGTAGGCAATGACAATAAAGATGACTGCAATTGATGATCAAGTATGCCTCAACATGGATGTGGGTTGATTTTTTTATTTACTCATGTTTATGTGTAAGATGAAAGTGAATGTTAAAGGTGAATACTGGAAATTCACATACTTGTCAGTCATGCAAGCAAATTCTTTTGTAGTTATTTGTAATTATGAAATATTTGTAATTTTATTTATTTGTAAATGCTAGATAGTTGCTATAATTTCAATCATTTTAAATATGTTAAGACTTGCTTTGTAGCCTAACATGAGGTCTATTCTGAAGAATGTTCCTTGTGCACTTGAGAAGAATGACTGGAGTGTTCTTTATATGTATGTTAGGTCCAATTAGCTTACAGAATTGCTCAAGTCCTCTATTTCCTTATTCATCTTTTGTTTGGTGGTTCTATCCATTATTAAAAGTGGGGTATTGAAGTCTCCTACTATTATTGTGCTGCTGTATGTTCCTTCCTTCAATTCTGCCAATGTTTGCTTCATCTATTGGGAACTCTGATATTGGGTGCATGAATATTTATAAAATATTATATATTTTCTTGGTGAATTGGCCCTTTTATAATTATGTGGTATTATTCTTTGTCTCTTCTAACAATTTTTATTTTAAAGTCTCCTTTTTTGATGTTAGTATAGCACCTCTGCCCTTTTTTAGTTATCACTTGCATAGAATATGTTTTTAATCTTTGTGACTCTCAGCCTATGTGTGTCCTTAACATCTAATATGTTAGTCTCCTATAGACAGCATTTAGTTTGATCCTAATTTTTTAAATCCATTCAGCAAATTGTATCTTTTGATTAGGGAGTTTAATCCATTTATATTTAAAGTAATTACTGATTTAGGGAAGGAGATACTATTGCCATTTTGTTAATTGTTTTCTGTATGTCTTGTAACTCTGTTACTTCCCCTTTCCTCTCTTATTGCTTTACTTTTGTCTTTTGTTGACTTTTTGTAATGGCATGCTTTGATTTTCTTTTCATTTCCTTTTGTGTACATTGTTACTGTTGCAATTAGACAAAATATTACAGTTATAACAAAACATTCTATATATGTTATATATTATATTAGTATATTCTATATTGCATATTTCCATATTATATATATTTTATATATAACATATTAAATAAATTATAGCATTTTATTTTAAACTACTAACAACTTACTCTACTCCTTATTGTCCCCACTTTTATGTTATTGATGTCACAAAGTACATCATTATGTGTTTTATATCCATTAACATATATTTATATTTGTTTTTATGTTTTTGTCATTTAAATTTTATATAAGAATTAAAAGTAAATTTGTGCACCAAAATTATAATAATACAGGTTATTATATTTGGTCATGTATTTTTCTTTACTGAAGTTTGTATTTTCATCTAGCATTCTTTGAAGGACTCACTTTAGCATTTCTTGTCAAGTAGATCTAGTAGAATGAACTTCCTCAGATTTGTCTGATAAAATCTTAAATTCCTGTCCATTTTTGAATTATTTTGTTGGCTGTAGTATTCTTGGTTTATAGCATTTTTTGCTCTCAACACTTTGAATAATATTAGCACACTTCCTTTGGCCTATAAGGTTTCTGCTGATAAATTCTCTGATAATCTTATAAAGGCTACAATGTACAAGATGAGTCTCTTTTTTCTTGCTGCTTTCATAACTCTCTTTGACCTTCAAAAGTTTGATTGTAATGGGTCTTGGTGGAGTCTCTATGGATTCATCCTGGTCGTAGTTGGTTGAGTTTCTTGAACATGTATATCCATTTCTTTCCTCAGACTTGGGAAGTTTTTTTGTCATTATTTCTTCAAATAAACTCTCTGCCCCTTTTTCTCTCTATCTCTTTACTCCTTCTTGAATTCCCATAATCTGTATACTGGTCTGATTGATGGTGCCCCGTAAGTCCCTTAAGTATTGTTCACTTTTCTTCATTCCTTCTTTTTTTTCTCTGCTGTGCCAACGACTTCAAATGTCCTGTCTTCAAGTTCACTGATTTTTTTCATCTGCCTGATCAAGTTTGCTATTAAGTCTCTCTAAATAATTTTTCAAGTCAGCAATTCAGTTATATTTTTCAGCTCCAGAATTTCTATATGATTCTTTCCTATAGTTTTCACTGATATTCTCAATTTGTTCATACATTATTTTCAAGATTTTCTTTAGTCATCTTTCTATGTTCTTTTTTGAGCTCACTGACCATATTTAAAATAGTTGTTTTTAATTATTTCTCAGAAAGTTCAGTGATCTGCCTTTCTTTAGGGTCTATATCCAAGGTTTTGTTTTGTATATTCATCAAGCCACATTTCTTTGTTTCTTTGCATGTCTTGTGATATTTCTTGATATTTGAGATTTGGGCATTTGTGAAGACATTCACCTGCCCGAGCCATTATGTACTGGATGTGTGCAGAGAATGGCCTTCATCAGTGAGCCTAGCTATATGTTTGGGAGACTCTCAAAACGTTTCTGAGGATGTTTCTCCTCTGGGCTTGTGTATGTGTCTTTACTTCTCTCAAATTCCCTAAGCAGCTTGCCCTTTTTTTCTCAGGAGCTCATAATCTCCTGCTTCTTCTAGCATCTGCCTGTAGAACTACAGAATCTCTGCAGCTCTGAGGCTCCAACATGCAAAACCTCTTGCCTCTTTTTTCAGTGGTTTCCAAACTCTGCTACTGTTCCCATCAGTGCTATGAGATAGAAACCAATACTTTGGGAAGCCCCTAGACAAACCAGAATATCTGACTCACAATCCACTCTCTTGTTGCTATCGTAAAAGAGGAGCCCTTGTATGGAATGTTTCCTCCAGTGTGCACTATGCTACTCTGACTCAAGAAAAGGACATGGGCATGCAAAGTTCTCTGAACTTTACTAGGATCTTTTTTGGTTTTGCATTGGTCTGGGTGCTGTTACTTCTTAACTGGACAATACAGTTCTTAAAAAGGGATTCTGGTCCATATATTGTTAACTCAGTGTCTTTAAGGGGGGAATTAGGGCCTGGGGCCTCTTGGTTTGCCATCTTGCCAACATCACTTTCTGTTAATTTTAACCGAAATGCTGAGAAATACTTAAAGTTGATAGTTGGTTACTGAAAAGTAACATTGAGCAAGGCTTTAGTAGAATGCAATACAACCCTTGACTTAGGAAAATTTGTTTCTTCTCTAGCTTCAGGCATAGGGGTAAGTCCTGGAGTACTTAATGAACCCTAACATGTCCCTCTTAAACGTTTAGAAACAGGGCAATTCTAATACTAATCATCACCTTAAAGCAGGGATTTCAGTTAAGCATCACTTAAGGCAGGGGTTTTACACTGTTTGGAGTTCCTGAGAATCTAACAAAATCTACCCCTCCCCCCACCATGTACTTATATTTACATATATCCTCTCTTCCTTCAAAATTCACATGTGTGCACATGTACACTCACGAGCACATATAATTTGGCACATGATTTATTCACCTGGTGCTCAGATAAAGAATATGGCTATATTGAAAAAACTATGTGATTTCTGTTTATATTGGGTTTCTAAGGTTAAGCCTAGATAAAACTAAAATGTCCTTTGCCTTGTGTACATGCCGCTGTCCTGACCTAGTCAAGGTCTCAATCAAATCTGTTTTCTAGAATGAGAGTAGAACTGAATTTCAGGAGTGTGGGTAAATGGCCTATCAGTGGCATCTGCTCTTGCCCTGAAAGATCTGTGATCTATCTTCATTAATAATAATAGTAATATGTAACAGTATCTATTGACAATATTATTTGCTAGGCAATTTGTTAAATACAAATTAGAATATGATTACATGTACTGGATGGTCAAGGAACACTTCCTGAAGGAAGTTGCACTTGAAAGTTTTTTGAGAGTAAGATAAATCCTATACATCTCAGCTCTAGTTGCACATTGCTATGGAAATAGCAAATGAATATAAAATACTGCTCATAAAATTAATATTAATTATTACACAGTTTAAGTTACTAATAGCTTCGCCTACTTTAAGCTTCTGTGATTATTCTGCACTTCATGGATTTAAAAAATGCAGAGCATGATTTCAGGTATTGTAAATGACTTTTTTGCTTATTGATTTCAGCTGTCGATAATTTGCCAGTTTTTTTTTCTCATAAATGTCATTTCTCCCATTCTCTTCATTGTATACTAAACTCTGGCCATCATGATGCTATGCTATATCCAGCTCCTCACTTCAACAGGCCTGCTCACATATCCAGGTCTACACTGTGCTCTTCCTCCGCTGGCCTGTTGTTCCTTATTTCTAACTCTTTGTTTTTGCCCCTGCTTTGTCCTGCTAGGTGAGGCCCTTATCTTTCTAAAATTTTCTCCTGCTGGCTTTCATATCTTGAGAAAACTTTACTGGTAAAACCCTCACAGACATTTACCATCTGGGTGTAGTGAGACTTCTATGTGCCTACATCTAGCAAGCACTTGTCATATTCCATTGTAATTATCATTAATTTTGCAATCTTCATAGCAAAACTGTGAACTTCATGAATGTAAAATTGTATCTTACAAATAGAAATTGTATCCACAGTTTCTAACCCAGCGCCTGCACTGTGAGAGACCCTAAAAAATATAAATATACATATTGCAATAATGAATGAATTATTAAATGGATCTACTATATTAGGAAAAAAGGAAACTAAAACAAATTGTGTGTTTAACTTACAATTTTTAGGTTTTTTTTTCAAACCCTTTTCCACAGTCTCTGCCTTCTGTATGTATTTTCTTTTGACCTAGAAAGCCATCAAATTGATTATTCTTTCTTCAGCATCTATCTTTCTCATAAATTCTCTGGACTCCGCAGAACGGGGTCATTGTAAAATGCAAATCTTATTCTTTATTGGCTTCCTATCCACTTCTGGTTGAAATTCAAACCCTGATCATGACAAAAAATGTTTAAAATCACATGTGTATATATACACACACACATATATAGAGAGACAGACATATATATATGCATGTATATATATATATATACACACACATGCTTAGTTTATATGTGCCAGATACTTGATATAATTTAGTCCTCAGATCAACTCTCTGTGACAGTATTGTTTTCATTTTATAAAATACCTCTGATTCAAAGCTTTGTCCTATGTAGCCTTCTTAGAATTTACTGAAAGGATTTATACCTCACTCTCATATTAAATAACTGAAAGTTCTCTGGACACACCACACTCTCTTCTGATACCATGTCCTGTGTATGTCTCATGCTGTCTCTCTTCCTGGCATATCCTGTTCTTCACTGACTGGTTAATTCTGATTTTTTTTTCTTAATGTTTAGCTCAGCATCCTTTTGTTCTTGGAAGCTTCAGCTGAATGCACCCAGACTGATAGATTATCTTCTTCAGGGTTTCCACAGTACCTTGTGTATATTGTAAACAGTGTCGCTTGGGATCACTAGCTTCCAAAAATAGCTTCAAATAATCTGCACAACCCGTAACTTTCTCCTTATGAAATAACCTCCCTGAATCTGGAGTGGTCTGGTCTGGGACTCCCTTTAACCAGTAGAATATAGAGGAAATGACCCTGTGTAAGTTCTGGAACTAATTCTTGGGAAAATCTGTCAAGTTCTTTAGCACTTTGTGTACCAGTGAGCCACCAAGTAAATGTCTCACTACTTGCTGGAGAAATCATGCACAGAGACCATGTAGGGAGAGGTCACATGGAGAGGAAGAAGCTCTGACACCTGGACAGAAACAGACCTAAATGGTCTAATATCCCAAATTCATTGCTGAGATGAGTCTTTCAGCCTTCTCCCATCAAAGCATCGGTCATTGAATGAGCCACTTCTGACAGTCCAGGCAAGACAAGTTCTCGGAGGACTGCAGCTCCCGCCAACACTGGGAGAAGCAGAAGCATCACCAGCTAAGCTGTGTCAACTCACAGAATCACAAGAGATAATAAAGTGGTTACTGCTTTAAAGGGCTATGCTTTTGGATGGTTATTTTTAAGTAGCAGTAAGTGATTATAATATCCTGTCCCCCAGTCTCTGAACAGCTTGAGAGTGAATCTGCACTATATCCACCCCTATAGTCACAACCCCTGGAACAGCACTTTCTACCAACTGGTCATCAATGAATATCTACTGATCGAATTAATAAATTTAATTATTCTCCATTTGAATATGTAAACACAGGATTGTATTTACGCTTTCAATTTTGAACTAGTTTTTAATTATATTGCTTTACATAGTTGGGAACTTCAATCATTTCTGAATCAACGGCTTAACTTACTTACATGTCCCGACCACATGGCCTAACTTCCCCATAATTACTTTATTTTTCCATTGCATTTATTTCTTATTAAAATACTATATGTTACTAATGGATGGTGTTTATTTTCTGTCTTTCCCACATCCTGCTTCCCATTATTAAAATATAAACTTCAGGAGGACAAAGAAAGGGTTGCTTTGCTTGATCTTGTTTTGTTTTTTATCCTGTTTGGTTCATTGATTTCTCCCAACTACCTAAAACAGTGTGTAGTAACGGTGGATGTTCAATACTTGTTGTTTGAATTAATTCATTCATTTTAGGAGGAAATGGACAAATCTGTGAGACAACACTGTGAAGAAAACCAGGACTTAGAGAAAGTTCACGTGTGGTGCCTAAGAAGGACTACATAACCTGAGGCAAGAAATTTCATTCCTCTATGGCAACTACTGCAGAAGGAAAATCTGTGTGAAAAAGATAATCCATATGAAATTCCCTGACCTCTTAAAAATAAAAGTGCTATGTAAATGCACAAAGACATCATTCCTGCCTTGCTGCTTGATGTAGTGCAAGTCACAAAGGTATTTCTGAGACATTCAGTATTTTTTCTTCAGAAAATAGAACTTCAAAATTACTTAGAGAAATATCTGAGGCTGACATGCCCTAAGAGTGTGAGTTTTATAGAAAAAGAAACCCTAAGGTTTATATAAAACAAAACAGCCTTATGTTATCACGTAGCACTCACTTAAATGTTATAAGATATAAAAGTATAAGAGAGAACATAGTTAAAATCTAGGTTTATATACATGTATTTGGCTTAGTTATCAGCTTATAATAGATACTTGACAGATATTTGCTGAATTCGTGTTGAATGAATACATTCTTCTTAATGATACTCTTCCACATAAGAAAAATACAATGAGGTGTTATTGACAATATTCAAATCCTGTAGACCTAATTACATGGGGAAAGAAGATCACTGTTAATCTATTAATCTATTATAATGCTCATTACTCTGATTATAAGTTGAGACAGTTTCAGAGCCCTTCGGAAAAATATTACGTACACAAAATGACCTTATGGGATGGTAGCCAGGGCTTTTAAAATATTACCTAAAAGGTCAACCAGTAGTCAGGCTAAACACCTTCTTTCATGGCACATATACAACATAGCTTGAATGACATTACTGTGTTGATTATAAAGTTGGCTCAGGAAGGACGATCTTGTTGTTTTCATTAATTCCACACTGGTACAGTAATAACTCCTAAATGGTGGAGTAAAAACTCCTAAGAGCCACGAATAAATGAAAGACAATAAAATATAATCAGTTTATTATAATATATACTGTTTATTTTTATATTAACATTTTTATTCACAATATTATAAATAAATTGAGATAAAGGGATCATGTCTTAAATACCTATTGTATTTCTTTTAATATTTAGAATGATTGAACAGTCAGTAGGCAATTAACACTATTTATCACAGTTACTACACTCCTCTAGTCATATTACCAGAAACTATCTCTTTCTTCAATTACCAAAGGAAATAACTGTATATTATTCAGAATGATATATACCGAGAGAGATGTTAAACCTACCAAGATAGGAAAAAATATATAGCAGGAGCACAGATAAAAGTGAGATAACGATAAGACTTGTCAAGCTAAGGGAAATGGTCAAAGGAAGAAGATGAAGACTCAAACTAAGAAATGCCCAATGAGAACACACCGTATTTGGTATTCTGTTTACCTACGTAACAAATCTGCACATTCTGCACATGTACCACTGAACTTTAAAAAATGTTTTTAAGAAAGATGCCAAATATCAAAGTTTGTGCTGTTAATAATTAACAGAAATACTCAAAGGAACAAAAGAAGAAAAGGGGCTGTAGAAATTTGGTAAAAGAGAGATAATAAGAGATATTAGTTATATACTTCAGATAACCAGAAATTTAGTACTGAATAATGCTAGATCTCATTTAGCACTGAATAATTAGATATCAAATATCTGAGCTTCACCTAAGGGACAGGGAGGGGAAGTTCCGAACCTCTTCTGGAATTTATAAATTAGCTAAAGAAGTATAGCATGACCCTTTCTTCATAAGTGTATAATATGCAGCAGCAATAACACCTTCCATTTCCATTCCATTCCCCATTTGAATTTTCAAAATTTCTAAGAAACAAATCTAATCTGGTTTGTATGCAGAATGTGTTGAAGAAGAGGTTATATGACTTTTAAAAATAGAATAATATATTCAATTTTACTCAAATGTCCAACTTTTTTGTATATCAAAATAAAAATAGGCAAGTATATGGAAAACATGTCTATAGCTATTGTCACAGAAGAAAGCTACTTGGACTTTTATACTAGCAGATAGAAAGCCATGGTGCATATTCATATAAGAAACTACCTATATACAGAATAAAATGTTTTGAATATTTGAAGTAAATGCAAATCCCAAACCAAAAATATTGCTAATATACAGAACTGATTAGACATTTTCAAATTTGTCATATATAATGGCATTAATCATTCAATCAACTTTACATCATAGAATTACAGGAAAATTTACCTATGAACGCTACATTGTTTTTTCTATTAGCATTGAACGCTTGCTTCTGAAAAGGTAGAGAAGAGTGATTTACCTTTGATATTTTTTACATCTCACTCATTCCTCAATCACTCATTGTTGGGTGAGGTATAGACGAAAGAAGAAAAACTGAAATTCAAATGAAGTAAATGGAGAAGAGAAACCATAGTTCTCTCTTGACTTGATCCAACATGAGTAATCAGACTATGGGAAATAAAGCTGAATGGACAGCAGCCCTGAAATCAGCAGCAGCAATGTAGAAGCACTGAGCCAAAGGTCTCAATACAAGTACTCCCTTATAGGAATATGTGTTGGGCAAATATTTTGCTTTTCCAAAATAAATTAGGTGGAATTAAGTCTTTATCATCCCATTACTTAATACCCACTAATAATCTTATTTTCCCCTTCCATTTGCACTCCATCTTACCCCTAAAATATATGTTTAAGGGACTATAATTAATCAAAATTATTTAATAAAAATTTTGCAATCTCTGACAATAGAAATTGCAATGTAGAAGAATAAATATTCAGTATTAAAATGAAGTACATGAGGCTTTCACTCTTGTACTTAAAATATGTTATTAGACACAAGTCAGCACTTCAAATCTGAGCTTTCCTATCTGTTAAATGAACATAACCAACCCTCTGTTGATCTTAAAGAATTTTTGTTAGGACCAAATAAAATAATGTTGGTACATTCTCTTTATAAATCATTTTGTGAAACAAAAATATAAACAAACATTATTGCTTCCAGATATTATGTGCTGCTTTATTGTTATATGATAATAATTAATAAATATATAAACTATATCAGTAGTATATCACTGAATATTACATTAAAGATAGATTATTTTCTCTCAAGGTGATATTACATTGCTTAAAAGGAACACATCCTAGGAGTTCTACAAAAGTGCTTTTATTATGATTACACTACTCCAGAGAAAACAATTAATTCTATTTATGCAGTTGGAAGCTGACATTTATTTTTCCTTGCCACACACTGACTGGTATAATTGAGTGGTTCTTGTGTTTAGAAATAATTAACAATTATAAGACACAACGACCATCATATGAAATCAAATATAACCTGCAGAATACAATCGGCACATTGTCGCTTATGAAACATAAAGCATTCTGACTCGTTTGTCGGTACAAGGTGAGCATTACTGAAAGATAGAATGAGTCCAAGGAAAGTGAAGCAGGGACCACAGGACTAAACAATCTATCCTTAGCCAAGTTTTCTTATTTGCTGAAATTTAATGAAGCAGGTCAAGGAATAAAGAAAAATGAAAGCTACAACAAAGGACTGTCATCAATTACCCTATGCAAATAACACTGCAGTTGTACTCGTTTGTATTGTCTGAGATTGTATAGAGCCTTAGAGCACATGTCCTTTTCCTCCTCCACATTTACTACAACATTATAAAAACCTTGGGCCCTGTACCCTCCATCCAGAAGTTCGTCTGAAATAGTATCAGATAAATTGCAGAATCTACATCTAATCATTAAAAAGGGGAACGGTTCTTTAAGGATCACACACTACAATACAGTTTATCCTGATAGATGAGCATTCACTCCAAGTTATGAAATGTCAATTTATGCTTGTAGACTATTATTGTTATGAAAACTACCCTTTGAAATTCTAAAATGATAAACAAATATGTAGTAGTTAATAGTAGTACCCTCTGTGACACATAATTCAGTTGTATTGTTACAGCAATATAAGTCAATCATTACACAAATTTCTCTGGTTTGTCTTTATATATCATTAATATCCCCAAAATTGACGAAATTGACTTAAGTCTTGAAAATCTTACCAGTATGTTCTGTATTTTCTATCCAAAGGGGCTTACTGTGATTACTGTAATGCATAAAAATTTCAAAAACCATGAGTTTTATTCCCCATGGTATTTTTTAACACACACACACACACACACACACACACACACCCCTACCTCATATGTATCTTGATTTTATGCCAAAAAAGAAAAATATACAATATTTACTTGAATAATCTACAGAAAAAATCTATAGAAAGTTTTTTCATTTTACTAAACCAATTCAATAAAAACAGGCAGTCAACTTGAATAAAAAGGGTTATTTAGATAATGATATCACTACATCCTTTAGCAGAGAAAGGAGCTTAGTCTTATTTAGAAACTAGCATAGAAATCCAGCCCAGAAATGATAGCAAATGCTTGAAAGAGAACACACACATATAATTTAGTTTATTCTCTCAAGTATCCCCAGTCATCTCATAAATTCATTTGATTGTGTAACTTTGACACTTAATATTTATTAATTTTCTCTGGAGGTTAAAATGTTAAAGTAACTAAGAACCAATAAGAGCTTATTAATCCTCACATAAACTGATTTCCATTACCCTTTCGGTTAAATGCATCCTCCCTACATGCCTATTGAAGTTAAAATGATGTCACAGTGCATTCTAAAATTTAGAGACCAAAAGAGAGAAATATTAAGTACTGTAAAACTAACTACCCAATAATTTCATGTAAAGCAATGCTTCATTTTTTGAGGCTAAAATGCGGATTTTTAAAAATCAATTGTGCTACTAGTAAGGATTCTGGCATGCAAATGAGTCCCACCCCACAAAAAACATTTTTTAATGGATTTCTCTGCCATTATATTACAAAATGCACAGAAATTGTAGTGAAGCTTCATTTTATTATTATAAACCTCATGCAAATCTATCTCTACTTACTAGTACATAGTACAATCACTTTTAAAACTTTGAATAATCTATTAACTACGTAGTCTCATTACAGGCACATAACAACTTTTGATAAGAGATTAAGTGCTAAGTAATTGATTTCTAAGAATTTTCAGAACACTTGTTTCTTTGGTTCAGCTGAGGACTTCGGCTGAATATTAGAGGAGATTTTTATCTATAATAAAAAGGAAGTTGAAATTTCAAATCTTTGCCATTAAATAGCATATAGTTATTACACTTTAAGAGGTTTTAAATATCTATACAGCTTTTGAAAACATAACCCTTACGAGTTTGATGTGGGGATTGCTAATATCAAAAAATATAAGCATGTTCACAGGCTCGATTTCAGGTATATATTCTAACAACAAAAATAATAATTTAAATTTGCTTTGGGAATTTATATGCGGTGATTCAAAGTAATTTATGTGCGAATTTTAAAAAATAATATGTATAAATAATTTAGAAGGCAAACTTGAAGTATCATTTTCTTTTCTGCAAAGTTATATGGTAAAACAGTCATTCTTTATTACATATGATTCATTCACTTGAGAATTATCAAACAACTCTCAAGAGATGTTATCATTTTATTACATTAAAATAGAAGGTTACTTATTTTCATTCTTAAATTGTGAGTAGCTACTCTTAATTTTTCTGTATGTCCAATTATTTAAGAGTCTTCACAACTGCTTAAAATATTACTGTAATATACCCTTAAATTTGCTCTGAAGAGAAAATATTTTTGGAGCTCTGTTACAAACAATATTGAACTATTTACATAGAATTGAATGTTTAAACTTTATTTACACTATACACCCCAACCTTTCAAAGTAGCATGTAGTGGCTAGTAGAAAGCTTGCATGTCAAATCAGTACTAAAGTATTCCAAAACTCTCTATGAAACAAAATATTTTAATTTATTATATTTGAAAAGTTTCTTATTTACAAAGCTTTTTTTAAAAAAATAAAATAAAAAATAAAAACAAAAAAACTGAAGTATAAGTGTATGTTCCTTTCTTAAGATAACATTTAACCTTTGTTCAAGAAAATTGTGTTTGCTTTTTCTATTCTATCTGTAACAATAATTCTAAAACCCTCTATATAATTAACAAAAAAGAATAATCAGAAAGCAGTCAGGGGTTACTATAAAACAAAGAAGCCTCTTCATCTTTAGACTCAAGTTGGTAATACAACTCAACAGTCGAGTAATAAGAGGGAATCCTCCCTAACTCATTTTATGAGGCCAACATCATCCTCATACCAAAGCCTGACAGAGATGCAACAAAAAAAAGAGAATTTTAGACTAATATCCCTGACGAACATCGATGCAAAAATCCTCAATAAAACACTGGCAAACCAAATCCAGCAGCACATCAAAAAGCTTATCCACCATGATCAAGTGGGCTTCATCCCTGGGGTGCAAGGCTGGTTCAACATACGCAAATGAATAAATGTACTCCAGCATACAAACAGAACCAAAGACAAAAACCACATGATTATTTCAATAGATGCAGAAAAGGCCTTTGACAAAATTCAACACCCCTTCATGCTAAAAACTCTCAATAAATTCGGTATTGATGGAACATATCTCAAAATAATGAGTTATTTATGACAAACCCACAGCCAATATCATACTGAATGGGCAAAAACTGGAAGTATTCCCTTTGAAAACTGGCACAAGACAGGGATGACCACTCTCACCACTCCTATTCGACATAGTGTTGGAAGTTCTGGCTAGGGCAATCAGGCAAGAGAAAGAAATAAACAGTATTCAGTTAGGAAAAGAAGGAGTCAAATTGTCCCTGTTTGCAGATGACATGATTGTATATTAAGAAAACCCCATTGTCTCAGCCCAAAATCTCCTTAAACTGATAAGCAACTTCAGAAAAGTCTCAGGATACAAAATCAATGTGCAAAAATCACAAGCATTCTTTTTTTTTTTTTTTTTTTTTTTTTTGTGAGACGGAGTCTTGCTCTGTCGCCCGGGCTGGAGTGCAGTGGCCGGATCTCAGCTCACTGCAAGTTCCGCCTCCCGGGTTTACGCCATTCTCCTGCCTCAGCCTCCGGAGTAGCTGGGACTACAGGCGCCCGCCACCTCGCCCGGCTAGTTTTTTGTATTTTTAGTAGAGACGGGGTTTCACCGTGTTAGCCAGGATGGTCTCGATCTCCTGACCTTGTGATCCGCCCGTCTCGGCCTCCCAAAGTGCTGGGATTACAGGCTTGAGCCCACAAGCATTCTTATACACCAGTAACAGACAAACAGAGAGCCAAATCATGAATGAACTCCCATTCACAATAGCTTCAAAGAGAATAAAATACCTAGGAATCCAACTTAAAAGGGATGTGAAGGACCTCTTCAAGGAGAAATACAAACCACTGCTCAGTGAAATAAAAGAGGACACAAACAACTGGAAAAACATACCATGCTCATGGAGAGGAAGAATCAATATTATGAAAATGGCCATACTGCCCAAGGTCATTTACAGATTCAATGCCATCCCCATTAAGCTATCAATGACTTTCTTCACAGAATTGGAAAAAACTGCTTTAAAGTTCATACGGAACCAAAAAGGACCCCACATTGCCAAGACAATCCTAAGCCAAAAGAACAAAGCTGGAGGCATCATGCTACCTGACTTCAAACTATACTACAAGGCTACAGTAACCAAAACAGCATGGTACTGGTACCAAAACAGAGATATAGACCAATGGAACAGAACAGAGCCCTCAGAAATAATACCACACATCTACAGCCATCTGATCTTTGACAAACCTGACAAAAACAAGAAATGGGGAAAGGATTCCCTATTGAATAAATGGTGCTGGGAAAATTGGCTAGCCATAAGTAGAAAGCTGAAACTGGATCCTTTCCTTCCTCCTTATACGAAAATTAATTCAAGATGGATGAGAGACTTAAATGTTAGACCTAAAACCATAAAAACCCTAGAAGAAAACCTAGGTAATACCATTCAGGACATAGGCATGAGCAAGGACTTCATGTCTAAAACACCAAAAGCAATGGCAACAAAAGCCAAAATTGACAAATGGGATCTAATTAAACTAAAGAGATTCTGCACAGCAAAAGAAACTACCATCAGAGTGAACAGGCAACCTACAAAATGGGAGAAAATTTTTGCAATCTACTCATCTGACAAAGGGCTAAGATCCAGAACGTATAAAGAACTCAATCACCGGGCGCGGTGGCTCAAGCCTGTAATCCCAGCACTTTGGGAGGCCGAGACAGGTGGATCACGAGGTCAGGAGATCAAGACCATCCTGGCTAACATGGTGAAACCCCATCTCTGCTAAAAAATACAAAAAAAAAAAAAAAAAAACTAGCCGGGCGAGGTGGCAGGCGCCTGTAGTCCCAGCTTACTTGGGAGGCTGTGGCAGGAGAATGGCATAAACCCGGAAGGTGGAGCTTGCAGTGAGCTGAGATCCGGCCACTACACTCCAGCCTGGGTGACAGAGCGAGACTCCATCTCAAAAAAAAAAAAAAAAAAAAAAAAAA